>NC_031771.1:48904372-49159307 GCF_001522545.3 Parus major
CTCCCCGCAAGGCCTCCCTGCCTTTGAGGGAGTCAACAGCTCCTCCCAGCTTTGTATCATCTGCAAACTTGCTCAGTCCCTTCCAGTCCTGTGTCTTTTATGATGATATTGAGAACCTCAGAGCTGAGGATAGTTCAAGATAGGATAGTTTAAGACAAGATGTAGAACCCCACTAGTGACAGGGCACCACTCTGATGTCACTCCATTCACTGCAACCCTTTGTGCCTGAGCCAGCTGCTCACCCATCCCATGATGTGTTTATCCAGCTGTATGCTGGAACTTTTGTCTGGAGGGCACCATGAGAAGCAGTATGGAAAGCTTTACTGAAATCCAAAAATATTATATCAACTGGCTTCCTTTGATCAACCAGGTGGGTAATTTTGTAAAAGCAAATTAAGTTTTATAAGCAGAACTTTGCCCTCATGAAAATGTGCTGGCTGAGACTGAAGATTGCATTATCCTACAGGTGTTTTTAATACCTCACACAATTAATTCCCCTAAATTTTTATTTCTGTTATAAGTACTGATGCTTTCTTATTGAGATTTTGTGGGGAAGAGGGAGTTTTGGGAGGTGTTTTTTTTTGCTGTTGATGTCGCTTTTATAGTATGTGGAAAAGTCTTTACACCTCAAAAAATGAAGAGACAAATACAGAAAGATAATGAATCTCTCAGTGTGATTTATGTCCTGCTCAAAGGGATTTTTTCCATTAATTTTTTTTATTGATTTTTCAGCTGTGTCTGCAGATTACAGTGAATTAATTGCAAACATCAGCTCAGAATTTTTCCATATTTATGACAGATTCATCTGGGTTACAGTCCATTAGTAATTAAGTATTAAGCACAGCACTAATTCCTCTTGAGCACATATAGCTGAAAGACTGTAATCCTACACACGAATCATACGGATGTTATACGAAAATGGGTTAGAGTATCAGTGCTTATCTCAGTATGCAATGAAACAGTATAATGATAAATTCTTTTTCTAACAATAGAAAGTATAGAAGTTTGAATGAAACAAAACAAAGGAAAAGCAATCAAGTGTTACTTGCAAAGTCTAAGCTTGTTGGAAACAGTAGTGTCAATCCTTTCTGTGAGGTAGAATTTACCAAGGACTGCAGTGTGTATCATAGCTATTTGACCATAATTATTTGACATTGTTTCATTTATTCAACTGTTATAGGTGGTAAAGAAGTATGGCTTTTACTTTACAAATAGAACTGTGGATTGATGAATGTTAAAGGCGAGACTGGACTTGAACAGAGGTATCTAAGCATGTTAGTCAGGAGCTATCTCATCCCTGCAATGAAGATACTGGAGTTTTTCTGACTAGGTAACACTGTCTTCAAATTTCCTGTCATTTAGTTGAGTTGAGCATACCCTGCAACAGATTGCTTGAGATATTCCTCCAAATTTTGTGAAATCTCTCCCAGCTCCAAAGTAAAAATTGAGTGTTTTTTGTCAGAAGTAACTGCAGTGGAAGTATTTTTTTAGTGAATCAATTCTATTTTTGGTTTAAGAATGTTCAATAGTGCAACTAATCTCCTCTTACTTTGTGCAGCACAATATTAAACTTAGCTATTATATTTCTGTTTAGCATGGTTGCCAAAGCATTTTCCATACACATAAAATTGTAAATCTCAGGAAATATTCCATTGTTCCTTTGCCTGTGACATCTGCAGGTTTCTTAAGACTTTCAGTACATATATTTTGGGCTACTGCTTCAGAGCTAGCATCTACTTTTTCCAGAATAAATTAGATATTTTCCAGCTTGTTCCATTGATCTGAATATGAAGAAGTTTTGTAAATTATTAGTTTATGTTTTCACTCAGACTTCAGTAAAAATGACAATGTTAGGCTTGCTTCACTGGTAATGCATGACTAAATTCTTGACAATAAGTAGAAAAAAATGCCTAATTATGTTTGTTAGGACAACATAAAACTTAGCCAAGCAAAACATATTAACAATGAGGTTAAATTATCTTCCTTTTAAGAGTACATATTCAACTGAAGAAAATTTAAAATATTAGTGTTCTAAATGTATTGACTGGAGGTGAGGAAAATAAGAAATAATCCTCTTGTTTAATCCCAGTTTAAATCCACAGAGTAATTTCTACTAATCTGCCCAATATTAATTGGAGTTGTCATAATCAGTTAGCAGCTACTGGACTGTTTTGAAAAACCAAAGACACAAAGCACCAAGTTAAAGGGTCAAATATAAGAGCTGGACAGAACATAAAGAAGTGGAAGATCAAAGAAATATGAAATCTGTGGATTTCATCTGACTTGAAGGGCAACTGTTGTTAAAGCAAATAAAGTAATGTGGTATTTTGGCAATTCTTATTTCAGAGAAATTTTAGTAAACTGTTAATTTACTTTTGTTAAAAGGTTATTTCCCACTATTGCCCCCATGATATATCATAGCTAGGCCATATGGGGCATACTTTGTACAAACATTTTCCTTTCAGGCCATTCTGAACATTGTTTCCTGACAGAAAAAATGTTTAGTAGAAAATTGTTCTCTCTGCATTGTTTCAGTCTCTGGCTCCTTTCTGAGATTATAATAGAGGTGTCAGTTGGGATTGTGGTTCTTGTGAATATAAAGCATTGTGCATTGAAGGATAGCTAATTTATTAATGTAATAGATTCCATATTGGATGGTACAATTGTTTTCTACTTGTGTCTACTATGAAGCTGCAACTTCAGACAAAGAAATGTGTACTGAAATATCAATCACCTGAGCTACATTTATGTCAGATGGCAGAATTATTCCAGAATTATTCAAAGAGTATGACATGCTCCTAACAGAGCTGAATGAAGTCCTACCAATAACTGCTTGGACCTTGTACAGGAACGATCAGCAGAGAGGGCTGATGAACGTATTTCATGTCCTTTTGTTAACAAAGCATTTCTGAAAGTGATCCATTCATTATGGTATGGACTAAGCACAGCAGAGAAACCCACAGTCCACAGTGGTGGACACTGGCAATTAGTTTATTAAACTTACACTTGAAGATAATTAACTTAAAAGGATTGATAAAGCATTTGTTATATTTATATGTATATTCTGTTTTAAATGAGATATGAGTGTCTAGCTAGCTAAATTTGAAAATGATCTGTTTACTTTCAAGTGATACAGATAAAAATCAAATGGAAAAACTAATATATTCTCAAAATATTTTGAGAAAAAATATTTTTCAGCATTAAAATTAACATTGATTTTATTCTGATCTTTCTGTGAAGGTATTTTGAGACTCCTATTTTTTATTAGACTACTTATATATACTCTCAAATCTCTTTCCTGCCAGGTGTGTGAAAACTCTCTACGTATGTAATAGTGCAATAAACAACTGAACAAAATCTCAATGCATGTTTTACCCTACCAGACATGTGAACTGCAATTACGTATACGTATATCTTGAATGTTGTTATAATTATTTTATTCTGCTGCAACACTATTTTGCAGAGTTTTCTCTGTTTCTATTTACTGGTACTTTTAGTCACTGAAAGTAGAGGAGATACAGAAAGAGGTCAAAATTGACAGCAGAACTGAATGAGGGCTGCTCATGCCAATGAGATAATGAAAACCACCACTGTTCTTACAGCAACAATAATGAATATAAATAGACAAAACTCTGAACAGCTACTGGGAGAAAGAGAATAAGGCATCCATTTCAAGAAAATATCTTTTCCTGCCATCATAGATAGCTTTGTGAACTGGATAAATTAGGATGCCCTTTAAACAATTTTCATGCTTCAAAAAATGTCTGAGAAAGACATTTTACTTTAAGGAATCAGACTTAATGGGTTGAATTTTACTTGTATTTTCTCCGCTTATATTTCTCATGTCAATCATTCTCGGAAAAAATCTGTTATCTCATCTTTCACAAACTTCAATACTTAAGATGAATACCTTTTTCTTCCCTGGATTTATTGTCTCAAGCACACATATTCCTTCCTATATCTCTACAGATAACATTATCAGAGTGCAAGTACCACATAAATAATCACTAGACACAAAACCTTTGTCTAATGTTTTTTTCTGTTTAAAATTAAGTCCATAAGTAAATGTATAAATCTGTACCAAAGTAATTTAATGGAACAGCTTTACCTCTCTATTTTTCTTCCATATAAAATGCTGGATGCTATATTTAAGGAAAGATCAAAAAAGCAAGTTTCTTTGCTTTTTTTGACTGACAGCATCTTCCAATCCCACAAGATTAAAAGTCATTGAATAGATGCCATATAATTTAATTTCAAGAGATTAAAACATTTTTGTCTGTCACTAAGTGATTCTATGGACCTAATGTATTTAATACCACATCTGTTAGAAAATCAGTAGAGAAACATCTTGTCTCTTATTGAAACTGTCTGAATATAATTATATCTTTTTCTGGAATAACAAAATAGAAATTTATTATGATTTTTATTAATGTCATCATGCTATAAGAGAACAATTCTTCTGGTTTATTTACAATAATTTTATTCATAGGGAGATCTTATTCTGAATTAAAATTTACAGACATATCTTAGATTTCAAATTTTAAGAGGTGAACTGATGGAAAAGAAAGAAAGAAAGAGTAAATTTGGAATTAATTTTCCTTGCTAAACAAAGTCTCACTTTTCTCTTCTGTTAGATTCATTTATTATGCCTCAGTCCATGACAATTTGTCTAGCTGCAGGCATCTCTTGTTCTGCAAAACAAAACATACAGATTCCTACTATAATCTGCATTTTGAAGACTCTCTTAGGAAATTTTAAATTGTTTTAAAAATCTCAGCCACACAAATTTGCCAAAGGAATTTTAATCATCTATGAAAATTTCTCTCTGATTCGGTTTTACCTAATCTGTTTTTCAGGGAAAAATAATGGACACCTAAGTCATAGCTTTCACAAGATGCATTATATCACTAGTACCTAGGATTTAGAAGTCTGGTCAATCCAATTTCATTTAAATTTCTAAAAAGCATAAATATTTGGTTTATTCAGACACTAACTTCATACTGCTCTGATATCCTTTGAATAAATTATTTCGGTCATCAATGAGAAGTGCAAAATCAAAATAAACAACTAAAGCTGTCGGTATGCCAAACATCTGAAAATAATGTAAAGTATGATCCAGATCTGTTCCAAAAATAGGAACTGAAAATTTCAGTGAAACAGAAAGATGAAATAAGGTCTCTCGAGGTTATTTATTTTGCATTCTTAACTATTATAAAGTAGACGAAGATTTAGGAAACTTTAAACCCTTTTCTAAGACACTGACTTCAGCAGCATATCCAAAGCATAGATAATTTTTCTCAAAAAAAAATAACAGGTACATTAAAGGTGGTACCAAAATTTTTACTCTATTTCACCATGTCTTATTTATTAACTTTACATGGACAGAGATAACAAAACACCATGATAGAAAATACAGTTTAAAGATGTGTTTGTAGTCTGTCATTACTGCATAATGTATTTTTCAGCTCAAAAGTGTGAAGCTGCTGAGCAAAGCTGCTCTTCAGCTTCAGTGTGTGTGTTTTTCTGACTGAAGAGTTTTAGGTTAAGTGGAACTCCTTTGAGAAAAATGAAAGATTGCTCGATTCTCAAGAGTAACTAAACTTGTTTAATTGAGAGAATTTTCTATGGCTCAATGGGGAATCTGTGTCCCTGCCTCTAAATTTATAGGTGACAGAATGATACTTCAAGGAGACGGTAGAGTTTATTCCACATAGGAATCTACTGAAGGTTGCTTGACTAAGTAATGTGGGAGGAAAGGATATTAAAGAGAAGTGGCAAAATACGTGTTTCAGGTATTCATATTCTGTCTAGCTCATAAGATCTTTGCTTCCACTATTAAGAACAACAAAAAAATGTTAGTTTATTACATAGTGTTCTAATAAAATAAGGCTATAGAGAATATTATTATTTTGACATCTGTTGCTGTGTTATTTTCCCATCGGGACTCAATCAAGAAGGTTATCAAACAAAAGTATAAATAAAGGAATCTTGTGCAATCAACAAGTATGAATTTGTAAAGAGATAGAACAAAAAATGAGCCTGAAGCTACTTATGGAGCCATACCAACTTTGCTTTACCTAGAGGTTTCATATGTAAAAGCTCACGAAGCCAGAAACATAGTGTGAGGAAAAAAAATAAATTCTGATCTAACTAAAAAATACTTTGCTTTAAAACTGCAGTGATTAATTTGTCAATGCTAATATAGGATTCCAAAGGATTAGTGTAGAAGAAACTTGATCTAATCCTTATTCACAAAGCAATGTTGCACATAGCTCAGCATATAAGTTTTAGGAAAAATTAGTTTGTAAGACAGATGTCTTCTATGATTTACCATTGCCATATTACAAATAATATGTTTCATCCTATGAAACACACCAATGGCAAGTTATCTATGCCTACATGTGGAACACAACAGACAGGCTCTAGAAGAACACTATAATGAGATATCAGATGGAAAAGAACAAAACTAAATTTTACAGGATAGGAAAACTTATAAGACTAATTTTCACCAATTTTTTCTGCCTGTTATGAAACTGAAATACAAATTGTGTACTACACATGCTATTCTACTTTGAACTTTTTCTGGTCTTCTAGGATATTTCCAGGTATTATTTGGATTGGAGGATATTATCTGTTGGGATTTTTTAAAAGACAGCAAAAGAAGGCTAAGAAGAACACTGAAGAGGTGTTTCTGATTATAAAGTATGCATGCCTTTAAAAAAAAAGTGAAGAAAAGAAAAAAAGAAGAAATCATTAGATTTGAAAGGAACTCAATGCAAACAGAAGATAAGCAATTATAACTGAAATTTTTGTAATGTTTTGAATAAGCATTTCAGTTAGTAAACCTGACTTAGTCTGTATACTATAATTACCTGCTTCATCCTTAATATTCTGTTTTTCATCAAATGAAATTAAAAGCAAGCTAACTCTAGGTAGTCCTGCAAATCTGGCTTAAAAAGAGAAGTATTATCAATAGCTATAGTTCATCTTATCTCAGAAAAATCTTTCAGGTAACCAATACATCAAAGGACTTGCACTGCAGCTCTATCCTACTCTTTCTAATTATGAGGTTCTTCTCTGCAGGAAGCAATTCTAAAAGAACTGGAACAATTTATTTTAAAGGCTACAAGCATCAGAAGAATTCTGTGTCATACATCCTGAAATGCAGAATATCTTAGCACCTCACAGCTTGCAACAGGCACGTACACAGACCTTTTCTAGGTAAAAAGTCTCTGGAAAACAGCTTTTCAAAATAACTTCTGAAATTAATTTCTCACTATAATTAACTTGACAATCTTATGTTAAAAATTAAATTAGTCTTTTATTGACCAAATGAAATCTGTGAAAAAGTATCATTCTCTAACATCTGCCTAAGAGACATATTTTGAATTTCCAGTATTTTCAATAGTAAGATTAGTAAGAAATAAATAATGTCACAAGTAGAAGTAAAAAGAAACCTTTTTTTGCCATATGCAGAAAATAACTTGTGTGGAAATATTAAGATGGGGAGAAAAAAGTGCCAAACAAATCAAACCTTTTCAGACTTACATCTTTTTCTACAAAAATTTGTAGTGCCTCACTTTGGAAACAATTTCACTTGTTCTGAAAGTAGATGTCTTCTGAACTTTGCTATGCACAACAAAGTTAAAGAGAACCTTTTATATCCATAAAGATGTGTCAGCATATTTCAAGAAGTAAAAACATTTATGACAGTTTACATTATTACATTTCTTACTGTACCTTCTGTCATGACCTTCAGTAGAGATCATCTGCAAGATTTTGGTGTTATCATCCCAGATTCAAAACAAATTGAAAGGGTACAAAGAAAATATTCTGATTTACAATGGTCAGAAAGAGTTATTGATAAGAAAGTTGCACCAACAAAATGTGGTGTCTTAGCTTAATCTATGTAGAGAGCTCGTATTCCCAAATAGAGACCTGAATTGCATTTATTACTTTATCTCTTATTTATGCAGTTGATATTTCAAGCCATTATGCCAGTGTTCGAAACTGAGTGCTCATAAACCACTTCTCTTCCTCAAAAATAATGTCACGTGGACATTCTCTTCTCTTATTGAGTAAGGAAGAGATCAGGAGAGCATGCTCTATAGCTCTTGTTGAATGAGAAGCCCTCAGCTAGAAGAGGAGGTAGGGGCCTGTGGTCAGATTTCAGAAAGCATATTTCTGTTCCTGGCTGAATGTTTAAAAGTGGGAAAGCCACTTTGCTTCCCTCTCCTGTAATAGCTCCTAATAGAGGTTATGCTGCGTATGCTATTGTAGCTACAGAGCTATGGTGGCTCCCACAAAGAAATGTTCTAGACGTGAATCCCTTTAAATGAAATATAGTACCTGCAACTTCCAAATGCCTGCTTAACAGAATATGTCTGTGCCTTCTACTCGGATTTTAACCTGTGTGCTGGGTTCATCTGTTAAGGGAGGAGCATTTAGAACTTAACTGTTCTTTTTGGCCTGATATCTGGATGTCACCAGAGCACAGATTACCAGATGAAATGGTTTTGTAACTGTGAATTTTAGCTTAGATTCACAGGTAACATCATGATTCAAAACACAGAGTAAGGTAGATGCTAGGGATTATCTTTGTGAAACTGCTTAGGCACACCTACCTATACACCACTGCCAGAGCCAAAAATAGATCACCTTGAACTCTCCCATTTCCCTTAACAAACCATTCAAAAAGGCTTTGTCTGGCACCAAAACTGTCAAACCAGGGCTAAGGTTTTTAATTTGAAAATGGCAAGGTCTAGAGCTGCTCTATGACACAAATCATAATGTTGTTAATTAAACTCTAAAGCAAATACTAAATTTTGAACTGCAATAATTACCAACATTTTCTCTAGGGCTCAATATCAAGTACTTATTTCAATTAATTAACTGGTATGACACCTTCAATAACTTCCAAAAAAAGTGGTGGTTAAATTTCAGCTGAATTTATTAATAAAATCTTTGCCCCTCAAAAGACTGAATCTTAGCTATTATCACCTTGCTCTCAAGAGATTAATAGCATGAAGTCCATAGCTATCATCTCTCCTTGCAAAATATTCAATATTCTGCAATAAAGTCTTTTAAAGTAAATATAAGATGACAACTGATTAGGGATCTGTCAACTTGAGCAGGAAGACTTGACACTTTGTTTCTAGCTGAGTTTCAAGTCCATTATTTCGATAATTGCACAAATGAATTTCTTGCATATTTTTCCACAATGTGAAAGCTATGAGCAAATAAGAGCTGCCATTCATTTGTTAACATGATCTAAAAGTAACACAACGAATGCAAAATGTTTGATTGGCCAATTTTTTCTTTTGTGAACCAATGCTTCTTGCTAGACATTTTGAAAGGCTCTGAGGGATCTGCATCCATCAAGATGGCTCATGAAAAGCAATTGTTACCCTGTTCCAGTCACCATCTAGATTCTTCAGCTCATCACAAGATTTCCAACAGCAGTTAACATCTCACTCACCAGTGTGACTGAACGTGAATTGCAGAAGCATTAGAAGACGTCTGACTAAACTGATATTCATGTAATATTTCCCATCAATCTGCTAGACAAATTACATCAAGATTTTCATGACTTTAACCCTTCAAATTTTGTCAGATAATTTAGTGATATCAGTCAGGATGTACATTTAAACCTCTATAAACATCACTAATTCAATTACTTGCAGGCACTGTAATGTCAATATTTATTTGATATAAATAAACCAAATGAAGCAAATATTTTCAAAAATACTTAGTGTCAGTTTATCTGTCCAGAAGTGCTACTATGATCTTCCAGACTGCTCCTTGAAGGTAGGAATTGAAGCTTTTCCCCCTCCCAGAAGCAAGATAAAAAGTATGCCTTCTAACAATTTAGACTCCAAGAAATGTTGAGTTTAATAAATCCCTCTGATGAACTGTTATAATTACCCTTTCTCTTCCTCCTTGGAGGAGCTTGTTTTGTCTACATGTACCAGAAACATACAAAACTGGAAAAACCTGTCTTATCATATAAATATATTTAGTGCAGTAAATTTCCCCTTTCCTCTTTAATTTACTACTTAATGAAGAAGCTCTGCTCTTCTAAAAGATTATCATTGCTGAAAAAGAATCAGTTGTAATGTATTTCCCTAGGTTAGCAGAAAGATCTAACCTGGAAAATAAATTTGAGGTGTGGGTACAGTTTTCCTGGCTGTAAAAAGTATTTATAAACAAATACTACTTTGTTGGTTTCTGTTTTATTTCCAAAAGAACTAAAGATCTTTAGAACACTTTTTTTTCCTTAAAACCAAAACTTTCCTCCTATTTGGGAAAAATCAACATCTCAATAGTCCATTTTATGATACAAACCTTCTTGAAATATTTTTTCAACTTTTATTTGTTTTTTCTATTTTTCTTATTCCTTTGCTGTGTCTGAGCTCCACCATGCTACCACAACAGCTTACATGATAGACAATAGACTTTAACAACTCTTAATTGTCTACCATTGTTCTCTACCAACTGGAAAAAAAGAAAAAAAACAAAGCAAATAATAAAAGGAAGGGTAGTGGTAGTTTTGTCACTGGTTAGTCTGAAAGCCTTATTACACTGTTACTATACTCACAGTATAATGGATTTACTATAGAGTTTCATTTATGAAAGGCATGGTATCTGGATGTTATGATATACCTAAAAAATTGATGCATATCTACCTCATTAAAAAGCCCAGAAATATTTTTTTTCTTTCAATTCAAATTTCCTTTATAATTTCCTGTATAAATAAAACACTAATTTTTACCTGTGGACATTAGTGTATGTTTGATTACTTTCAATTTCACTGAGTAAAACATAATCTGCTGCTTAGAGTAAATATATACAAAATGCAGATTTCCAGCAAATAACAAAATTGGACAGCTAGGCAAAAGCCATTAAAAGCTTTCAATTCATAACTAGCAATTAAGAACTATTTTTCTCATTTAAATAAATAAATGTTCTCCAGACAGTATGCTGAACATTGTCATCTCACATTCATTTTTATCAGTTTCTAGACAAAACAACCCCTCTGCCACAAACACATTTCTGTTGTATTATAGCACATGAAATAATCTGCATTTTAGTCGTAATGTTTAGCATTGGATTGCATAAACATAAACATAAAAAACCTCTTTCAAACAGAATTGCAATCAGATTCTCTAAAACCATGTGGGGTAGTGTCATCTGACAGATATGAAATTTAAGAACAGGATTCTCTCTTCCTGTACGAAATTAAATCACAAGCAAACATGCTTCACAATCACATTTTAAATGGCTCTCTCTTGTTCTCTACCAACAAATATACACACTTCCTATAACCTATTTCTGTGTTTGTTTCTAACTTTTCTCTTCGCTGGCGGATTTTTCGCTTGAGTTGGCACCAGTCAATCAGGACTTTTGTTCTTCAGCTGCTCAAGCGGCAGCGACCAGGGCAGCCACAACAGACACAGTTCTGGCAGCTCCTAATGTGTGCCCCTGCCTTTTATTCAGATGCTATTTACACAGTGTTTACATGTAGACCACGTAGCTTTTATAATGCTCAAAGCTCAGATTTTAAATGGAAAGCTTATTAGGCACAGGAGTCTCTCAAATTAAATCATAGTAAGTAGCTACTTAAAATGCTTTGGAAGATAGAATCCAGAGTAATGCACTTTTATATACAAATAATGCTAGTCTAAAGAAAAAGAGAAAATGGAACAGGAAATGTAATAAATGAGATGGACTGGACACAAGAGTTTTATTGCTACACCATTTGTCTACCATAGAAAAAACCCAAATCATTCTTGTCTTAATTTCCTCATGTATAAGTAATTGTAAGCAAACAGAAAAAATAAAAGCATGAAAGCAATTTCATTAGCTTAATTGCCAAGAAATATATATTGAAAGAGTACAATACATTTCTATTGGTAATTTTTAATTTCTGTCCCAAGAATTCCAGGAAGACAAAGTTGGTCTGTCTTAAATGCCAAGCAGTTTCCTTTCTGCTCCGAATTTTTATCTTTCTTTTTTGCTTTTAATCTTTTTAACACGGGATGTAGGAATGTAAAGTTTCAAATCTACATTTTGTCTCAGACATGGAAATGATTTCAGGCTGGGTGAATTTCACCTATAATAACATGGAATTCTGTCTAGGAATTGAACTATGAATTTTATTATCAATATTTCCATTAAAATACTGTGTGTTTCTATAAAATGTTCTGATGAAGGTGAATTGAATTTGCATTGTACTGCCTCACAGTTTGTGCTGAACTTATCCTTTAACAATTTCCTCTTTCCTCTTTAGTCTGCTTCACTTCAAGATCTGCACCAATAATATAAGATTCAGGAAAACATAAACTCCTCATTCTATATTTACATTGCAACTATGTCCTCACTCTTTCTCGTCCAGTATTGAACAGTATTAATTTAAAACAGACATAAGAGCACATCCTGTAAATGTGACCCTGCAACACTACCATGAATCCAAGAAATGTTTGCATCAATGCAATGTTATTCAGAGCAGAATGCTACTAAAAGTTACCATTTCACTGTGGTCTTAGAGCACAGAGGTCACAAATGTAAGCAAAAGATATTACAGGATGAGTTTGAAAAATCTTTAGACTGAACATCGATTCTCTTTACTAAGTTTTGCAATGTCCTTGCAATGTTTATCTCTGAAACAGGGTGTGAGAAGGTTGTACAAAGTAAAATCTTTGATCATTCCAGATAAATGCAACAAGTTTTTAAATTTCTGATTCTAAAAAAAACCAAAACAGTTCCACTGTGCTTTAAGTCATTTTACATTACTAACATATGATATTTTTGCAACATTTAAGTTTCATAACTGATAGTATTGAAAAAATATTATCTTAAAATTGAGATGATTAATTGCAGATTAAAATTATTTTCATCATTCCAAAGCATGAAAACATTCCAACCTTCTTTACCAAATTTTATTTTCTGCATATCTTTGTATGTAAAATAATATCAAATATTCTGGGATGTGCATAAACAATCTTTTAACATTAAACACTTGACTGGTTGAACACTCAAGTGAATGAGGTAAAGTCTATTTGCTGTAACACACATCTCCAGGAGAGGAATGAAAGTATATTAACTTTTTTTTGGTGACATCAGCTGAGATTTTTACATGTGCAATGCAGAGCAATTCTTATGACCACTAGTGTAGGAAAACTCTTATTTTACACTACTCTGGAGATAGTGGTTCAAAATCCAGTACATAATTATATGGGATGGTTGTAGCTGAGCGGTTAATGCATGTAAAATTTCCTTTGACAATTCAAGTTTAAAATCACTTTAGTTCTTATAAATCTTGCAAGAGTATAATTGACTTAATGTTTTCTCCACTACAACTAATTACTTTTATTTCTGATAGCCAGCACTGAAACATCTGGGGAAGACTGGGCTTTTGGTTTGTTGTTTTTTCTCCCCCTAATCTTTAAGATGTAGCTGTATGTGTAAGTAGTCGATGATCTAAAAGAATGATCTGTTAATTTCAAGTCAATAATTATTAGTAAAATTCATCTGATAAATTCTGACTCTATGACACTAGGATCATAGGTAAATAAATTATTGTGTTAAGAATGATGTACTTTAGGTCTGTCACACATTAATTTTCTACATGTCATTTAATTAACAGAAAATGGAAAACGAAGGATATTGTCTTCAAATATAACTTCACATTCTCTATTTGGCTGACCCTAATCCATAGTTAGCTCAAATGAAACCGAGTGACTTCAGATTTCCATACCTTCTTTCTACTGATCATATAAATTACAACTATAATCTTGAATTCAAAATTAATTTTCCTCTTTCTTTTTTTGAGAATTTGTCCAGCACTTTGACTACCTATGAATAAATTTGTTTATCTACATGCATTTTCAAACTGTTAGTGTTATAGTACATATATTTAAGTAAATATAAGTAATAAAAAAAAATAAATTCAACTTCCAGGTACTTATTTTAGAAAGTTAAAGAAATACACACTTGTCATAAATAAATAAATAACACCAGCAGGAAAAAAACACAGGTACCAAAAATTTTCAAAAAACTCCAACAAAAGCTGTGCTGCCTTAGACCAGGGTAGAGTTAATTTTCTTTACGGTACCTAGAACATGGCTGTGTTTCGGATTTGTGCTGGGAATTCTCTTCATTATCAACAGTTTCCCACAGAAATCCTAAACAGCCCCTTACCAGTTACCCATACCCATGAAGAAAATTATCTCTACCCCAGCTAAAGCCACCACAATAGCACAAAGATGTGCTGTGCTTTGCTGTACCTATTGAACTGTATTTATTTCAGCCCAGGAGCTTTCTCATGTTTTTTGTTCTGATCCGCTCCTCATCCCACTGATGAGATGAGTGAGTGGCAGTGTAGGGCTCAGCAGCCAGCTGGGGTTAAAACACAACAAAAACAAAGAAAGGACAAGTTTTATATCAGTGTCCTGTAAACAAAGTCACATATAAAGCCCTGACATATATTGGTTGTAAATTTAAATAATAATGAAGACATTTTCTTCCTATTGAATTTAATGTGAGTTTTCAAAATAAATAATACTAATTAATACTTGATTATAATAAATTAAATAATAAATAATAATAGTACTAATTAATTTTATTGATATTTATCAAAACCCCCAACCATTTAAGCAACAAAACAAACAAAACAAAGAAAACAATCATATCATTCATTACACAGGACAAATTTTATCAGATACACTGATAATTTCTTCCTAGAGTCTATATTTATTTATTTTTAAGGTGTTATCTTCTATTTTTTCCAAATAGAGGAGAAAATGTTGCCTGTTCCAACATTTTCTTCAAGTTAATTTTACACTTTATACTCTAGAATGAACTGAATTGCTCCCAAACTCTCTTTAAAGTCAGTCATTCTTGTGCTATCAGCAGGACGTGAATGTTTCTCAGACCTGCTGAGTTTTACTTTAGTTTGTCTCTTAAATTATTTACAGATTAGTCTATCCTGTAGTTTTTCTTTTCTCCTTTGATAATAAATCTTTTAGCATTCAATCAACTCTTTCTCAAAATGGAAGCTTATTTTTTTGTTTGCAACATTAGATTATAATAGCAGAAAATTCATTCAAGTTGATCAGTGAACTTTGACTGTCAGTCTGTCTCACCATTGCTCTTTCCTGTTCGACTGTGCAAGAGGATACAAGCAGAGGAATACTGCAAAACTACCCCACCTTTAATAATTTAATTGATCTGCTGTTCTTCTCTATTGGATAAACTCAGCTTTTTCTGCAACATTTAAAACCCTTTTTAATGTCTAATCAATGATTTTACTGATTCAATTTTTTATGAGTAGCAAATGCAAAGTCTATATTGAATCTCACTTTCTGCTTTGGCTATTCCTAACAACTGCACTCAGGAAAAAACAAAGCTAAACTAAATAAGCCAATGATTTCTCAGATTTTGTATTTGTTGCTATAAAACAGGTTCTGTTTTCATCATAAAGACTAACATCTCAAGCAGTTTCCAATTCTGCTTTGGCAATGTCATGTCTCTCATCAGCAAAAACCTAGGTAAGCAAAGAACACTGCCTACTCCAGGGACTTCTCTTATGGTTTTCACCTTTCCTATCTCCTTTCCTGTCGGTAAAATAAAATAAAATTTAATTTAAAAAAAACAAAAAACAAAAAACAAAACACATGGAAAGGAAAATTCTGGTTTGCACCAACATTTCAGGAAGTATTCTCTGAAGTGTAATGTGAGAAGAGATTCAGAATGCCCCAGCTAATATACTAAATAAATTTAGCTTTTCTGATTGGGAATTGGGAACTACCAGCATTCAGAATTTTTTCTTTCTTCTGCATCTTTCACTGTTAACTTTTTTTTTAATACATATATTTTAAAAAGTATATCTCTTAAAAAGAAGAGGGGTTATTGTTTGCTTATTTGGGGTTTTTTGTTTGAACTCCTGTAACATGTTTTTGTTACATAACAAAGCAGATTTGCCTCCCTGTGGGTCCTGTAATATCTTTGAGCATTAAGAATGCTGAACACAGAAGGCAGAGGGGAAAACAGGTGTGAGAACTCCAAGCATGTCACGTGGAAGAGCTTTTCCAGTGCCAGTAGAAAATATTCACTTACAGGAAAAAAACAAGTTAAAAAAAAAATTACCCAGGGATAGCTACCTCTCACGGCTGTACCTTTAAAAACTCAAGTGGCACCATGAGGAAACCAGTTTTGCTCTCCACACTCTGCAGTGAATGCAGGGAGTGTGCATGAAAACATGTCAGACTGGAGTAATACTGTGAGCATAATTACATAGCAAAGAACTGGTACCTGCCACTATCTGTGCTTCATTAAGATGTCTTCATGCCAGATTCCCAATCTAGCTGTCCTGAACATTTCTGGATATCAGTATGTACTAATTAAACCAAAGTAAAAGGAAAAATTGTACACATCCTCATAGTACATCATACCAACTTCATTTCTGAAGCTTATCTCTGATTTTCACTGATTTTCCTAAAATATTACCCTGAAATGGCAGAAAAAAAAAAAAAAAGGCAGTGAAGAAATAACAATTCTGAAGTTTTTTCCCTTTAGAATATCAGCAGTAAGGCAACATAAATGCAGATATACTCAGAAATTATGAATACAAATGATTAAGTATTGTGAAACTTAAATGGTGCATGTCTAAACTGAAATGTAATGCACATATTCTATTACTGACGTGAGTTCAAAAGGTCTGGCAATGAGTGCACACTCCCTTTGAAAACTTGGCAATGAGACCCTAGAGGAGATATCACCATGCTAGTTGGGCAGATCAAAATTATTGGTTACTTCTTCCTTAACTCTGGGAGAAAATCAAGGCATGAATTCAAATGAGTTTCAGGTTTTCCTAAGAAAATCCACTTCAGTGCCACATTTAATTTTATTTTTCTGTACTCTTCTTAGTTTTCAAGGAACAGAACTAAAGTCCATTCCAGATCACTCTTCTTACAGTGCTGTTGTCTTGGCATTTGGTTACTACTGCTTGAACTTTGGGGCATGAGTTATTTTGAAAACAGTAATCTGAGACAATACACAAACTAAAAGTGAAACCCCAGTCTCCCAGATATGTGAAATAGACAGTGGGAGAAGGCTGAGTTTAGGGACCATCCATGGGACCCTAATCCCAAAATAGACAGGTTGACACACTCTGCACCACAGCTTTGAATGCTGCCTTACTAATCAAGCACTTTTTTTTCTTTCTATTGATTGAAATAAAAGAACCAAAGAAGAAAAGTGGTGAAGTAATTGAAGGTGCAAATGCTGAGCCAACCAGCTCAACCCAGAACTTCATATGTTAAAAAGGAAAGATCACCACTGCACACAAGTGTAGTTTATCTTTTATATTTTTATCATCATGGAGAATCTCACTAACTCTTTGTTCCCTCCATCATATTAAAAATCATCTTGTACTCCTTACAATTTACAAAACTTTATATGGTGAATTTGATATATCTACCTTAAAATGACAAATCCAGAGAATAATGGACTGAACTTCATCAACAGCTGTCTCCAAAGGGTTGGATGTATATGTGATAGGATTCTATGTGTCATGGCTTCTTTAAAACAAGCTGCCAAACTAGAGCCTGTACAGCATGGTGACTTTTGCAGTTTATTCCTGCTGTGTCTTCTAAAGGAGAGCATTTGGAAATGTTCATGCATGTTCATGTACACAGCAATAAGATTTCAGTAAAGCGGAGCAGGATAGAGAAACAAAAATAAAGATGAATTTTATGGAAAAGCATTCTTATGCTATAAATGCATCATGGCTAAAATATTGATTTCCCTTCTGTCCAGGCACACAAAAGAAGCTGATTCATCAAAATTCTATCTGTATACATCCTAAGACTGAATAGCAGATTATTCTTTTATCACACTCACTTGTGCTTTATTTTAAATCCTATTAGATTTTATTCACTACGACTTTTATTCTCCCTTTTCTATACTTTGTAGCAAATGGTTTAGTAACATCTTTTAATAAGATCAAGGCTTTAAAACACAATTTGTACAAATAAGTCTGAAATACATCATCTGGTATTGTTTTTAAAAATATACATATTTGTAGAGATGTCAATCTAATTGAAATGATGAGTTAAAATATTTGCTTTAGTAAGAGTATATGTACTGAAAATATACAAAATTTATATTATACATGCTCAGAGGGTCTGTTTTGTACATATATCAGATATATATCCATCCACCAGGGTGGCAGATATGACAGAATCCACCTGTAGTCTGGATGAATGCCTGCAGACTTCAGCAGTGTGATCTAGGGAGGTATGGGCAGACAACTTCTAGGGAGAGTTTGGAAATAATGGAGAGGACTTGGAGTGAATATATAGGTAAATGAGATTACACTGGCCAAGCCACTTCCCTGACCCCTCAAAGGGAATTAATTTCCTAGTTATCTACATATGATTGTATTAATGCGTTCAGATCTGCATCTGGTTTTGCTTTCTTTTAAAAGAAATAAAGCTTTTTGATTTCCAGTGTTGTTTGAGATCATGACTCATAAATGCCTGAATAAACAGTTTCTTGCCAGCACAGTTGATTTCTGAAGCCAGTGATACTGCTCTGTTGTTAAAAGCAGAGCAGGAAGAATAAGTAATGCCTTGCATGAAATACAGTTCCTCTACTCTCTGCTCCCAAATTCTGAATTGATCTTCCAAGCTTTCTTATCTCCAAGAAATGTTGATATTCATCATATGTAACAAAAATGGTTACTTTTCCATATTGCTATCTCAGAGAGCATTCCTGGTCTTTTATTGCATCTGTCTTTTCTCCAGCTCCAGTTTGCAGACTCTTCCTGATTATGCAGGTTCTGTGTTAAATGATGTCAGGAGAGGGAGACCAGCACATGGATTAGCATCATTTAGTTCTAACATTTAATTATTCCTACATTGTCCTACAAATGGCACAAAGAGAAATGTTGAATGGACCACATTTCCTACTATTTCTACCTCAGGACAGGAATAGAATGACAGCCCATATTAAGCTCCTTCTGAAGCATCCCTTTCATCATACCTCACAGATGGTTAACTTTGGTCTATTCACTTAAAGTGCCTCTTTTACTGTTACTTTCTCTATAATTTTTGCATGGCATGTAGAAATAAAAACGGGAAATAAAGATCAGGTTATATTACTTCCAAAATAGATAAATAAAATACAAGAACAAGTCAATAAAATACAAGTCAATAAAATACAGAACATTAGTAAAATATCCAAAAAACAGGATTATTTATTTTCTTTTGGGATTTCATCCAAAAACCTTTACTCTATTGACCTAAAAAGCTGTATAGTTCCAACACTTTGAGAGTACCAAGGTGCCACAGACTTGAGAACAGGAGTTGTTTTAAATTTCAAGACAAGTAATAGAGATAGATTCAGATACTCCATGTAAAGGGGTTTTACTTTTTGTCCTGCTGATTTTAACAAGAGGAGGAAAGTTTGAAAAGCTGTTTTACTACTGTGTATAAAATGAATAAACTAAATGAGTCAGCTTTTTTTTTTTCCTTTCTGATGCCTATGGAATCTCTGCAAAAATTAATAGATCAAATCACATTTGATAAACTCCTCTCAAGAGTATAATCTCTTTCCTGCTTACAAAATAACAGATGTTCACTTTGCTTGACACTGCATGTAGAAGATAACTGTAATATGAAATTTCGAGCAATATACTTCATGTGTTTAACAAAAACACTTAGATAATAAAAAATATTAAGAAATAATTTTTGGTGGAAAAGCTGGTATTAATGATGTAATTTTCTTCCTTTTCTACTGGCATAAACCCCAACTCCATTGACTTAAATGCCCTATTTTTAACTTTTGCACAGACAAAAATAAAATCAGGAAATGATTAATTATAGCTGCAACAAAGAGTTATCAGGCACCACTTTTGGCATAATGAGGTCTCTGTTCCATTAGTGTAAACCAGTTACACTTTTTTCTTCATTCCAGATAAAGATCTGGATAAAGAGCAAACTGTAAATTGAAATCTAAAGTGTATTGCTCATAGATAATATCAGTATTAAGCAAAATGTTTAGTGCTAGGAAGTTAGTGACCGTAAGTGTTCTTCCCATGACCTGCTACCTTAAAACATTACTGTTTAGAAATGCCACCATGTGTTTTTGCTCCAGGCTTTTCATTTCATTCTCTGTACTCTTTAACAATGTGAATTTAATGGTAAATGGTAATGGTAATGGCAAATACTCATATAGAAAGCTAACAAGCAAACACACGTCTCCTTTTCCTGAACGGAGTATTTTACATCCAGTGAACTGTCAGCCTGCTCAATAGTGAAGTAAAATTATTTTAAATAATAAAAGATTATGAATAATCAAAATTTTGTTAAAGAAGAAAATAAGACACTTATGGATGTTTCTAAATTCATAAAATAAAGAGCTTTAATTATCCTACAAACTCTTAATATCAAATAGTGTATAAACTGAATAGGGGTATGTCAACCATATAAAAACAAAACCTTGCTGTCATAATATTATAACTTATGTACACACAGATATAAATCATGGCATATTTCAAAACATTAGCAGTTGAGAGGTTGATTTACTAGTAATTATGGCAGCAAAAATTTGCATTTTAAAAATCTGAAGACTTTCATGACAATTTGATGACCTAAGTGAAACAAACCTTCTGTTTGCAAATGTGTCAGTGTTCTGTGATACAGAAAAATTTGGCCTCCCTATGCCAACAGTTTTGAATTCACTGGAATCTTAAAAACAGAGCTAATATAGCACTGAGCCATACTAAGAAGCCATACTGAGGAATGAGGTGTGTTAGCCTGGAGATGACTCCACACCAATGCAGAGACTGAGACTGCCCTAGAGCAGAAACACGTTCTGCCTGCTCTGAGCAAACTCAATCTTTCCACTGGCTCTCACCAGCCAAACTCCTGCCCACCATGCTGCAAGTTATCTGGAACTAACATTCAATTATTTCTTTCCTTCAGCAGGTAGAAGAGTTCCTATTGATCCTGAGTTTAAAGGTTTTCCTACCAGTACCCATCTTAATATTCTACAGTCAATATTACTTCAGCATTTATCCTACAAAGAGAAAGCATTACAACTAAGATTAGTCTGAAATCTTTCATTATCTCTAATGAAAATAAATAAGCTTGTGGTGACAACATGTTTTGAATTTTGGAGAAAGCATAAAAAAACCAAAAACTTTTGCAGAACTTTTGTTCCAAAACATGAAGAACATTGCCTTTTAGCTACAGTTTCAGCTCTATACAAGTTCAGTATCAAGAAGCAGATCTTTGTGACCTGAAGAACATTTCCCAAAACTAACTTTATACATAAGGACATAAATTGCCTCATAACTACTCTTCTGAAGTTTTGCCCATAAATGGTAATTTCTGTAGTTTGAGCTCTGCAGCTCTTCTAGATTGTGCAGCTCACCAAAATTTTCACCATAGGAAGCACCCTCTATTACTGCACGAGTAGATTCTAAAAAAAATAACCCATATAGAATCAGTTAGATATTTTTAGAGTTATTTATCCCCTCTCCCCTCATTCAGGTACAAAAAACCAGAAGTTGAAAAAGGGGAAGGGCATGGATTGCTGTACAAAGGAAAAAAAAAAAGAAAGAAGGTAGAGATGGACTTTTCTTCAGCTCAGTGTCATGGATTATCAATATTCCTGAAACTTACAAGAAAGGTTTTATCCTTCCTCCCCAACAGAACAATTTTCATTTTATCTGTGGACAGCTTTATATGAACTATGTTTGACAGCTCTTAGATAAAAAATACTTTCATGCTTTGTACAAATAAAACTTTTGTTTACCTTGAATTTTAAAGAATTACATTTTTAACCAATACATACATATTCTGCATGTCAAAATTGTTCAAAGATTATTCTTCTTGTTGCAAGAGAGAAATGATCTAGCTGCATTTTTATTATAAATTATTTGGTTTCATTTCTAGAATCTTTAATATGGAGCATACTTGACTTTCTTGAGTCATCTAATTCCAGCGTAATTTTATAATTGGAGTATTTTTTCTAATATAAACAGTAAATACCTCATGTTTCAAATCAGAACTCTTCTGTTGTGGGTTTGCATGGTCGAAAGTTCTTGTCTCTTAAGTGACCTCTCACTTCTCTAGACTAGAATAAACCCATTTATTTCCACTGTCTGCTTTTGTATTATATTTCTAAGTGTTCTGAGCTTCCTGTTCTTCCTAAAATTCTCTTTTACTTAACAACTTTCTTAAAAAAAGTAACACAAAAATGATGACACCTTACTTGATCTACTAATACAAATGGATTGGAAGAATTACATCATACATCTTATAGAAAATCTTTTTACACATGCCTTTACAATGTTTTTTGTTGTTTGCTTTGGGGTTTCTTTTGTTCCCAAGATCACTTCAATTTCTACTCCTTTCTTCTAAATATTCCAAGTCTCTCTCAGAATATTATCAGATATTTAATAATAGTACAGACTTCATTAATTCTACTTTTTAGTGAAATAGCTTATCAAGTCCAGATTTAGGACAAATCTCTCTAGATTATTACACTAAAACTTCAGAAGGAGGAGGAGGAAAGAGGGGTGTTTGCTATTCACAGTGTTTGCCTTCTGGAGCAACTGCTACATGTGCTGAAACCTTGCTTCCCTGAATATCATTCGCTGAAGTAGAGAATGAACTTTCTTTCCCTTCTGCTTAAGTGCATGCAAACTTCCACTTTTTCTTGGTTAAACTGCTTTATCTCAACCTGAGTTGTTTTCCATCTTATTTTCTCTCCCCTGTGCAGCTGGAAGGAGAGTGGTAGAGTGATTTGGTGGGCACCTGGTGTCCAGCCAAGGTCGTCCTACCACACCTTGAAGAAGTAGAAGTATTTCACACCCTTCATCCTAATTAAGAGTTTTACATTTCTCTAGTTATCTGGTAGTGCTTTCAGCAATGGAAAAGGCAGTGGTCTCTGAATAATTATTTTTATTTTTTTTACTAAAAATCAAACTTCAGGGTGGGAAGAACGTTTTTGAAAGAAACAAAATAGTTTAATTCTTCTGGAAGTCTAAATGCTCCTGATACTTTGTGGGCTGCTGGCTGCACAGATGAGATTAATTTTGGATGACGAAGATCTAGTCCTAGTTTCTACATTCCAATTTACAATTAAAGAAGGAAAGTAGAAAAGAGTAATTGTATAAACAATTACATTATAAGTTAGAGCTGCCCTCTACTTTCTTCAACAATTCTTTAAATATGGAACTGGAATAACTTCCACTGCTTTAGTGTTTGTCAAAGGTCATCTAGCTCAGGAAACGGAGGTTTAAAAATGGCAAAAATATCTCTCTATATTCAGGCTAAAAGATCACATATCATAGCTCAAAGGCCACTTGGGATGAGATCCCCAAAACTCCTTTTTCTAATTCTAATGATCATGATTATTATTAATATCTTGTACGTGTCAGAAATCCAAATAATTAATTTAGAGGTAAGTTGTAAAATCCTTAACAGATCCAGCAGAATTTATATACAGTTCAATTGCATCAATAAGGTAATTTGCTTTCCAAAAAAGAGCTTTTTGCTTCTATCTTAATGCTTCCCTACTCTGTTGTGATAGTGTTTCAAAAAAGACTGCTTCCCCTGCTGTTTGGGGAAATGTATCTATAATGTCTTGATCCAAGCATTTCATATTCAACAGATGGTGATCTTGGCTGTACTTTCTTTCTGGTTTCTCTGAGACTGAGTGCTTAATACCCCTTTCTCTGCCAATCACTTCCTAACTAGCAAACGAGTCCTGATCAGACAGGTACCATTCCTGGTGTTCAACTCACCTTTAGTGAACACTGACACCTTCAGACATCATTTTGAGATGTGTACTTTAGATCTGCCAGCTGAAGGAGGAAGACTGTTACTCTGTTCTTTAAACCTGAACATAGGCGGGGAAGAAGAGAGGTCTAAGTTTCTAAAGAATTAATATTTATTTCTTCGTCAGAACATGTTTGACAACCTGTACTACAGGTTGAAAAGCTGCCCCCTCAGCCAGCTGATCTTTTAAACCAAAAGAAAAAATCACATTGTAGAGAAAAATTTTTCCTGTGAAACTTAGTTTAATTCCTGAATATGAAGAACATGGAGGAATGAATCTATGGGCTTTCTGTAACAGTATTTCAAATTTTGGTGGGGTTTCTTTTTTTTTCTTTTTTTTTTCCTTCTTATTTAACTGACTACTACCTAGATGGAGAAAGAAAAAAAAATATAATTATAGACTTTTAAACAACACAAACAATACTACTCTAAACCATATTATCCAGAGAGATTTCTTGAACATTTGTAAGTATCTTGTTTACATTGATATTTACTTTTTCTTTTAGATTCTTGAGCAAGCTTATTTTCAAATAAGGTGGGAATGACACCAACAGTTATTGTCCTGTTTATCTTTTGTCTATACAGGAAGCAGTGAGGCAGAGCAGAATATGCTCATATTAATGACCATATCAAGATGTACTTTCTTGTGGTTGCTGTTATTCTAGGATTTTGTTTGTTTGTTTTTCTGTTAGGTTTTGGGTTGTGTTCTTTATTTATTGGAGCTATTTGTTTTTGTATTTTTTTGTTTTTTATATTATTCCTGCCAGTGGTTAAATCAATCTGGCAAAGTGAGGGCAAAGACAAAAATGTTAGCTTCTGTGTCAGAAACAAACTTGCTTGGTTAACATTTCTAAAACCACATTATGATTAAAAGCAACTCGTGTACATGCTTGTAGTTTATCAATAATGTAAGGGCATCTCATAAAATCCATAAGGAAACACCTCTTTACAGAGAGAAATGATTTAATGAACAAATATATGTGAGACATACTATCTGAGGACAAATATCATCCTAGCACTGTTTCCTGATGTCATTTTGTCAGATTGTTTGTAAATCATGGGAAAAATTAAAAATAATTTTATGATTATTTATATATTATAGCAACTACAATTGTAAAATTATTACCGTTATTAATGATATATAATACTTTAAGAAACATTATTGTCATACCTCCTTGGTTTTTTGTGTTCTTCCTTGCTGACTAAGAAGAGTAAATTTACTTTTGCTTTGTCAAAACAGGGATCCAGTAAACTAAAAAAAAATTTGATCACAATAGTGGATATAGAATGGGGATATGAAAACACTGAACACTTGGTTTACAGAGAAGGAATTATTTTTTCTTTTTCTTTCTTTTTTTTTCCTTGCAATATTTGTTGTAGTATATTCTTCTATTTAGATTAAGTCCTATGGTAGTAAATCTACTTTCC
Organism: Parus major; assembly: GCF_001522545.3. Lineage (NCBI taxonomy): Eukaryota > Metazoa > Chordata > Aves > Passeriformes > Paridae > Parus > Parus major. Next base: position 48,929,653 of record NC_031771.1, read on the forward strand.
AACATAATGAACTTTACTATCATCATTAACTAGCATTATTCCATGCACAATCACTATTACTTAGCCTTCAGTATTCAGATTTCTAGTAATGAATTAGCTTTATGGAAAATCTGCAAAACCAGTGTGCTCCACATTGTGTGTATAATCTCATTAAAGATCTAAACAGGACAAATCTAGAGGTTTTGGAGACACTGGGGATTTTTTTACAGGCATATTACAAATCTTAAAAGTCTGAAATTTGAAGCACTATCACTTAAGACTCTACAGAAGCCACTCTTTCTAGCTATTAACATCTAGATAAGACAATCTCGATATTAATAACTTAATTTCTTTGGGTTTTCCCACTGACAGTTTGAAATTTTGCTTACTTCAGGAAAAAATTCTCATTCATAAGTTTCAACTGAAATTTTTTATTCACTATGGAAGAAAATTCACAAGGATAATTTATGGTTTAAGGATATATTTTCTTATTGTTTTACATATAATATAATTCCGATGAGATGTTAAGTATCATCATCATCATCATCCCTAAGGCGTTTTACATCATTATTCAGGTATGCAAAAATAGAGCATTTCAAACTGTGCAGCTTGCCAGCTTCTATTAGAACTCATGGCATTTGAGTTTCAGCTCTTGTTTAGTGAATATTTCAGAACTCAGTTTTTGGATTCATTATTTTTAGACTTTCCAGCTAGAAACCTGAAGTCTTCTCATTTACATTCTTGCCTAAAAGGTTTTAAACTCAATACTATTGTTACCAACTGTGATTTTCATTATTGGCAAGATATTTTGGCATCTCCCCATTTGAAAACTCTAATAATGGATTAATTAATATAATCAGAACTGGATTTTTGAAAAATTCTAGACGTTTGTCTTCAAATAATTTTCTCACTTTTTCAGTAACCTGGAGGATGTGAGTGGAGTGCACAGTTATCAAGTCTGCCGATGAAATCCAGCCATGGAACCAGTTAAGATGCCTGAGGGTAGGATGGCCTTTCAGAGGGATGCAGGCAGACTGGAGGAGCCAGCCAGGAGGAAACATATGAAAATCAAAATAAAAGGATGCTTAGTGTGTGAGCTGGGAAGGAAGAGTCCCCGAGTTGATACAGGCTGGGACTTGATGGGCTGGGGCAGAGCAGCTTTGGAGCAGCTCTGCTGAGAAGGACTTGCAGGTGCTTGTGGATGGCAAGGTGGGGGTGAGCCAGCAGTGTGTCCTGGCTGCACGGTGAAGTGCAAGAGCATCTTGGGCTGTACCAAGAGCAGCACAGCCATAGGAGTGATTAGCACCTTTCCTCAGCCCTCATGAGACTGGAGTCTGGGGTCAGTTTTGGATCCCTTGCTCAATATGAGACACTGGCAAACTGAAGTGAGCTCCAGCTTGGGGCGCTTGACCTGTGCTGAGAGACTGAGGAAGCCAGGAATTTTGGAGGGTCTAACAGCAGCCCCCAAGTACTTATGAGGAGGTAATGAAAACATGAGAGTCAGACAGCTAACAAAGATGGAGGGAGGGCAAGGGATAATTGCCAGAATTTGGAACGAGACAGAATCCACCACGATATAAGTAGACACCTCTTGACCCCAAGGACAGTCAAAGAGTGGGCAGGCTGTACAGAGAAGTTATGCAGTCTTTGTCCTTGAGAGTTTTCAAGACCAGACTTGGTCTTCGACATACAGACCTAAATAATATATCTGACCTCATAAATGGATCTGCTTTGAGCCAGACGTTGGACTAGAGGTATCTTGAGGTTTCTTTCAACCTGAATTATTGTATGATCTCATGATACAAAATAAAGCATGCTGATACACACGTATGACCTTCAACTGATAAAAACCATCTCATTTGATCAAAGAGATAGAAATAATTGTCTCAGTAGTGATTCTTTGTATAAATCCATTAGGAAGCTTGCAGTATCATTGCGTTTGGGAATATTAAAGCATACACAAAAAGTGTCATTATTGTGCATTTAAAGTCCTTGTATAATGAAGAAGATAATTTGCCTTTCCGTTACTTTTTGCTCATTTCTCACTATCCTTAGAATTACTGAGGTTGTTTGGGTTGTTATAACAAAGGGAAGATTAGACTCTTTCTAGAAACTAGTGTCAGTGTAACTTGCTGAGATAACGCCCTATTTTATTATATTTGGTTGCCTACAAAATATTTGCATAAATGATTACTTGTATTAAATCTTTCTACGCCATAGGGACTTGGCACAGTTAATAATAACAGAAAACAAAAATGTGATATCTGTTAATCATATTAAAAATAATTAACCACCCTCTATTTTTCTTCCTGTTATAGAGGCAAAGATCAAGTCCAGAGACCCTGCTTTAACTTCTGGCTGTACCATGGACTGAGCTTTGATCTGGCAAACCTCGGTATCCGAGTAACTGGATTGCTTAGACTGTGAAATAAATCTTTTCAATTCAACATGTTGAGCACTTACTGGAGCAAGAAGTAATTTATGAATGTTATTCTAAGAACATTTTTAAAAGTTTATTTCATTCCAACAAAATATTTGGAATGCTGAGTATCTAGATTAGGTTAAATTATGAATTTATCTTGCTTAATGTTTTCACCATGAAGAATAAAAAATATCAGTGATTACATATTTATGTGTTCATTTTCTTTTACTCATAAAAGAAATTTTCCTATTTATCAGAACATGACATATTTTCCATTCATCTGTTTCCTTTTCTTACACTAATGAGTAAAAACCTAGTTAAACAAAATACAAAAATAAGCCCTCTAGAGAAATACTTTTCCTGCAAGAGGTTAATATCCTATATTCCAGACACAAAGGTAATTATTTTATATTAACACCTTGAGAGAACTTACAACAGGAAGATATTAAAAAGATCTTAAGTTTCCAGAAAATTGGTGCATTTCATGACTATTTTCAAAGTAGGTATCATTATTAACAGAGTAAATATATTAATACCTTACTTTGTTTTTTCTCTCTAAATTGTCTGATAGACTGGGTCCATCAAAGTATCACAAGGTTTAAAATCACATTTTATGCAGCTAAAAAGCAAAAACAAAACAGGAACAAAGTTTGAATCAGTACAACTTTTTATGTATCCATGCTGAAAATTTTGTTTTTCATTTTAAATTCTCCCATCTGCTCTATTAACATTTGTACATACACACGCTAATTAATCACACAATAACTAGGACATTTTTTGTATTTTCTGCTTTAAAGGTTTTAATAAACCATCTGAAAGCTATCTAGAAAGGTATTAAATCACTTGTATAAATAAATGTACTTTCCGGACAGAAAAGCAGGATACTAAATGCAGGATAGGAAATATCCTAGGAAATATCTCAGAATATAAGAGTATTTAAATAAATACAAAGTATACAAAAAAATTATAGTTGTCTTTCATAGACCTCTACATTTTTTTATACTCAGCTTTAAATCATAAACTCTAAAAAGTCCCTTGCTTGGCTCTTAGCTAGCCTAGGAAGTCAGTAGGTAGTCAAGTGGTCAAGAACAACACGATCTTGAGATCTCCTCCTGTTCCTAAAGTGACAGGCCTCAGGATAAACAGCTGGAGGTCTAGCTGAGGTTTAATCCATACATTTCAAGCATTCCCTATAGCAACAACAAAGCACAATCAAGGCATTTTCAGAGCACATCTGCAGCTAAAAAAAGTGATGGTGGCACTGTGCACATTTCCCTGTTCAATTCAGTATTTTCAATGGTTATTAATACCACTGTAAAACCACATTCAGTTACATCTTCTGCTCAAAACACAACCCTATTTTCCAGTCTTCAGCTATTCTGAACTTAGTGTTTGTGCACTTACTCATATTCCTACCTGATGAATGTTCTGTATTACATAAAAAAATATTCATTGTTTTCCTCCCCTGGCCCTCATGGGAATAAATGTATGCCTCTGTGGCTTACTAGTGAAGATATCCTTGTTCTTATGAAAAATAATAAAATACATATTGAAATTGGGCTTGAAGCAGAAGTTTGTTTTGTTGTTTGTTTTTTTTTTTGCCCTCACAGTAAGAATTCTGGGCTACAATGACATGTGATATAGCTCCAGTGCTCAATCACATGAATTATTTTCAGCCATATACTAAGGATGCAGCAGAAGAAATTGCACTATTCCCTATAAGTGTACTCTGTAACCAGCTTGCTAGCTATGCTCTCAAGGACTAAAGGACTATTTTAAAGCCACAAAGGCAGAAACAGGAAGTCAACTCGTGCCATCAGTATTCCAAAAGCTGTAATAGGAAAATGAAATGCCTTCTCCTATCCCCATATTCTAAAAATGATAAAAAATGCACAAGATGGTTGCCTTGAACAATGACCTTGCAGAAGGCAAGGCATTCAAGCCTTTGAACACTTATTAGAGACATGTATCTCAATCTTATGTCTCCCTAACCTGAATAATTCAAGCACAATTCCTGTTACTGGAAATGGATTGAAACGATCACTTTTTGGGAAACTTCATGTTTCCTGTTACAGGAGCAGTAGGTTTCCTCTGCAACAAGCTACATAAAAGGTAAGGAGCTATACTCTAGCCTAAATATCTCATTTTATCTATCCCCATGTTTTAATTGAAGCGGAACTAGGATATTTAATGAAATTGTATGACCTTATATATTTAGGAATATGATAGAACACAAACATGAAGAAGTATTCCTTCTGTTCATTAGGGATTGCAGAAAAAAGGAAATTCACAGCAACATCAGAAAAAGCTCATCTAAAACAGTTAGGCTCATACAACTTGCACTAGATAGAAAATAAGAATGGAAGAAAAAGCAGAAGACTAACTCAGGCTGACACTAGAGATCATTAATAATTTTGGAGCAAAAATGAATAGTGAGTTCAGTAACTGGAACAGAGACTCCTTTTAGACTCATCTGCTGGCTGGGGAGCTGGAGAGTAAGGCACAGTCATTCCCAATTAAATGCATGACAAATATTTAGATCATTTGAAGTGTTTTGAAGGCACAGTTTTTCTTCTAACCAGGCCACAAGATCAAGTCTCTTCAAAACAGACAGTTTAGAAACTCCTTAATTTCATCTGAATTAAGACCATTCTATGCAACTGAATTTCATTCTGAAAAGGTTTTGTTTGTAAAATAACTTTGGAATATTTTTTCATATGCCACCTCTTTCATTTTATTCTTGCAGTCAGGAAGAGAAGAAAAAGATAGAGTTAAAAGAATACATTTTCCTTAACCTCAAGAAAGTTTCAAATCTATATTTGGTTTCAAAAGAAATAGTTGATTTGTAGTTTTTTTATCTTACCTAAATCAATTTTCTGATTCTTGTAATGAATTAGATCCTGGCACAGGATAAGAATCCTTCTATAACTCATTGTCATTTCATGCTCCTATTGCTATTGAAATGACTCTTTGGAAACAAGGAGAGAGACTGTGCCTCTTCATCCATTTTAGTAATGGGAGCACGAGGAGTTAGAAAAGAACCCATTCAGAACTTTTTACCCTCAGTATCAGAATAATAAAGGACAAGTCACAAGTCAGTAACACTCCCCAGACCTCCCCTCCACCATCCTGTCCAAATCCAGATGAATGTTTTTTTGCATTACACATTAATGCAACTCATAAAACTACTTCAAAACATTTTCATAAAAATTATTCTTTCTAGTTCATTTACTAAGCAAAGACATTAAAAAAAGATAATATATAATTAAATACATTTTTAACCTTCAGTTTTGCTAGATGAAATGTATTTCACAAATATCAATGTATCATCAACAATAACAAAATTTCTCTCATAATACCCAATAAAATTTTAGCATTTCAGTACATCTAATTTAAAGATGAGATAAAGTTTTTTTCAAAATTACTGTTGGCCATTAAGATAAAACTTGTATAAACATATATATTTCAATGGCTAATCATTGTAAGGAACATCTCAGCCAAATTTAGCTTTCAGTTGATGGATCTTGCTATACTTTATCATTATTGGAGGGTTTCTATTTTTTTTTCTTTTAATCAGAATATAATCAATTTATATTTATATATTTATAAATTTTAAACCAGTTCACAAGAGTGTTTCACCACTTATTTACTTATTTAAGATTATTTTTTTCTTAAAGTCACAAGAAGAAATTACAAGTTTCAAGACTGCCCACAAAAAACAACAGAAAAAAAATTCTGCTGCAAGAGAAAAAGAAATTAATTGTATTCCAATTCCAGTTATAACTAGAACTTACCAAAAATTTGTGCTTTTATCAGCTACAAGTTATTTGTTATGTTTCTCAAAATAATTATTCCACACCATTTACTGTGTCTAAGCCTGTAAACTCTCATGAAAGAGAGACTATAGAAATATTTCTATGTACCAGCAAATTTTTAATTTGTTTAACAACAAAGGTTTATGTCTTTTGATGTTTGAGTTACAGAACTTTAAACATAAATTCAAAGAAAAGGCAAGCTTCTTATTTACTAATTAAAGAAAGATAGTGTTAGACTTATTCCCAGGAGTAGATTCACAATCTGGGATAGAGCTCAGTCCACTGTTTCTATCAGGATCTCTCATTATGCTTGATATTATGTAGGTGAGGGTCTATTATTATGACTTCTAACTAGGAATTTTGAAGGGATGCCAGTGTCTGAAATATCTTCCCCAGTCAGCCATGATCAAAGAGAAATCAGTCTCAAAGCCTCTGTCTCAGAGACCCTGACAATCAAACTGAGAATGAACTTAGGATGGTATTTCTTCAGTAATATAAAACCAGAAAAAAATAGCATTTATTCTTGGCAGGTGGCTTTTATTGAGTCTTTCAATGGGGACAAAAATGGTGCTTGTCCAGATCCCACACATGTAAAAGTTTTTTACGTATTTTCAATGCTGACATACTGACTACTTCTTCACACTACTAAGAGTTATTTGAAATGGAACAGCATCAAGAAAAAATGTATGAGAGCAGGAGTTGAGAGGAGGGATAGAGTTTACATCTCTCTCTTTCTCTCTCTCAATATACACACATATGTATAGGAAATATTTTCATAGGACGAGGAATAAAGAGTAAGAGGAAAAAAATATTTTACAGTGTTCTTAGCACAAGGGAAAAAAAAAAAGGCTTTTAGATCTTCCTTGATATTTTTATTCTCTGATTAACTGGTTCTTCTGTTTCTGAAATTACTAAACAAAAAAATAAACAAACCCCACCAAAAATTGTGCTAGATTAACACAATAATAATTTGGACCCTTAAAGATGTTTCATTTGATAAATAATTCTGAAGAAAGCATTACTATTCTTGTAAATAAAAGAGCTTGGATCAGGAGTTAAACATCAAGTGGCAGAGATTATAGTAAGTTTCCAAACAAACACTTGCAATTGTTGATTTACCTTCTGCATAAGAAAAGTATTTTACTTCTTGTTTAGATATATTTTCCTTGACTTTACAGTCATTACATACCAATATAACATCATTCTAGTAGATTTAAGAGCTGTCTTTAATCAGTGTCTTTCCACAACTTGACATTTTGAAACCCTGGTCAAGTCATTATGATTCAGAATTAAATATATTAATTATCACATACAATCATTACTGTATTCAACAGAATATTGAAAATTTTAGCCACAGGAGGGCACATCCTCCTGTGTCACAACTGTGACATTTTTATTGTGAACAAGTGTACTTTGGACTATCTCATCTACCTAAAAGGGCTTTGAAAATATTTTTAGGTCATAGTTGCAAGTCATCCAGAAATTTTTATGCTCCTTTTGTCATATTATTTTTATTTTTAATAAATAATAAAGTGTTCCTCATTTTTACCTTAATTAACCCTGTGAATAAATCCTCCAATAAGTTCAGGCTTGGCCTGTAAGAACACAAGCATCTGTGTGCTTGAGGATAAAATCTGGAACGCAGACTCAGCATCAGAGCAAGTAATGAATTAGCTGTATTTATAAGCATAAAGATAAGTATAACTGTAAGCATAACTCCACAGATGTGAAAACTAAAACATCATTCTACAACCCTCAATGAACATAGAAAATATTCAAAAACCTCAAAGAACTTAAAAGCTAAATTAGTGGAAAAGAATATAGACTGAAACATGGATTAATTTTGACCTTGAATGAACTAGGTATTTTGTCAGCTGCCAAAACTTGATTGCCACATAAACTCTATAATATCCTTTAATTTATAATAAACTTATTGGTAGTCCATCAGCTGCAGTGTATGAATTACTAAGATTTGCCTGCATATTCCTGGAATGTCTGGGTTATTTTCTCTGTCTACAAAAGTAATTATAGAGTGATATCATCATGGATGTGATCAGCTTTATAACTAATCAATGATTGTCAACTAATACTGTGTAATAGCTTTTTCCATAACGCCTGTCTCTTACCACACCAAGTAATAACGATTTTCCTTCACCTCTATGCAAATTCTGTTTCAGATAATCGATATGTCATCCTGCTTGTAAAGAAGCAAAACTCTCTACCACCTACTTAATGCCACGAAACATATTCCAGTGAGAGCTGATGGTCTTCTTACAGATGGATGCTTACAGCCTGAATGGACTATGTGAATGGATAACTTGCTCCAAATAGATTAATGCTAAAGCTTCTTAATGCCCTTCTATAAAGAAAATGAAGGGATATTTTCTCCTCATAAGGATGTAAAACAATTCTATTTGTGAACAGGCTTTGAATTACCTCTCTTCTGTCAAATCCATTTACCATCCACATAGACCATATCTTTAAAAGCAAACACAGAGAAGAAAGGTTTTTCCACTCACTTCAATAGAACCGGGTTTTTCTCACAGACAAAAGGTGAGATTGAACACATTTATAGCACTTAATACAAGCTCAATAAACACTGCATAATTCTCTTTGTTGAAGCTTCCATTTCTTTCATTTTGACCTTGCAATAATGGGAACTTAATTTAGGATTATTGATTTGAGGTTTTTGGTCTATTAAACCAGCACTTAGAGAAATTCCAATTTCAAGACATATAGATGTGAAATGTTTTTGCATATTTTGCAGTGATTTTCATTTTTACTGGCAATACTTAAACCATATTAAAATGTCAACATCACTATGGCTAAGAACAAATGAAATATAGTTTCTGTTATTAACATATTTAACCAATATGACCATTTATATCTTACTGTCTTGGGGAAAAATCCATTCCCTTGAAATAGCTATCACATTTCTATTATGTACATTTCTGTGAGTACTTCTAGGTTCATGATGTCCTTGAAAAGATCAATCCAAAACACTAAAAATTTCCTTCTGTAAATAGAGAAGCATATCCTACAGTGATACCTAATTTAAACTGGAAGTATTTCATCATATAAGATAGTGATCTTATATGATGTGATGAACTTTCCCAAACTAATTTGAATAGTATTGATCATCAGATGCATTCCTAAATACTTAGAAAAATGTCACTTTAATGACCACAGTTTGAATATTATATTGCTGGCTGATTTTTAGTATGATAATCAATTACCCTGCCAGACAAACACATGCTGGAGTGCACCTAGAACCAAAGAAGCATACTGGACCTATGACAAAACTTCAGCACTTTTTTTGGTAATTATAAGAAAAACTTTGACTATATCATGGTTAATTAACCAGGGAACTGTAAAATAAATATAAATAAAACAGTTTATGTCTTTCATAGGACCATAAGAGCTTTGTTACTTTCACAAACTCTATTGTAACCCAATAGAATTTCAAATTTTACATTGGAGTCATTGAACACTACATATATAAAACTCTGTACTTTTCCAGTGGTACTTTATAAATTAATATCTATATATTTTCACTCTTTAAATTAAAAAAAACCCAAACAATTTACTAAAAAAAAACAAAAAACAAACAAAAAAAAAAAGTCACAGAAATTCCAGGCTGGGAAGGGGTTTGCAGAGTGCAGAACAGGGGAACAGGTAAAGCAAAACTGCATAAACAAAATATTCTCATAAATTATGTGAGCAACAAGCCTGGAGCTAGCAGCTGCTTCTCCCTTGCACAATCTGACATGCACAGAGGTTGATAGACCAGTGAAGTTATGCTTACTTGAAGAAGGGTCACAACTGACCTGAAATCTAACAAATTTCCATGCTGCCATCAGCAGTCTGTAATGGCATAATCAGTAGGAGCAAGAAAAATTTTCCTTTTAAATAAATATAGGACACAGTACAGTTGCCCTATTCACAACACTCTGCTCCTCAGACATGAGATGTAACATTTTCTGGACACATTAATCTACTTCGTGTATAAATATTGTGTTTTATTCTGTCCAATAGCTAATATTTATATACTAGGAGAAAAAATAAATACTGTTATGTTACCACTGAACAGCAAGGCACAGGAAAAGAGAAGTTGTTAACATATAATCATCTCTCTGTATTCAGCAAGTTTGTTTCTCTTATTATCTGATTTTTGTATTTTGACACTATTCTGTTATCTGGAAAGCCAAATTATGATAATTGATGATTTTTTTTTCAACTAGGCAGCGCAAAAATAAAGGATTAACCTAAATGTCTGGGGCATTTTAGAAATTATTCAATGAAAAATAAATTTTATTAAAAATCTTAGCCAAAATCCAACCTACATAAAAACTGCATTCTTCATCGTTTGCTTTGTAATAGAGTAATTATGATTTAGAATTTTCATGGGAACTATAAATATGATTTTCTTGATTTAGTTCAGCTGACAAATTGTAAGTAAGAGGAGAAAACATGTATGTCTATGCACAAAGGCATAACTTTGTGAAAGGAAGGAATTTTAAATAGCAAACATCTCATTAATGGGCAGAGCATCTACAGCCTTGCATGTCTGTAAATCGTTTGGAGTTGTATAAAGCTTAGTTTCTTACCCCCTACTGTGCCTGTTTTGCAATGTTCCACTAAGATGCAGATCCAGCAGCTCAACTACTGTCCCATGGAGTAAAAAACAATGCTTCATTTACTCTCTATGCCATGACCTGAGTCTCTCTGCCAAGTTTTCTTCCTTCCTTTCTCCATAAACAATATCTACATATTTAAAATGTAAGACAAATTGTAAAAGGTTCCATCAAGTTTCAATATTCAGGCTTCTCTCCCTTCCTCAAATGAAAAGGCAGGATTTAAAGTAAAAATAAGGAGAGAATGTTTTTTCTGCTTCAAGCAGTTCATTAAGCTGAAGTGCATTATTTGGCATGAAGATAAAATAAAAATGAAGAAAAAAAAGGAGAAAAAAGTAAAAAATCCCATAATGCTAAAAAATAGATACCATATAAATGGAGCACCAGAGGGATTCCAGAGGAGGGAGTACAAAGGTTAAAACAACACTGGTATGTCTTGATGCAGATGTTGTCCCTTCACCTTTTTCCCACCTTGTCATCTGCAACTCCTTACCTACAGAGCAAGTCCTTTATCAATGCAGTAATAAATTCATATGTGCAGCCATCTGCCTAGCAGATGGGGCAGGTGCTGAGTATCGTCACTCACCAGCTTCCACTTGTGCTTGTCATGATCAGGAGTTAATAGACTCCATGGCAGGAGGTGAACCATGTACACAGCAGGAACAACAGCACCTTGTGCCATGTTTGCTCACCCAGTGTCTCCAGGGGGAAAGAGCGTGCTGAAGGAAGGAGCAGGCAAAGGAAATAGGAAATTTTTTCACCTAACATGTCATTACCTAGCAGCCAGTAGGTGTTAACTCAACTTCAGCTTTAAGGTGTTAACGAAAGTTGCCTCTCCTGTACAGCACTTCCCTTCCATCTGAGGCGTATACCTTCGCAACCCAAACTCACACAATGAAGTTCTGGAACTGCTAATATGTGAACTTATGTGAGACTCCTTTTTTTGGGTTTGGTTAGGTTTTGGGGTTTTTTTACAAATGTAGCCAGATTGAAAAAGCCAGAAGGAAAAAAAAAAAGCTAAGTTTTCATGAAAAACTGGGGGGGAAACTCCATCTGATGTTAATCAGCAGCTGCAGAAATGATACTAGTGGTAAACATACAAAAGGATCATAAAGGAGAAGAAAATTTTCTTTTCTTAGTTAGATTTGAATTCCAGTACTTATTTCTTATCCAGTCTAGGTAACACTGAGTTTCAAGAACAGTCTCATTTGTTTTCTCTGCAGGTTTACACTTCCATTATGAATTTGATGTGACCGTCAATAAAAAGTCGACACTTACTGTGCAAAGAATCCCCACAGAAATCTGGGAAACTTCATAGCCAGTGCAATGATTCTCACTGACGTGTCAATGAAATCTGCTGGTGACTTACTGTCCCCACAGAACAGTGCCAGAGGATATGAACTGTTTCTTAACACTCTTTCTCTAACTAGTAAGTGTGGCTCTCATAATCTCAGGAAATTACTTCCTCTGTACATTTAAATGATTGATTACAGAGAAAATTTTTCATTTGGAAAGATGCTAAAATAAGCAGAGAATATACACTCAAAGCAGAAGTCTTAACTATGGAGATGTTTCTTGATATTAATAAAACATTCAGTGTTGGTTTGTTTTGGGGTTTGTTTTATTTTGTTTTTATTACCATATCTTTAAAATGTTATTTTTGGGGATTTTACCACTATAATCTTTTACCACATCAATTTGATTTTACAAGGGACAGTCTGCCATCTAACAAAAAACAATTTCTTTACCAAAGGCAGGATATTTACTGTATTTAAATTTCCTTCACAGAAAATGTCATTTTAGTTACTCTCCAAGTATGTGCTTCAAAATCTCTACTTCTGATACTAATGCCTTGTTTTGATTTTATCTTGCCTACAGAAAACACACCTCTTCCAATAGAGCCCAGGAATTATATGCTTGAACAAAGGGTAGATTCTTTCACATTAATGTTGAAGACTATATTCTTCCAAATTTTCACCACGTATCATATCACTAACTTTGATTCCACTCCTGAGTACATCTTTTCTGTGCAGCATGATGACTCACCAAAAAACAGGCAGTTGGAAACTTGTACTATTAAAAAATTCTAGATTAGAACACAGCCATTTTAGTGTTTAAACAGAATACAACTGAAAAAGAAAAAATTCAAGCCTTTCTGACATCCCAATTGCTTTGTAGAAAGCTCCAGTTGACAGATTCATCATGTGAGCAGTGTTTTTTTACTGCAAATATTTACATATACATACAACTATTATATATGTATAGGATCATAGGCATACACACTTCATGTTCCCACAAGATACTTTTCTGCTTATTTTTTTATTAAATATATTGATTCCAAAAAAGCCTATATCCTCCAAGGAAAAATATACAAGTACCAGCTGGTAATTGATACAAAGGAGGAAGTAGTCAAAGAAAAGCGGTTTCTAGACTGGGCATCCAGAGGTTCAGTATTAGTAATATACAGAAACATTTTATACCATGCAAAGTACTGAATAGGACTTCATGAAGTCTCCTGCAAGTAGGGATTTTCAGTGTATTTTCAAGATTTTTATTCTCTGTTAGTTCATAAACATCTGCAACTAATGCAGATTCGTGCATCTATTTCTCATAATAACACATTTATCTCCCTTCAGTCACACAAATATACTCTCTGAACCTCATAAGTATGCAGGCTCTGACTTAACCTCATTTTGTTGACTCTTATGACCCAGACATAAAAGCTTGAAATCTATACCAAAAGGATGAGAAACAGCTATTGACGTTCTGAATTTATCACTCCAGGAAGAAATATATATTATTTTATTTATGTTGCATGCTCAAAGTGACACAAAGACATTAAAATTTTAAAACAGAATTGGGTGCTAGGAATTCAGTCAGAGGTGAAAAATGAATCAATAAATTGTTTCACTTTGTCTGGATCCTGTGACATTTTTAGAAAGTAGATCCAGAAAATAAAAAGGGTAAACCACTTAAGAGTGGATCATGAATGGAAATGGAAATTGTTTCTATTGATTTTCACTTCGTTATGAGCAAAGGAGCTCCTAACACAGGGATTGTATTTATAAAAAGCAGGTTCTGCGTCATCAAGGGTCTCTGCAAACTGTCCAGGCAAAGGTTGTTTCTCATCTATAATTACTGGCATTGTCCTGGTGTGAATCCTTACAGCAAAATAAAAGGGAGAAGAAGTTTAATAAAAATAATAATCACATCAAGTATCTGCATTAAAGGAAATGGGGGAAAAACACCCTTTAAAATTATGGATACAAACTCTCATATAGTGTGAACAGTAAACAGAACCAGTTCCATCCCCTTATTATATGCAATACTAATACTAGTATTCTACTTCCAGGTAGAATTAGAATCCCACTGTGCTAAGTGTAACACAAAGAATACAATAAAATGTTTTCATGTGCAGCCTTTTTCAGCAAGTAAATTATGTAATAGTGGGGATTTTTTGTGTAAAATTCTTCATTGGACTGGACAGGAGAATCTTTCAAACCTTTCACTGTTTAGTCTGCTAGAAGAGTTTGAGCTGGGATCATGCTGATAGATTGCAATAACTGCTGTGCCTTCAGATTTATCAGGATATAGTGCAATGACTCTTTGATCTTTTCCTATTTAAACCTGAGACATTAAAGAGCTGCAGCTACAACAGATAATTACTATTCTCCTTGCATTCTTGAGTTTGCAGATAGCTTTTCTCTGCAAGACCAAGACTCAGTCCCAAGGCCTGATTGTATCCTCATTTACATTTATGTACACTGAGAATAATTCCACTAAGGCCAGTGGAAACTTGGTGAGGTAAAATTGCTGTGAAGTGTTTTGTGAAGTGAGACATAAATTCATCAGTTTTGTGTAATGAATTACCTCATCTGCAAGAAAGCATTTGAAATTCGAACAATTCATAATGGACTATAATAATGCATTATGTATAATTTATTTTTTATAATGCAATAGCTTTGTTTCTTATCTTTTAGATGTTTGGGTTTTTTCCTGTTTCTATTACCTTTCTACTTTATTATAAAATGGTTGCAGTTTCACTGTCTTTCTTAACAGCAGGACACAATCATAGAATTTAAAAGTTTAGGGGGGAAAAAGACAACCTATATTTGTTCTTGTGCAGAATTTAAATTTCAGTTTTGAATACAAGTCAAAGAAAAAAATTTTAGACATCAATTTAGAAACAGTACACAATCCACTACCTGTAACACTTCTAAATAACTGAACTGAAAATTATATTGGGTCTTGTCCTTAACAAGAGAGTTGTATGCTTCCTAACCAGAAGAAACTGAAATATGAGAAGACTTCAGTTAAGTATACCTGAAACTAAAGAAATTTTTCATTTTAACACAATTTTCCTTAATGATCAAGATTATGAGAAGAAGTTAATAGTCTCTGATTCTGTGTAAAATCTAATCTGTCTCTCAGGTTTCTGTCTGGATATCCCTTGATCATGAATGACCACCATGGTGAATAAAGAGAGAATGAAAACAAGTATTGCAACCTGTGCCACATATGTATTAATACTTTAAAAAATATTTATAAATTAAAATATGTATTAATAAATTATTTATTAATATTTTTTCTAGGACAAGGGTAGGGACACCACAATACTTCCCTCAAAATAAAAAAAAAAAAAAAAAAAAAAAAAAGGAAGAAGAATCGACTCCTAGAACACACTGCTTTTCTCTAAATACAGAAGGTGCTTTTCATCTAAGTAGATGAGGTTCCCTTTGGCAATCATTTCCCCAAGCATCACATCTGTGCAATATACTCAGAAATACTCTATGAAAAATACTCAGAATCACCTTGTCTAAGATGTGCACTACTTCCTAAAAGGTAGATATACATACTGGACAAAAGGAGAAAACAACTTGGACTCACATTCACAAGGCTAGGGAAAAAAAAAGAAAAGAAAACTAACAAACAACAGTCACAGAGCACTTTAGAACTGGAAGATTTTAATAAATAGGTGCCTAGAAGTTAAATTCAAGACTATTCAAGGTGTGCCAAATGCATCTATTTAAAACAGTGAAAAGGAATCAGAGGCAGAAGTGTTTAATAGTCTACTCCTCTGTGTGAGTGGTGCCTCTGCTTTCCAAGTGACACAGTGTAAGGCTGAAGGAACCACGGCTGGGGACTGGCCCAGCTGTTGCAGCCAGGTGATTATGTGTGGTGCTGTACTGTAAGAGTGATCAGTTGTTTCCAAAGATATTTAGCATTGGATCACAATCAAATTTTTTACCAAGAGTGTTGTCAAAAACATAGTAGCTTCATTTCACATCTAGATTTTTAGCATTTTGGATTTAAGAATGTGTTTTCTCTCCTTCTCAGACAATCTCTTGAAATTATACAAAGTACCACAACGCACACATATCAATACTAACTAAATATGAAACTGAAAATAATCAGACACTTTCACCACACAGATTGAGGGTATGATGAAACTGCCTGATAATCTGTCACCTAACAGTGATCAAAAAACTGCAAAAATCACAGAATCAGAGACTGGCTAAGATTGGAAGGACCTTGGGAGTTCTTCTCGTCATAAACCCCTGCTCAAGCAGAGCCACCTTACAGCTGATTGCCCAGGAACACATCCAGATGGATTTTGAACTTCTCCAAGGAAGGATACTCTGCAATCTTCTGAGTTTATTTTCATTTGAGGAGGGCAACTCCACCACATTTTGACTAGCTTCAACATGATAATGGATTAAAAAAAAAGACTATATAAATCTTTTTTTTTTTTCCCTGAAAGACAAACTGATGAGTCGCAAAACAGGAAGAAACCTGACAGCTTGTAATATATTTTCATACAGATACTTCCAACTTTTGACTATATAGATGGAGTTAGGGGTGGGGTGGGAGAACTCCTTTGAACATTCTGTAAATAAACACAGGCATTCAGCAAACTTTCCTAACAAAAAATATTTTCATATTTTTTGTAGATTTTACAAAGCATGGCCATACTTTTGAGAAAACATGAAAAATAACAGTATAAATCAGGAAGCTGCAACACTTTTAAAGGGTGTTAATGAAACAATATGAGGTACTCATGTTGGAGGTGTTTGAGGAATTGTAACTAGTTCAAGATTTTCAAGGTGGGAAACACACTAGATGGAGTAAGACAAGCTGACAAGACAGATCAACCATTTCATATTCTGGCAACACATTAGTTCATATGAAACTGAAAGTGTGTGCATGTGTTATTTTTTAATATATTCTGAAATGAAGTAACTCTTTGACTTCAAAACCAACCAATTTAATTTTGTAATAATGTCTGCATTATTCCAGTTGAAAACTTAAGGTATAATCAAAATACTTAGATTAGTGTCAGTATAGATAGATAATGGGTAACCATATTACAAGACAAAAAAACTCATCGAAACACCTCAGGGAAGATAAATAACACATATTAGCATGGATAGCTGTAAAATTATGCTGTTGTAACTATGTAAACTCATGCATAAAAAACCACACTACACAACATAACCTTTTCTCTATGACTGTACATTATTTTTCATGCATTTCCATCTTTTCCAGTCTATTACTGCATGTTATCAAGTAAATTTTCCCTGGCAGTTCAACAAGAACTACACTTGTAATAGTTTGGGGTTTTTTTAAAGTTTTTTAAAGTTTAAATTTTTTGGGTTTTTTTAAGAAATTATTTGCTTATTTAATTTTCCATGGCATCCATTTTTTTTATTTAATCAGAAAATAAATTAGTAGTGCTCCTCTTATGATAACAACTGCTCTGTTTTTTCTTAATTTGTTTGTTTATTCTTTTCAAATATGCCACATGGCAAAAAAGATTGTAAATCCCACCTAGAATTCTGAACTCAGTAGGATGGTTCTACTTTTATTGAACATTTTCTGTGAGGCTGTACATTATGGACTTAATACATAAGGTCAGTATATTCCTGAAAAGCTTGCTGTTCCCTGAGTTTTCTCTTATGGATGTAGAAAGGCTAACTCTTCTGTATATTTCAAGATACACAGTGAACATGATGCAGTTGATTTACCCATGACAGAAATATCTTAAGATATAGGTTCATCTTTATCACAGCATAGAAATAATCATTTCAGATTTGTATCTCAGATTCAAGCTGGGAATTAGAAAACAGAATTCTGAGTGAAGTAAGGACTCCCAAAACTTTCAAAAGAATGAGGATATGTATAGGATATGCTCCTTTACTTCACAAGAAATTGGATTGATAAAGCAAAGAAATGAGCAAACTGCCTAGGGAAGGAGGTGTGTGTGTGTGTGTGTGTGTGTGTGTGTGTGTGTGTGTTATAAAAACAGGACAAACCTACATAGGTAGCATAGTCTGCTTCATAAAATCAAACAAGATATGTACATCATTACAGAGGATGATTCACTGCCTAGGTGCCAATAATCAAGTCAAAACTACACTGCTATGTTGCAGAACATCCACTAATTGTAGTCAGATATAAGACCCCACTGGGAAACCTGGAATCGTATAAAAAGCGTGTGAACAGAATCAAAACTTACATTATAACAAAGCAGGAAAAGTGTTTCTGGAGTTAAAAAAAGATAACTTGTTCACAGACCTGAGATGATAAATTACCAAGATGATAATAAAACTGAGCCACAGAATCAACATTCTAAGTGCACCTTCTTCTTACACAGTAAATGTGAGATAAGCAAAATAAACATATCTTTTCCTCACTTCAATTCTACAAGATTTTACAGACACAAGACAGAGGGGGGAGGTTGCAAAAAAATACTACAATGAAAAGATTGCATCTACTCTGAAGTCAAAAGCAGCACAAAAAGCTAAATCTGAGAGGAAAAAAAATTATTACTCCTGTCTAATATGTGGTTCTATTTTAGGTTAATGTTAAATGTAATATTAGACTAGAGACAAACGCAATGTTATTATATTATTTTCATGTAGTAACAAAGAAAGAGTATTTTTGCTAGCTCCTTAGGACAAAGCACAACTGGAAACATTTTATTCAGACTTTATATAATTTAAATCACACTCTAAATAAAACATTAATGGGCTATGTCTTCCACAAAGATTGATATAAACAGGTAGTGGACATAAGATATAGACTAGGGATTTATTACTACCGTTTTAGAGACTTTCCTATGATATGAGAATATTTATTGAAAATGTGCTTATCCACCTCCTGCTGCAGCTTTTCTTCTCCAGTACTTTCTTCTGGTCTTCATGATTTGCATATCCTAACACTTCTCACCATACAACCTGTATACACACACTTATGCCCAGGGTATTATAAGATGCCTAAATAGACCACTTTGGAATTATGGAAGCTCTATCATCTACCAATTTCTAAAATATGTTTTCAATAGAATGTATTTGAAGACTGTAGCGATGTACCAATATAGGTGGTATTACTAACAGCATTTTAAGCATAATATCAATGTCTGAAAGGAAGAATACTAGCAATATAATTTATATTTTATATAACTTATTTCTATATAAAGTAAATGCATTTATTTAAATTATTTTTTAGGATATCTGCTATTATACTACCACCTAATGGTAAAAGATAATTAATATAGCACACAATTACATAAAGATGCCCTGACAAGCTCTGCAATTCAAGCACTTGCAAGCAGCAACATCCTTTTCTTTGTCTTTTACAGGTCTCATTTCTCCTGCTATTATGATGCTTTGTATTCCTTTTTCCATACTTCTATCTTTTCCCGAAATTTTTGCTACTTCACTTACATTCATGGATTATTAAGTAGTCAAGCATATATCATTGCAGATAAGGTCATATAAGTCCCGTGTTCAGCAGTATAGAAATTTCCTGTCCTCATACAATTACACTAGCAGTTGCATTCAGCAATAAAATTCCTGTTCTATTTAAGATAGAGTATTTACTTTTTTTCCATTCTATTTTTAAGCTATATTCTCTTAAATCTGGAGTAAAGTATCCAGAGAGTCGGGTGTTTCTGGACAAGCTGAGCCAGAGCAGCAGTATATGCCTGTGGTAAAGAATACTGACCACATCTCTATCTCCACCCTAAAAGCATCAACAGCAGGTTGAGAGAAGTGATCATTCTTTACTACTCAGAATTTTATATAGGAAGGTGTATATGTATGATTTCCAGTTCCTCAGTACATGACAGACAGTCATTTATTGTTTTTTTCTCAGAAAAGGCACCAAGATGATTAGAGGACTGAAGCATGTGGTGCCAAAGGAGGGACTTAAAGACTTTGGTTCATCTAGTCTTAAAAAGTGAAGATCAGTAACAGATTATATTGCAGCTTTCCATTACTGAAGAAGCCCAGAATATAAAGGGGGCAAGCTTTTGCAGGCCCTTCGACTTTTGTTGCTGCTTTTGAGCACAAGAATCTATGAATCTTGGCTGCTCCCTTCTCCTTAAGGGTGGGGTGCCACAACTACACAACAGGGAATATGGAGGAAATAGAGTCGGATTCTGCTGGAAGATGCACATTAAACAAACAAAAAAACAAAAAAATAAATAAAAAAATACAAGAAGTAGGGGATGGAATTTGCAACAAGTGAAATTTCAACTGGATAAAAAAAAAAGTCACAGTGAGAGGACAAATGATTGGAGGACCTGTAATTATGTACAGGATTATATTGTGAAATATCCAGCTTTAGGTATGTTTGAAGTTTGACTGGACAACACCAGGAACAAAGGAAAAAAAACTATTGTCATGACCTGTCTGAAGTTCTTGCTACATTTTCTTTCAACTTATAACTAGCATATCAAATTAAATAGATACAAAATCTTTGCCTAGCTTTTTTGTTAGTATGACTCAGCATCACTTCCTTCAGAATGAAGATACCTATTTGTTTTTCTCCTCCATGTGCATCACATATCAGGCTACATGGAACCACTACATCCACCCCAGCTAGCACCTAAGTGCCACACAGATAGCCACTTGTTCACACCTCATTTCTATATTTTCCCTCCAGAGCGGTAGGAAGGAGAATCACAAAAAATAGTAGAACTTATGGGCTAAGAACACTTCAGAATTAAAATTAGAAGAATTAGAATAAGATTGATGAAATGTAGAGAGAAAGAGGAATAAAACCCAAGATAAACAAGTGATGGATAATACAGTTGCTCATCACCCACTGGCAAATGCCCATCACTGAGCAGCAATTAGCCCCTTCTGGACAACTTTAGCAGTTTATATCCTGGGCATGTTCTGTGCTATGGAATATGCCTTTGACCAGTTGGGTCAGCAGTCCTGGCACTGTTCCCTCACAGAGCCTTATGCCCCTGCCCACTGGCAGAGCAGGGGAAAGTGGAAAATCCTTGGTTTAGAGTAAGCACTGCTTGGCATCAACTAAACCATTAGCTTGTTTTCAAAACAGAGAACTGTACCAGTTACAAAGAAAAAAAATTAGCCCTGTCCCAGCTGAAACCAGGACAAAGGAAGTAATTTTTGATGATGAGTGTGGTGAAGCACCGGAAAAGGTTGGCCAGAGAGGTAACAGAAACCCCATCCCTGGAAACAATCAAGGTCAGGTTGGATGGGGCTCTGAGCAATCTGATCTTGTGGAAGATGTCTCTGGTCATTGAAGGTAGGTTGGTCTTGATGACCTTTAACTGCTCCTCCCAATTCACGAGCCTATGACAACAGCTCGGAAGCAAACAAAACGAAAAAATCACTGCAGAGATAAAGCAATTTTTATTTTGCTTTAAAAAATAAAAAGACAAATAGACTCCTAAAACCTAGACAAGGATGACAAGATTTGTTTACTGAAACCTGTTCCTTGATAACACAAACTGCAGGGAGATTTAACCTCAGTGAAACAGAACACAGATTAATTAATTCTGCTGCAAATTAAACTTCTATAAAAAAATTAATTCTGTTCACGATTATACACATTTTTGAAGACTGATGATAAAAGCAAAAATATGACACATAACCAATATTTAATCTCATTTTAAATTCTGATTTTTATTTACAGTTATTAATCTGTATTAAAATTAAACTTTCACAATAAGAGCTTTCATGACTTATGTGTTAAAGCTCAAACATGCGATTAATTTGTCAATTCAAGCAATCACTATTGCAATTATAAAACATAGATATCTTTTTATGCATTTTAATATGGGAGAAATATACCACAGATAGCAACAACTTTCAAAAGATAATCACCAAACTTTTCTCCAACTCTTTGTCTCACTATTTGAAGAAAGCAACTGACCACTGAAGTTTTAAATCAAGTTGAAAATAAAAATTCCATACTGTATGAATAATATATATATATATAATATCAATATATAAAATACATTTCTCCAACATCTGCATAGTATTATAACAGAGATATAAATTCAGCTTAAAATAATTTGATTTTTAAAAAATTATTATAAAATATAAGAAAGTGCTAGTCAGATGATGCAGAATGTCATCACTGCACAGTATCATTATTTTAAAGAAAAGGATTACTTAGATGAATAATTACGGTCAACATAAAATTAGCTGACAACTTCAGAATAATTCATCTGCATTTTGCTTGCATTTCTCCTATGTCACATGCAATTCTAAGCACAGTTGAAATTAAAATCTGTGCTCTTGAATGTTTTCTGTTTTATAACCTCTGTTTTTAATCTGAAACACACATCATGTACTTGGTTGTCCTTCCTGTGTACTGCTGCCTTCAAAATTCTAAAGGAGTACTCTGTCTTACTCTGTTGATGTCTGTAGAAGATACTTTGCTAAGACAACCTTCAGATTTAATGTTTCTGCTGTATCTCTTGGCAGAAAAACTCAGTCTGCACGTGGCTATGAGCATTCCCTCTGCTGCAGTGCAATAATGCCCTTGTTTGATGAATTAGGCATCCTGTCATTTTTAAAGCACAGTTTGATGTTTTATCCTATGAGTACAGTACGTAGAACTAAGATCAACTGTTATTAGTAAAAGCTTGAGGCTCATGATCACTTCTGTTGAATTTACCTTTCATTCCACATAAAGTAAATGAGTTGGAATTAACACGTCTGTCCTTGCAAAAGTGAACAGGAAGGCTGACAAAGTAATTCCCTGATAATCACAGCAAATTAGTCTTGAAGTCCACTGACATGGAAATATTCTTACTGGCATCAAGCCTGAGGAGTAGGCATAATCCCTTATGGTAAAATTGTAATATTAATTGGTAAATCTTAACTAAGGAGAAGGTCCCTTTTTCTTTCAGATTTTTTTTTTGTTCTATTTTTATCCTGGTTTAGAAACACTCTTTGCTAAAAATTGTGTGTACATGTACACAGTAGATATGCACATTAGTCAAATTTTGAATACATATCCACAACTACAAAGTCTACCCACGTCTTTCTTTGGAGCTATTGTGAAAAAGAACAAATCAATACCTACTGATAATGAATTTACAATAATTTTACTTTTAAAGATAACATCTCACATTTACATGAAATCAAAATGCTGCCCTCTAGACAAGAGGACTTCTTCTGAAAGAAGCCTAAGAACCCTTGCTGGGGAACAGGCCAAAAGCATCAATCCCTGTTAGTATAAGCAATAATTTCAGAGTTTTACACATAGATCTTGATGCTGTCAATCTCACACTAGGTTCTAATGCTGATGAATTGACTTAACTGTGAAAGAAGCAGCAATCAGACAAACAAGACAGGCATGCCAAGTTACTCTTTTAACTGTGTGCATGTTCCAACATGTTTTGCAATTGTGCTGACATTCCTGATTTGAATCTCTCCATATTTGTCCGCATATGTGTGGGACCTTAGAAATAGCAGAACAGTAAAAAACTCCATGACAATGACCAGTCACACAATAGTATAGAAGCATTCCTTTCTACATCATGTAAATGCAGCATTTTGAGTGCTCAGTATTGGTGCTATTATGTATTTCAGTACCTTGCTAACAATCTCTGGCTTCAGAGAAACATGGGGACCCAGGCTTTTTAGGCTCAGTTTATCCTATCACCCAGGAGGGGTGGAGGCAAGGATGCTGCCTGCCCCAATAGAACAAAATCTTCTTGCAAGCAGGGTTATCACAGGGCTGTGCTTTTATGATCTCCCTCTCCCTCCCAGCAGGAGGGTCTAGCATGCTTGTGAGACTGTGTTATCTCTACAAGGAATTGAAATCCTCTAAACAGGCAAAGGATGAATGACTTAGGCATGACTTAGGAATGACTTAAGCAGAAATGATTTACCCACATTCCTTGCATTCCCAGATGCAAGGTGGGATTCCCTCCCACACCAGAACTTCTTGTTTGAACCCTTTCCTCCCAACAGGGTGTGTTATTGCTTTATTCTTTTTCAAAGAAAAATACTGGAAGTGATATTCTTACAGTTACCTCTAATTGTTGTATTGGCAGGAGTCATTTGGAAACCAAAGTAAGGGTTTTAAATTCTTAGACACCCAAAGTACATCCAAATTGATGGACATTTGTATAAAAGTTTACATACCTGCTCCATAAGTGACCTCATAACTATAAGGAGAAGTAGAAGCCTGAATATATTTATGCTTGGACAGAACCAAAAGACTGAGGCCTGAAAATGCAAGGCATTATGCAACAAGAAACATTTTTTGTCTTGCAAAACTTACAGTTAAGATAGAACAGTCGACAAAAGTAGGCAAAACACAGAGTGGAACTGGATGCCATTCAGGGTTAAATACTTAAACAGTAAGCACTAAACTGACTTCATAAAAATACTCACACCATATGGGCTGCATCTCAATGCTCTCACAGTCCAAAGTTAACTGCATATCATCTCTGCTGTCCTTTTGTCCTCTCACTTCAGTACTGGGGTAGCACAGACCTGGACACAGCGCCCTAGATGTGCCTCACCATAGCTGTAAGGAAGGATCACCTCCCTCAGCCCACTGGTGATATTCTGCCTAATACAGCTGAGAAGGCTTCTGGCTGCCTTTGCCACGAGGGCATGTTGTTGGTTCATGTCCAGCTTATCTGCCAGGAGTCACAAATATTCTTTACAGAGTTACTCTCCAGCTGGTCAGCACTCAGCCTATTCTGGTGCCTGGGGCTAATCTTCCCCAGCTGCAGGACTTGGTATTAAACATCATTGGGCTTCATGAGTTTCCTGTTGGCTCATTTCTCCAGCCTGTTTGTATGTAACCTCTGAACAGCTACACAGCTACCTGGCACATCAGGTTTATCTCACGTATACTAAGTTTTGGAACGAAGTTATGAATTCATTGAAGAATGTACCTCACTGAGCTAAAGTACATGACAATTAGATGGAGTTTCTTATTCTTTGTCAGTTACATATGGCAAGCTTCATCACTAACTTAGGGCTCCCATCCACTCCAAAACTACAAAAATCCAATGTGTCCCAGATCAATATGGAACATGGCCATGTCTTAAGATACCGTGAGTATTTGGTGCTCTTGAAAATTGTCATAATTGATGATGATATTATAATGACTTAAGATTTTTATTATGCTGTCCATAAATTGTAAAAATCAGTGAACTACCTCAGAATTAAAAATTTCCTGTCTATGTATTTTCTAATTTATAGAAGAATATGAACAAATTTGTAGAACAAATTCATGTCTCCACAACCAAGATATATTCTGAACTAAAGGTAAAAAATAAAAAAATACCATTGCCAAACTATATATATATATATATCCCCAAAAAAGTTTCATATATCATCATCATAAAAATGTCGAACATCAGGAGCTTCTAAGGATAGCCAGATAAAAGATCCTGCTATGTCTTTCACAGCTCTAAATTCTGAAAAGTAAACTACTTACCTATGTAGATCTATACTCAACAGCTTTTGATTAATCTATGATTATGTGATTTAAAGCAACCATTGAAATCCTTGGCTTTCTTCTCCAAATAAGTACTTCAATCATCAACATATGGACAAGAGAGCTTGACACAGAGAGAATAAACTGGAAAATAAAATAAACTTTCTCCAAAAGGAATTCACACCTGTGACAATTTGACTACTGAAAGAAAGAGAAGAATGCATCTTCCTCTCTATCCATTTATTGAAAGATTGGGTTAAAGTGCTTAATTCAAGATGGTGAATGTTGTAGTAGATGACCAAATCTTAGACCAGCCCTGCCCCCGCTCCTCGTCCAGTAATTTTCTACTGACAAACTCAGGGCAGTTTCTCTCAGAACTCTGCCTTCTGTGAGTTTCCTTCCTTAGGAGACAACTGCATGGAGGGAAGCATAAATAGCTTATACATGATAAAAGGTGTGCTCCACAGACATCAGGCTCTCAAACAAGCTGGTGGGTGGAATGTTACACTTTTGTAAATCTATTCCTGGATGCTCAGCCATATTGACACACAAATATCTCTGGAAATTATTGCTCAATAAAGCCAAATCAAGACAAGGTGTTCATAAGGTGTCTTCAATGTCAAACTGATAAGAGCAAGAATAAAAACACTGAACACTCAACATTTTTCATCAGATGGATATCATCAGTGAAACTGCTTTAGTTTTCAAAGGCCAGCATGTCAATAGAGTGCCAAAGACTTCCTTCAGAAATACAAGATTTAGGAGAACAGTAGTAAAACAATAAGAAATATAAGTTTCATCAGAAGTATAAAACACATGAAATACAACAATGGCTAAATAGAATGGAAAAGGTAAAACATAAAATTCACTACAAACACAAGAAAAAAAAACAGAGAACATTGTAAAAAAAGGTGACTAATATTGAGAGTTTTAGAATCAAGTGGTGAGAATGGGTAGTCTTATGGAAGTGGGGAACATGTAATATAGTCTTTAGAACAGCAAATTGCATTACTATAAGTATTGGGATATTTATGTTCTCATATGTAATGCATCTTCTGCCAGATAAGAAATAATATTAATATTATTAAATAATAATAACCTTCCATAAAGCATAGAGGAAATTTGCAGGTAATTTTTGAATGGCATTACTATTGATATACATGTACATAGAGATGACAAAGCTCTAAAGTTTTAAAAACAGACTAATGTGAAGCTAAGTAACTGGTACTCTGCATCTGGAACTAATTCATGGTCTGTAAATGATAATATGAACAAAATATCCCCACTTTATCATCCTATTCCAACTGCAATCAACACACAGACCCTCAAGATATACAAGTAGCATCTATTTGAAATCAAAATATGTCTTCTAAATGTTGTACATTTGCAAAATATCTAACCCTTGTCACAATCACAAGAGAAAAAAAACGCAATATCAAGCCTCATGCTTTCCATAGCTTCCACTTTTAAAAGAGAGGAGAAAAGTCTTACTAAACTCCCAACATAAAATGACTCTTGTTACCTTTCTATGAAATGCACTTAATGTTTGCTCTTATTATTCACTGAACATTCTTTACTAAAGAAGGACTTATTCTTTGTCAGACAACTTCTTTATTAAAACCAGAAATGGTGATATCATGCTTACAGAAGAACAGAAGAGATACAATCCTTCCTTGTCTTGCCAAAAGCAGACAAATAGTCAATCATGTTGCAATTAACAGAGAAATACAATTATCAAGTTTATCATTATCAAGAAGTTATCATTATCAAGCTTTCTGGTCTTGTATTTCATAAATTAGATGGAAACCACACAGGAGAAAAGTGTTAATAGTTCAACAGCTCTACCAGCCAAGGCTTGGTTTACCCTGGTATCATACAACATGAATATTTACAAAGCTGACAGATCCAGTATCCTAACGGGGAGGAGTTCTGATAATCAGGAAGAATGGTGGCTCAGCAAAAGCAACACAACCTTTTAAATTAGGTTTTTTATTTTTATTTTTTTATTTTTTATATCCTGATGAACCACTCACATTATCACAGATAACCAAATCTTGTTTCACAAATAGCAGTGAAGTTGCTCTGCCTTGTTAAGTATACATTCATTCATTTGTTCATTTATCAGAAACATTTTAAACTAGGGGGAAAGTATAAGAATTTTTAAAATTATTTTCTTTTTTTAAGCACATTCTTAATCCTGGGGTTTTCTTAAGTTACTGAAATGCAAAACTAAGTGCAAGCTGAAATTGCACATACCTTAAAGTTAAGTCTCAAATTATATAAGTCTGTGCCATGTAGCATTTAACATGTAACATGTAAATCTTCTCTCAATAGGTGTTTTGACTTTCTTTTCAGTACTTACATGTAACTAATAGTACAAGCAAACTAGTAAATAAGCAAAGCCTAAATTATGTTTTCAGGCTGTTACTCGCATTTTAAAACACTGTTGGTGACAGGTCAGTGGTGACTTTAGTTAGCATAATCCTCTTTCCATCATTCCATGGATTCTCTTCAAGAAGGGATTTTTGTGCAGCCTACAGCACACTGAGGAATGTGGTGCTCTATCCACCTGTCAAGGATTTGTGACCATAGTACTTAGTACTGACTGTGTTTTGACATGCTAAACATGATCATCCTTCTTAGAAATGAGAAGAATTTCTGAGAAGTCTCCTGGTTTCAGCACACTTCCACGCTGTGGAAAATTGAGTCACTGTATTGTAATCTGGAAACTACAACTTCTATCAGGATTCAAAGACCTACTTTGTGATAGCATCATTGATCATTCTCGAAGAACACCTCTCAAGCAAACCAGAAACACAATTTTGTGTACAGTATATATCACAAGTACTGCTGAAAGATAAACAGTGGCAGATTAATTAGCCAAAATTTTCATGTCCTTTTTTGTCATGTCTGAGTAGAACAGAGTAACCCTATGCAACACATGGGGCTTTGCTTCCAGAACCTATATATTTTGGTGAAATCCATTGCACATAAGTCCTCTTAGAGGCACTGTTGCTCAATATTTTTTGTGATTCTTTTTTCCTGCCTAATGAAATTTCTTCAGTATATTTGAACACATTGGCCTGCAGGTGCCTTGGAATATCAGTGTCAACACTTAGAAACTCTCTGGAAAGAAATTTTAATCCCAGCTGTGAATTTTAGAGGTTTTGTTTTCTTTATTTTGCTCTTTTTGTTGTGTAGGAAGGAATTACACCCTTGCATCATTAAATACAGAGAGTGAGGCAGTATCACTCCACAGTTTTGTCCACAGAGATATCTGTAATGTTTCAGAAGGGAAAGAAGTCTTTAGAGGGCAGGTATTTAGTACTATCTAAAGAAACCTGGTGTATAAGCAACATCCTTGACTGGGTATCTCAAAAACAGAACCTCTCAAACCAGTAGCAATTCCTAAAAAAAATGTTATGATATTTTTGGTAAGCAAGACTCATCTAGTGAAACTTGGACATTTATAAGCTGCATTTCTGGAAAAAATTTAACAAAAATCTAACTGTTTCCAACCTAAAATTTTATTTTCTGTGACAATGGGTAGTTTGAATTCAAAATTAAAAGAAATCTAAGAGGAGAAAAAAATTACCTTCAGTACATTCCTGTCCACCATTTTCGTATGTGCATGAAAATAGGTGGCATAGCATATACCACAATTGCTTATATCCTTGCTTGTAAATCTAAAGTGCATTCAAAATTCCTGTTTGCACTGGTATTTTCAGAAATATTATCTTCACTACCCTGAAATGGTTTTTGTGTGTGTAGATCCCAGTACAGGAAAGTACCTCATGGAAACATGAGACATTAACTACTTTGCACACAAAAGTCTAAGTAGCCAACAGCTAGAAACTCACAGTTATAGCTCAACACAAACTAGTGAAAAAAAAAGACAATATTCTTTCATCTGTGTTTTGCTGGGAGGTAATTCTACTACTGACAGAGCTTAACCCTTGCAAAGGGATAAAACCTGTAATACTTTAACAGAAGCATTTACTTCTTGTAGCACAGGCATTCAGGCTCTTAAAGGAGTCCAGGACTCAAGTCTCAGTAATATCCTTTCAATTTCTTATCAGCTAACTCAGTAGCTGACTGACTGTTGTCTGCTAATTGTTCAAGAATTCATTCTTATTCATCTATGTTATTCATTGCATAGGAGGCTGAGATGTTTCACATAGGACTGTGAACACAGTAACACATTCTCTAAAGGTTTACATACCACACTACTTTCCTACTTTCAGTCCAAATTGCTTGAAATCTTCCCAAGCACATATCTTCCTTTTTCTCTTTGGCTTTGTTATTCCAGCAGTATAGTATTTGTTTTCAGAACATGGACTGAAGTTGCAGTGAATTAAATCTACAGAAATTTTTACTTGTGCTTCTTTCTGATAACTGTTCTTTTTACATATAGAAAAATGAATTTAAAACACATTCCAGGACTGGGGGGTGAAAGGGATACTTAAGTATATGCAACACCAGTAAAACAAAAAATTTTGGAGCTCATAGAAACAAAAAAACATGCACCAAACTATTGTAGTTGATATATTATCAATACCTACTATGGACTCATCATTATTAAAATAGTAAAACTAAATATAAAAATTATAAAAATAATTTGTGTACTGCATCAAAATGGACTTAAAGCATGGTACTCAGTAGAAATGACTTGGTGTAAGCGAGCAAGCTTGCAGGTTGTCAGGTTTTATTAGCTCAGGTCTCATGCTATACTAAAGCAGCAAGATTATTTTAGACTGAAGTTGAACTTGAAGGCATCATGACTGCATTTGTACAGTGCTGAACCTGACCTAATCATCCTGGCAACACTAGAGCAGGCTGATGTCTGTACATAGTTCTCTACAAACCAGTTTACCTACTCACTATTAATAAAGAATTAACTGTTTTAAGAATAAATAAAAAAGCTGTAGGTTAACCCTTCATAACTTGAACTGATCTTTTTGGTAAATTACATTCTTACATGTATATTTATTGAAAAATACAGAAGAAAATAAGTTAGAGTGGAAAATTATAGCAGCTCTTAGTTTGCTACAGAGAAATTTACCAAGAAGAGCACTGTTGATTTTCTTTTCTGAGGGAAAACTATTTAAGAATAAAAGAAAATAGATGTTATCTTTTTAGACAATGTTTAATTAAGGACTTGAATATGTCTGTCTGCATTCTTTTGTGCTTCTGCATTCTTTCATGTTTCTGCATTGCTACATAAAGAAAGAAAAAAGGGCGTTTCCTAGGCTTCCTATTTGTGTGCTATGCTAATACTCCTCACACAAGCAATTTGTTTTAAGAGACATACTATTTGTAGCTTGACTACCACATTACAGTTGTGTGAAGAAAATTGCAACACACAAACCTCCTTAACCTCTATTAGTCTTCAGCTGTATGGAATGCATTTTAACCTGTCAGATCTTGTGTTCCACTGCTCTAAGATCAAGCCATATGTAATATTCATCAGCTTAAATAATGTCGGAGACAAACACTATTCACAGCAACTTCCTCAAAGACTGGAACAAGTAGCTGGTGTTGGGTATTATAATACTGTATGCTATCTACCTCAGCAATAGGGAGAGTTCATTTTTGGACAAATTAGCTTCTTAGTTACTGATGCCAATCCATAAATAATTGGAACCAGAAGTGTTCCTCAGAATTTTTCTGCTGATTTTTTACATATATAACTGCTTGGAATGGAGAAAAATTATGTATTTCAGGAAAAAAAAATTCCTCCATATATTTTTGTTTCTATCACATTTGCTGCAAGATATATAATATCAGGTATATCTTATAAATGAAAATGAGGAGACATAGCTGTTTTTAGCATCTCAAAAGTCTCTAAGGTCAACTCATATGTTTTAAGAAGGGAGTGGTTCTGCTAACTCCACTGTTTTAGATGAACAGCATAAAGACACTGCAGGTACATGTTGTAATATTTTATCAGACAGTTAAATTAAAAATGGTAACACACCAGAAGAAGGTGCAGAGTTTTCCTTAATTAAAAAAATAAAAATAAAAAACCCCAAACAATCAAACAAAAACCAAAAACCCAAACCAAATAAATAGCCTTAAATGAGCAAACAATGCTACCTTGTCTTGAACTACAGAAAGAAAACTAATGGTATCTTGCCTTTGTAGATGGCATGAACTGATACAAGAGTGGAAAAGCAGGCACTTTCTGCACTGGCACAACAGCTGTGTTTCCTTTAATCAGGTAAGAAATTCTGTCTCCTCATAAATTCATAAATGCTCTGTGGATCTAGAAGGTTTATGCATAATATCAATGAAAATTCATCTTGAACTGCCCTCCCAGGTAACAACTGATGTTATATACCTACAGTTAGCTGGAGTTAGGGTGAGGATGTAGGAATGGAGCCAATAGGCCATGGCTTCCAAGCTTAAGTAAAAGCTTGGAAGGCAAAAAGCAAAAAAGTTCTAAAAAGTTACATTTTTTAAGTTACTCTAAGAAGAAAATCTTGTGTGATTACGTATACGAAGTCTCATGTCAAAGTAAAATACACTCATAATTAATCCTACAAAAGATGGTAAAAACTACATTCTAAGCCAGTCCTAATCTTTTGTAACTGTTGTCTGCCTAGTAAATGTCTTCTAACATTTACTCTATAACATTTCTACTGCAAAATATCTAAAAAATTGAATTTTCACAATTAATTTCAACTTAGTAGTCATCTGATTACATCGATCCTACTTTTCTTACTGCATTCTTATTAAATATTTGCTATGTGCTTCTGGAATTTTACACTGCAATGACTGTCATTTCCCTGTTTTATACCGTACACAAGGTTGGAAGGAAGCAGGAAAGGCTGGTATTTCTCTTGTTCCCCCTATAAGTTTTCTCAGCAATTTCAGAGGCACAATACTCTCAATTCTGTAAGCAGGATACAGACTTTAGGTACCATATAGGTCATGTATCTCATCTCATTCTTCCTACAAAATGCAGGAATACGCTGATCATTGAAGGCTATCCACAAACAGAAATCAGTTTGTGTAAGATACAAAATATGTTCTCATCACTGTGGAAGACTGATTTTATTACAAATAATTTTTAATACCTTCTAGTTATATTTGTAATACTGTATGCTCTAGAATTTTTGCATCTTACTTCAGTCACACGAGAGATGAAGGAAGGTACTTAAATGGGTTATAACCACAGTGTAGAAATCAGGTAAAGATGAAATAGACTCCTTCCAATTGTTATTCAGGTAAAATATGACCTAAAACAAATTAAATCCACACACAATTCTTCAGCTTTGAATCTAGCCACTTAGGAAATAAGGTATAAACATTTCTTTGCATTAAGGCTATTAGCATATGTAACTCTCAAGATAGAATTCTATTTTATTCTTTATCTGAAATCTACTGAGGGGGCTGCATTCTGAGTATTTTTAGCAAGGCAACAAACAATACTGGTTGTCTCTATTCAGTCTGGTTTTGCAGCTCCATTGGTATTAAATATTTACCTTTCTCTCCTGAAAATTCAACACTTTAATTAACACCTTCATGTTTTCCCTGACAACGCCCACTGTCTTACATCACAAAGTTTGAAAGTAGTAGCAAAGGTTAGTGTTTCCCCATCACATTATATTCATATAATTATATTCATATCAGATAAGCTGATGCAGAAACGGTAGTTTCATATAATTAGATCTCAAGCAACTTTAAAACACACACAAAATTCCCAAAGAAAAACAAATTAACACAATGACAGATTAAAAAAAATTTCTTCACAACTTTAAAATGTATACCAGGATTCTTACTTCAAAGCAGTTTCATATTTGATCATTTCAACATAGTCATTATGAAGGAATAACCAGGTCTAAGCATTCCCTTTCACTCTCTGGAGTAGACACCTTGTGGTGGACTCAGTTTCAAAGAGGTTTCTCCATTCCAGAGCAGCTGAGAGGGGAGCAGATGTGAAGCATACTGCCTGAGCAAATGCCACCTCTCACATTATGTACAAATTAGCTACTCACAAAATGTTAGTTCAGACTACACCTAGATTTTTTTAAATTGTCTTCCTGAACCAGAGAGTTAGAGGTGATTTGTACAGATGGAGACCAAGAAATCGAACACAGCTCAAGATATGACCTTAAACAAAGCTGGCTGAAGCTTTCAAAACCCAATGAAAAAATAACCAAAACAAGCAGAACTGGAATTTCAGAATAAATATCACAGAGACATAATAGAACTCATCATTACATGAAAATATGTGTGGGAAGAGACAAAAGGTAGCCTACAATGCAGAGGGTTCTGCTTTAATTTTTGTTTTCTTTCACTGGGGCAGTAAAACATGTACAAACAAATACACATTCCAGATGGCTAAGGCAAGCATACTTGTTCCTAATAGCTTCAAGATATTGTTAGTACCAACTTCAGTCTTGTGGAAGCAGAATTATCCCTGCAATACTGCTAAGGTCAGTGAAAACAAGGCTCCTGCTCTGCAAGTATCACTGCACAGAATGGCCCAGGAGATGCACGCTAGGTAAGTGTCCCTGTCCACATTAGGCATCTCTGTTGATAAATTGTGCTTGTGTAGACATTAGAAGGACCATAACTAAAGCACAATTACATGGAAATTGAGCAATAATCAAGCATAACTAATTCCTAAACAGACAACATATACATCGTAGTTTTGTCAAATCTTGCCATCTGTTGCATATGTTGTAAGCAGAAAAATAAAAAAAGGAGCTGATTTTTCCCTTACAATGATCAAACTCTTCTGAATTCTTTCATCTCCTTTCAGGTTGTAATACATAGAAGTTCATTGATTTGAGGCTGTTTTGCAAGTTTCTGACAGCCAAGAAAAATGAAAAAAAGAAAATATTATCATCTGAAAGAATGCCAAGTATTTGAAAACAATTAAAAAAATAAAATGTCTCTTTTCTTCTATTTTTTTTTCCTAAATCTGTTTCAAACTGCAGTATATTAAGAAACAAGTATATTATAAAACTGTTCATAAAATTTCTTTTATTTGGTGGCAGAAAAGTCTTTTATAAGCCATCAAATACAAGAGAAGAGAAGTAAGTTATCAAGGCTCCCATATTCAAGAAGAAAAAAAATGAACAGTAATGTCTTTATATCCTTTTCATTATTATATTTTTTAATCACTGTCAGTGGGAGTAACTTTAGGCTGACTTAAAATTAAACATCAAATCTATTTACAACTTAAAAAAAAAATGAAATGAAAGAAGCATGTTGTTATGGTTTTCCTGTACCTTGGAATTACTTCAAAATCCTTCACTAAACAGATAAATATTTCTATAATATTTGTTCATATATGCATATGTATGTATGTGTATACACATAAATACATACACAAACATATTAAAAGTCATTACTATTCATGCAGGTAGTTTAATGTAACAGACACACAGAAAGAAATGTTTCCTTTACCCTTTTTTTCCAGCCTTGGAAAATCGAGCCGGATAAGGGAATAGCAGAACATAAAATATTACTTGTATGTGGGACTAATGGGCTAGGGTTTTAAGCTGAGCATTCAGGAATGATGTGTTGAGGCTGCCATAAATCTTTCTCTATACCATCTCATTACTTAATAAATTACTAATGAGCAAATAGAATTAGAAAGAATTACAAACTGAGAAGGAGCATTATTGTACCAATGAGCATTTGAATGGTTTCCTCACCATTCACAAGCTTTGCACTTGCCACACTGGGCTGGGTGAGTCAGTAGTTTTTAGGTCTCATAGTCTGGCAGTACTAATAGGCAAGCATATCTATTTACAGAAACAGATTATATGCAGAGTGTCTGGTTTTGTTGCTACTTCTCCAGTAACTGATCAGTGAAAAGCTGCAAATAAAGCCATCTGCTGATGTCAATACTTTTTCTGAACCAGGTAATCTTTGTCTGCATTAATTGTTGCTCATTTCCATCCAAAGGACTTTTTCAAGGGGATCAAGGTGGTTAGGATGGGAAACTCAACAAGTTTTGGCTTCCAATTTCCTTTACAAAGAGCAAAAACCTGTTTTGGACAAGGTAATCCACCATGACATTTCCATTTACAACTAGCTAAACAAGCTGTTAAGTGTTTGGTGTTAAAGTTTTATAGGCCTTGGTTTCACAAGGAGCTTAAAGGCAGACTCAATCTCTGCAGCCTCGTGTGAAAACAGCCACACTGTAGCCTGAAACAACTGGTGCCTCTAGTTAATTTTAATAGATTTATGACATGTTATAATGCAGCTGCACTCCTATTAAGGCAGAATGGCATTTTCAATTATGCTAAACCATTTTTATTGATCAACTTTGGTTTCTGAAAGAAAAGGGTTTCTTCTAGGAGTAAGCAAGATCTTTATACAAGAGAGCACATTTAATGCCAGCCTTTAGGAGAAGTTGATATTTTTAAAACCATCTCTTAGTATTAACATAAACACTGTTTCCCAGCAAACTTTTCCAAACCAGACTTGAGGATTGTGTACTTGAGGCATCTTGAAGGTTAGGCTAGCTTCTTCTTCCAAGATGTTTATAACCTACACATTACACTTGTCTGTCTACACAGATATTAAAGTGTGGTATCATATTTGGCATACCAAAAAACATGAACAAGAAAGCAGTTAACACTCAAAGTTTTTTAAAGTCACCCTTGCTGCAGCCTTTGCCAACAGATAAGAAGGCACAACCTACACAGCATGATACGTTTATACAAATGGCCTTGGGAGCACAAATGGTTACATGCAATACATTGTTGTTTATACACACATAATTTTACATAGAAAGATACCCAAATAAAGGCTTTCTCAGATGCAAAAGTATTTAGTTAAACCACTGTTGTGAGACAGTGGACAAAACTACAAGTACATCCACCCTATTTCAGTCACCAATGCTGTTATAACAATTTCTAATATAACATTACCCCACTTATCACTTTCTAATATCTTAATGTAATCTTTCTAGGAGGTCAGCAATGATTTAAAGTGGAAAAAAGCTTTAATTCTAAGTAAAAGAAAAATGTAGTACTTTCTTGTCAAAGAAAAAAGAATCTTCCTATAATATCTCCGTAAGGATTAATGTGTGTGTGTGCAGTATGTATTTTACTTCATATCATTTTTGTTGTGCCAGCAAAGCCGCCCTTAAAATATATTTTACTAAGAAATACCTTCAAGGCATTGAGTTCCTTGTGGTATAATTCATACACTTCAAAAGAATTACATACAGGATGGATGTGGTCCACAGTATCTGCTACTGGCATTGTTTACCTCCAGGTGGAATTGAATTCCCTGAACTCTGAGGAGCAACTTAACAATAATGTAACATATGTGCAATCAGGTCATCTGGCCTCTACCTGTTCTTTAAAAGATAATTCATCAGGATTTTTTTTTAAAACCGTTAGAGTTACTAGGTGTTTAAATTAGTAGTCTTTTTCTGTGTTAAAAATATATGAATTTTAATAGCTTTGAGAAACAAAAAAACCACTGTATTCATGATGTCCTGTTTTATCATTTCAAGTCTTATATTTTCCTATTTATTTTTATCTAATACATCTCAATCGGTGCAAATACATCAAAATATGGTATATTAATATTTTCTATTCTTACCAAGAATTTAAAAATATTTTATATGCTTTCATATATTCTTCCTAAACATTCTGTTATACCTATATCTACTTTTCCCAGAAGACAGTAGAACTTACACATTGTTAGAACCACATTATTGCTGCAGTAATTTTCCAAGGATCCAGAAATAATAACTTTTAAAATACATGCTGATGATTCTTGCTAGTGTTACATATTTTTTAATTACAAGGACATTTCTAAACTCAGGAGTTCGTGGAAAAGGAGGCTGCATCAAGAATTTAATACAATTCTCACTTCTATTTTTAATTCTATAAATTAGGAAGGTGTAGTTGCCAGGGATTTTTTATCCTACTGGGAGGCTTATTGCATTGACTCATCCCTACAGAAAACCACACAAATACCAGATGCAGGGAAAGGGAGGAGACAGTATTTTTTCAAGTACAACTGGCAGTGAAATTAACTCATCTGGGAGCAAAAAGCATTAGTCTACTACAGTTGTAACAAGAAATTTCCCCCTGAATCTGAAAGTAATAAAGAACTGAAGCAAAGGAGAATGGACGGAAATTTTTTGGGGTTCCTAAAGAACTACTTCAAAAGGAATGGGGAGGTAAGGAAGAATGGGAGGGTTGTAAATTGTTTCCCTGCTAACACAAAAGGAGAATACAATTTGTTAGGAGAAAAAAAAAAAACAAAAGTTTAGTTTGCAAAAGAATTATCTGAAGCTTTTTACTAAAACTGAGTAGGTCAGATTATAAATCTTCATACTAAAATAATATCCTTTGTCTTTTTTGTTACTTAATGACTTAACTTCTTCCAGTATGGGTTCTCAATTATTTATTATTATTATTATTATTATTATTTTATTTTTTTTTCCCCTTTCCTTAAAGAAACAATCAATTTAGAGTCGTTGCTTCCTCCTTTAATGAATTTTAGGGAATCAGCATCTGAGGCTTAAAATCATTTTGAGCTGGATGCACAAAGGGTTATTAGATACTATCTGAAAAATTTTCATTTATCTCCTCTTCCAGCAGTAACCTGTTAATTAAAAATGGAAAAGAAAACAAACAAACAAAAAACTAATTTAGTTTCAAATACAAATCTTGATAAATGGCTGGCCAACAAAAATCAAAATCTTTGTTTTCCTGGTTGCAACACATGCAAGGAGTGGGGTGGGGACTACACACCCAAGCAGTTCAAGTCGTCTTTTGAGCACAAGGTTGTTTCCAAAATTAGAAGTTGGGCAGTCAAAACAGTAAGAACTAGGAGGACGGCTTTTTATTGCTTTTGGAGGAGCAAAAATTCTCTTGCCCATGTCTAGCAGAAGGACATGAGACTTCCAGCCCATGTGCTGTTGTTGGGCACAATACTGTGCAAACCTTTCACTCAGACTGCCAGCCCTACTTGGAGTCTGCTGCTTAAACTCACAGTGTATGACACATGTCAACTTTCCTCAGAGAAACAAGAACAATGACAAGAGATGAACAAGTTTAGACCAGTACCATCAATTCCTAAGTGACTGTGGCTTGCAATTATTTTGAAAATGTGATCTATAAAGGGCACTATGATGTTAGCCATGCCAGTACTTCAGGGCTCTCTCTCTCGCTCTCTCTCTCTCCCACAGCTTCCATCTCTGTGTTCTCATCTGAACACCCCAGCATGGCATGAACAATCCAAACACACATTAAAAAAACAACATCACAGTGCCCCACAGAAGAAGAAAGCCAATAGTGCCGAATGACTTTTTATTCAACAGTAATTGGAAAATCATTTTAAAATTAGACCAGAATTGCTGCAGCTATTCTTGAGTTTCTCTGATTCTCTTTATTCAATTCCTGTTGTTACTCAGGAAGCATTAGAGTAACAATAGACATATGGAATGAAGTGAGTGATGTTTTTTCAGATTCTATGGGAGGTGAAAACATTTAAATGTGCTCAGCAGATGTGGCTGACACAGTGTCTCTTTATCTGGACGTAACTTCTTAAATCTCAGGAAAAAAATATAAAAGCTGTAAGGACATGGTACAAAAGTTATTCAGATGGATACATGCATGACATTTGCAGTGTAGCACTAAATTCACAACTACCAGAATGCTTTTCACCCAGAGTCCCAAACATATCTGACAAGAGTCTATCTTCACCACTGCATAAAAACTTCTTTTGTAAGTATTTTACTCTTCGTACTAACTAAGTTTACTTACCAAAGTAAAGAATCACCCAGCTACATGAAGAACACACCAAATATTTACACTGTGTTAAACAATTTCCTCTGGGTGACAGTTGTGGTCAGTGAACTACAATAGCTAATCTGCTATGAGGATTGTTTATGCCCCAATGGATCACAAGCTGACTACAGCTAGTCCTCCAGTAGGACTTGATGGAAGCAGAATAGCAGCTGCTACCAGGGTAAAAAAACCATTCCTTGAATGCACAAAAAACATGTTTTCCTGAGAGGCAGTCTCCACCTTCAAAGATATCTGATATTGCAGCAGAATATAATCTTGTAAAGTAAAATCACAGAGCCACTCACTCCCAGCAGGATGGGGAATGGGTCAGAAAAAAGACTGAGATATAAGAATTTAATAGGACAGAAAAGAGAGGGAAAATAATAATAACAATTATTGTAATAAAACCATAAAGAAAGCAAGTGATGCACAATGCAGCTGGTGACCAATCACTGACTGATGCTCAACCAAGCCCTGAGCAATGGGCTGCAATCCATTCCAAATCCCAAAACTTCCCCAGTTTTACTGCTCAGCATGACATCATACAGCACAGGATATCTCTTTCATCAGTTGGGGACAGCTGTTCTTTGGTGCGTCCCTTCCCCACTCCTTGTGCATCCCTACTCTCCTCGCTAGTGGGGCAGTGTCAGGGACTGACTTGGTGTAAGCACTGCTCAGGAACAACTAAAACATCAGGGCATTATCAACATCCCAAATCCAAAATACAACATTGTAACAACTCCTAGGTAGAAAAATTTCCTTCCCAGCCAAAACCATGACTAATCCACAATGCAAAATGGAAATATATCAACAACAAAAAATCCCATCAACAAGAGGATTTATGAAAAGAAACTTTAAATAATCCAAGTATGGGAAGAGTGTCTATCAGTGTTATAATTCACTGGATTTAAAAAGGCAGATTACGGATGGATCTGTATGCTCATGTAACATTAAAAAAAAAAAAAAAAATAAAAAAAAAATTTTTTTTATAATAATAATAATAAAAATAATTTTTTGATTCATTATTCCATTGACTT
Organism: Parus major; assembly: GCF_001522545.3. Lineage (NCBI taxonomy): Eukaryota > Metazoa > Chordata > Aves > Passeriformes > Paridae > Parus > Parus major. Next base: position 48,970,051 of record NC_031771.1, read on the forward strand.
CATCACATTCCTTTACATTTCCATTTTGTCTTGCCCACTCAGTTTGTATAAGTCATTATTTTGTACCTAAGATACTTTAAGTTCTTCCAAGAGCAAATAAAATAAAAAGGACTAAAAGGATTTTGCTTACTTACCTGCGAAGCAAACGTAATGTTTAAAATGCAGTTTAATATCTGTGACCTAAATTGCTACTAGTAGTGTTTTGAAGTGACTTCAGTGACTATCTCTAGTCACAGTCTGAAGACAGATAATTTTAAGCATGGAGGTATCTAAACTCTTCCTATGTTCTGCCTTTAGGATGAAGGATGAAGTGTCAGACAAACACCATCTTCTTCATCTGTCTATTAAATTGCTAAACATACAATACCCTGGATTACCACAGTCATTTCCTGCCCAAGTAGATACATATTGACACATCTAAACTTAAAGAGTGCTCTCACTGTTACAAAGTTTGCGACATAATCTCTTTGCCCACACCTATCTGCTTTCCAGAAAACATAAAATCATTAGGGAAAACAAGGGGATTTTACTATGCCCTAGTTTCAAGACTTACTTAAATTCTTTTGAGGGAATGTACAGATCAAATCTGTATGTGTGTGTGTGTGTGTGTGTATATATATATATATATATGTATATATATTATATGTATATGTGTGTATATATATGTATATGTGTATATATATATATATACATATACACACACATATATATGTACATACAGATACACACATATATATAAATTTAAATCAAGCATTCATTGAAAGGAGGGCTGGGATCCAGTTCTACTAGCCAAATCCACTAATATTTATCTTTTAAACAGTAATTTTCCAAAATACATCAATAAAGAATTTGAAGATTAACTGTGAAGATGGTGTTACGCCTAAGGACCTGCAGGCTACCCAAACAATACAAATAAATGGCATTATTTCTTCACATTTGTATAATATGTTTTAAGAAACACTATTTCACACAAGTTCTTAAAAAATGGTTTAAATACTGCAGCATAGTTGTTATCCATGCTGATAGTGGGTTTTTTTGTTGTTTTACAGAAGTGGCAATATGTCACCACTTATATCAGTGCTAGCTAAGACTTGCAAATCCTTAGGCTAATTTACTCTGACCTTATCCTCATTGACTACACAGGGAACTGTGGAGGTTTACTGTACTGAACATAGCAAATACCACTTCCAAGTTACTGTCCTTTTCTGTTAACAAGGATACTAATAAACTCCCTAATTCATGAGAGTATATTTCCTTGTTTACTGTGTTCATACTACTAAAAGGATTTAATGATATTCAAATTCAAATTCAACATCTACAGCAGTTCACAGAAGACTCTGCACTGTGTACTACTGGGTAATATTAACCACACCTACACTCAATTTATTAATGTTAATGGAAATGGTCTTAGTTTGGCAAGCTCCAGAAACATGAAACAAGCTTTAAAAGTCATTGGCTCCCTCATTGGTTCAACATATTAAAGCAAGTATATTTTTAAGTGAATCTGACTTTAAATATGTGAGAAGTACTATATTGTGTCTTGGATATTCTGCAGCCTGTAACATTGCACACCAATATATAACCTGTTCCAACTCATCTCTGCCACCACATCAGTCTGTACATGGGTCAAATTCTAACAAAAAAAAACCACCTTTCAGTAAACTCAGGCAAACCTTTGAAAGTACACATTTGAAAGTACAACATACCATAGTGCAGTGTGATACAGTACAGATGAGGAATATTAGCAACCTATATAAGATAGAGAAATTAATGATTAAGGAAATCTTACTTTAGAGAAGCAGCACTAAATACTTACTGAACTCTTTTAGATTTCTTAGTTCAGTTCACACAATTTCATTTTGAAAACTATAAATGAGAAATTTCACAGGTTTGAATATGCTTTGTTTGTTTCTCTGGAAAAAGACTAAAGCCATATGTTTCTTGTTTCAGTGTCTATTGTTAAAACTTCTCATTGCTCTACAATATTTTTACATACATTACAGTCATAATGCTTTTCTTTCAGATATTTTTAGATTGTTTTTATTCCAAACCTCAAAACAAACCTGATTTGGAATTCTTGCAAAAGTCTTGGCAAAATGCATTTTCTTATTTTTAGTGTTTTGTGAACAGGGTAGTGCAATTTTATACTACTATAAACAGGCAAGTGTCTTGCTTAATTTAATTTGACTTAAACTTTTAGGATTATAGTTGCAGAGATTGAATCAAGATGTTTCTTGTTCTATATATCTTGTAATTGTTAAAAAATACACTTAATCCGTATACTTTACCATAGCTGTTGCCCTTGCAGAATAATATGTTCTTACTTAAGGTTTTCACATACATTTCAGTAGAATTTAAAATTAGCAGATTTGAAGAAAATGTGGTCTTTACATTGCCATGTATTCCCCTGACAAAAGTGATTATTCATTATATCATCACTTTTAAATAAAAGTACATATAGATATTTATAATTTTAAAAGTTGTCTTTTAATCTTTTGGATTTCTTTTGGATTTTAGAGTGGTTTTTTTTAAACAATTATGTAAAAATATTATAGATACTTAAATGGGTTTTAAGATTAGTTTTTTTGTCATTTTGGCTGAGCAATATTAACAAAGCAAAGCAAAATCTTACCTAAGTCTGTAGTCCTAACATACATGTGAATAAAGCCTAACATTCATGGAGTCTCATTGAGTATGAAAAAAAACCAACTATATTCAGATTTGCTAAAGTGATACACACTTTAAGTGTGTCTCGCACAACCAGAAAGCAGAATGAAAGTTACTGCATTTGAGCAACATACAAACAGCTCTGAATAATGCACACATGTAAATGGTGTAATCTGATGTAAACCTCAACAGCCATATAAAGAAGGAGTATGATATAACCAATTATGGTATTGAAAACTCTTTCACTGAAAAAGATGTTTCAGTTTTTTATATTGACTTCCTTTACCACATTATTAATAACAGATACACCATTAGTGTGCAGAAACACCTGTGTATACATATACAAGTAATGTTTTTTTTCCCCCTCAGTTTTTGATATAGATTTAAGAAACTGTCAGATATTGAAGATATTGAAGCTTTAGTTTATATGGAGAGGGAGTCAGAGGACAACACAAAATAAGAATGGAGACTATGAAAGTTGTACCTTCCTTTTTCCTTATAACAGTGCTGAAAATTCTTGTAGTTTCCAGCTGGTGCTTTGTACTGTGATTTTCCTCCTCTGAATGGTCCAAAACCAACAGAAAAATAAAGTGTGTGGCACAGCTATGAGCTGCCCCCTCCGAGTGCATGGCTGAGACAGCCATTCGATACATCATGGGACAAAGCCTGGGAGATTACACCCTCCTCTCATCACAGTTTCACTGAAACACAGATTTGGATACTCATAGCCACAAACAGCTTCACTGAATTATATATTACCAGGAGACATATTACTTAATCATGAGCAAGGACTACTACTGGTTAGTATTTCCATTGATTTCTATAATAAAATTCAGATCTGGTAACAAATCGTCTTTAAATGCTGTCATAAAAATAAAAATACTGTGACTAATATTAATAAAATCTAATACTTCAGGACATGTAAAAAACCAAACTGTTCACTTCATTTAGAGGAGCACCAGCAACAGTTATTTCTGTTGATTTTGGGTTTGGTTTTTTTTAATCCAAACTTACTTTATTTGGTACAGAAATAATTTAGATTCTAAAGCTTGAAGCTGATTTATTTATCCAAAGAAATCTCAAGTAGGTGGTGAGAAGAACACTAAAAGAGAAAACTCAAATTTTATCCTTATTTAATGTCTCTTTAACTGCACTATTTATTTGACTAAATTGAGGGGGGGAAAAACAAATCATGGCCTAACATTTGTTCAAATCTGAAACACATTCAAATAGATACTGAGAAGTGATGGCAATCTCAATTTCCATTCTAAACAAATAAGTAAATACAGAGCATGGATTTAGATAGAAGAATGCATTGTTTTAATTAAAAAAGAGTTTAATTTGAAATAACTGCTCTACCCCCGCATAATGAAAAATCTCAAGAGCGCAACTTGAGCTCTGTCAGACTATAACAGATGAAGTTTTACAAACTATTTTGTTTCTTCTGGTGGGTACAAATGAAATGTGGTCCTAGTCCTGTGAAACCCTATTCACATTCTAAATGGAGCATAGTAATCCCAATTCCCATTGACTTCAAGTGCTCATGTTAAGTATTATTTGTTGCGCAGAAACATTTTTCAGTCTCAGGAGGTTTAAGCTCCACTTGAATGAATAATATCCATTTTCCCATGCAACTGATAGATTCAGGGAAAACTGTTCTTCATGCAAATTAGGTTACACCATGAATAGAATTAACCTAAAACAAAGGTATAAAAAAGTAATAGAAAACTTCTCTTCCATCTCTAGTTCAAGTACAGGGGTGGGAAAATGATTCTGTTCCCTGGGTGAACTTCAGTTCTTAATTTGGCTGCTCTAAAAAAACTTAACACAAACTGTAGATCTTAATGCCATACACTGAAAATCCTTAAAGAATTATTTCCCTCTTTATTTCAGAGTAGTGACAGAAGAAAGCAATTTAAACATATATTCAATCATCCCCTACTAGTAGTATAATTTCTGGCTACCTTTTCTCTTTGCTTTATTGCAACTTCTGTTTTCTTGGAAGCAACAAAGTGAAAATACAGAACCAGAATCACCAGGGAACTGACAATAGATAGTGCAGTTCCTAAAACATCCAGTCTATATCCACATAACCTGATGGGCTATCCAGCTCCCTTTAACAGCCACAAGGTTGGAGTTCTAAAGTACAGGTAAACACATCTGAAACCATTGTCTAATATAACTCAGAGCAATACTCCATATGTTCTTGTCTTACCCTAAGTGAGGGGAGGGCAAGAAAAGCACTTTGTTCAGTCTTTGGAGGGATTTACAGTCAGTGGCAAACAGAGGAAACAAAACTGTCTGTAAGAAGGTAAACAACACCCTTATCCCACTCAGCCACCATCACTCCACCAGCAATAGTTCAACCTAGTAAAAGTGGAGGATTAACAATAAATAAAAGAACTGGAGAATGAGTGTACATGCTTGCTTTGCCCAGCTACTTTTCCATGTTACTCCCATCATTATGCAGTATTACTTCCACCGTAGGACATACATTTTATCCAAGTCTCCTTGCCTAAAAGAGGAAGCCTCTATTTGCTTTTCTTATGGTTTAGGGATGGCTCTTTCTATCAGGTGTCTCAGAAATTGTCACATTTTACTCTTCTCACATTGGCCCAGGTACATACAGCACTAATTACCACTACATTCTACCTAGCAAGAGATGATGAGGCAGGATTAAAGATGATGCTCTGCAAAGTCTGTGAAGAAGTGCACTCTAACACTTCTTAATTCTTTTTATCTATATCCGGTGCAGGTGTGTCCTAATTGGCATACTGAATTTAATTAAGAGGCCAGGAAATGTCTTCCTCCAGTTAAAACATACAGAGAAGGGCAAGCATCATGTCTTTGTAGCCTTACTGTGGAGTACTCAAAAATTCAAACATACATTTTAAAGTGGTGGAAAAAAAAATAAAGGAAGAGAAAAGCAACATAAAAGAAATTCCAAGAGAAAGTTTGAAATGGCATGTTAAATTATGGAATATATAATCTAGAAATGACACTGTCTTCCAAGAAAATATTTCCTTTGTTTTACTTCTGATTAATTTCTCATGTGCAATAGTTATCAATGTATCTTCAGACATACACTGGTAATAATGAGGTAATTGAGCTCAATATTGGAAAAATGTCATTTCACTTCTCTTACATGTCCATTAACATGGTTTGCATCCTAGTAGAAAAGTTACTGTAATATTTGCTTGAACCACAAAGTATTTTTCAGATGTTTCCTTTCTAGTACCAAGGATTCCTTCTTTACTTGCACATCTCTATATGCACATTATTCTAGAAATTAATACATAGAGATATGGCTGTCTTTTTTCTTTCTCATTTCTATGACCACAATGTTTTCTAAAATACTATTCTACTATTATCTTCAAAGTAAGTAAGTATTATCTTAAACAAGCTTCTACAAGTGCTTACAGTACTGGGGAGAATAAATCCTTTATCCATCAGGATATAGTTTGGCAGGCCTAGCAGTAATTTACAGACACTTTTCAAACATGTAACTACTAAATCACACACAGCCTGTATGTACCTGTTCCTGAACTCTGTTTAAAATTTCAGGTTTAAACTCTCCTTTGTCATAAATATAGCTTAGTCATCATCACTGAAATATTCAAAAGCATTTCTCTAGAGAGGCTTTTTTAAGTGACCTATATTAGATGCAGTTTGGAGTGATGCTCATCATAAATGAATTATTTACTACAGTACAGGGGAACATGTTCATCATGTTTTTCTCCTTACATGGATATATTGATATGAATTTGTATATTTTAGTCTCCAGGTATAAGATATCTTTTGAGAACTGGACAGCATCACATGACACTGAAGCACTAAATGTGCTATGAGATAGCAAGTTATTTTCTGAAGTGCTGCAGTTTTCATCAGAGGGTGGGAACTGTGCTAGACCAGACAGAATGGCATTTGGATTACAAAACAGTTTCAGTTAATATCACAATACATATATTTTGAGAAGCATTTTCATAACGTTAAAGCCAGAGGTATTTATGTATTTGCATAAACCATTAAAAAAATTGCTCATGTGTATTTAATATTTATCTGTGCAAAAATTTCTTCAGTTAAATTTTTCTTACTGCATTTACAAAAGCAGTGGATTGACCTTGATTCACAACTCCATGAAAACCATCCTGTTATGCTTTTCTTCCAGGAATCACTTGAATAGAGGATGGGCCAATCAAAGCACATTTATTATCTTAGGCACTGGAAACACTTATTATCTGGGTGCTAATCCTTTCATTGATAATATTTAATATTTTTTATTAATTTTTATCATTATTTTTCTAAATGAATGTCTGGGAACTTCAAAGTATGGCATAGACTGATTATAGAATTATGTGTTAGACCAGTACATTATCTGTATGTCAGAAATATATTCCAGCATCAGACTCCAGAGGATTCAAGACTGAATAAAACTGAGATAGACTAACAATATAACTGAGAGGGGGTGGGGAGGCAGTATGCAGAGGGAAAAATACTTTTAAAGACTTGTGAGAAGACAAGGATTAAAAACTTTTCTTTTTTTCCCTGGTATTAGTAAAAAGATAAAACAGAAAGTAACCGGACAGGTCAGGAGGCAAAAGCTCTGTCAGACTGTGCAGGTAAGATTAGGGAAACTGATCCAGTTTATTTACTGAGAATTACTGCACAGTTTGAAACCCTAGCAGTGAATAAGGTTAAAGATAGTGCAGCGGTGCCAGACCATGAGAGAGTGGACAAACAATTTAGAATTGAGAAAGTCAGGCAAACAAAAACAACAATTTTTTAAAATAAGGTACAAGTCTTTATACTAATATCTGGAAACACAAGCCCTTTCATCAATTATGTGGCAATGAACCAAGACCATATAAAGACAGAATTTGGCCCTTGTCCCCAGCCTTATCACATGAAAAATTCTGTTGTTGGAAAAGTTTTTCTATATATAGCACTACATCATATTTTATATTTTAAATTAATCTTGATGGCAGTGCATCACCTAAAAGGTTCAGGAAGCAATAAAAAACCATATTTTTATAGGTGCATAATAAAGAAAAAAGTTGTTAATTCTCTTTACATCTAATGTTTAGATAGAATTTAAACTCCTTAAGCTTATTTTTATCTATTAGTACTCTCCATTTTTTCTATTAAACTGTTATACAAAATGTTTTTCTTTTCCTTCTCAGCTCCTCCCACTATTTTTCAAAAATTCTTTGTTGAATGTTTTTATACTACATTTGCCTGCTTTTCAAAAAATTATTGTAAACAAAAGGAACTGAATGCAAGCCCAAAGCTCTGACCATTTTGGCTGATACAATGGACTGCCACCAGTTTTTCTCCCAGATTACAAAATAAACCAATAATTTCTCCTGTTGGAGTAAAACCACAAGTCAAGACAAAATGAACTAGAAATTCAATAATAGTATGCTGCATCCAGTATACACACAGAATTTGAAAGCAGCAAAGGAAAATAAAGAACGGGATACAAAACAATATTGCCCCACTGAAGATCTCACATGGGAATACAATATTTTATACTATATAAACGGTTTATTTTATGTTTCAAAGACAGAATCATACCTTAATAAATTTGGCCAGTGGATATCAACAGCTGCATATCAGCTGGAAATAAGACCCACATAATATCCCTTAGTGTAGCAGAAAATTCAGTGCAGGCTAAAAACATTACAATTAGAGCTCGCCCTAAATAAGTGTAAACAAGGCAATAAAGAGAATAATTTCCTTACTTTCTCAGTTGGTGTGAAAGAAAAATGAAATTGGCATCCATCAGTTCTCAGAAGTGTTTCTTTTGAGTAGTGGCTCTAGTAGTCTACAGTAGTAGTCAGTCAAAAAGGGCAAAGGAAGCAAGCACAGCTGAAACAATCACACTGAAAATAACATCCTATACAGCTTCAGAAGGTGTCCCCAGAGAAAGTAACACTTGAGTGTTAAATATAGTTTTTTGCTTGTAACATTCCTGACCTATTCCAGGGCTGTATAAACCAGAAAAACTCAGTTGTATAATTCTACTGGAACTAAAACTTAGTTTAATTATCATTTAAAGTACTTTTCCTCCTCCCCTGATCATGTCAGATCTTCAAAAAACTAAAACAAGAAAAAAATTCAAAAAACCTCTAAAACCAACAAAAACCTCATAAATTTAAAAAATAAAACCAAAAACCCCCAAATTTCAGTAAGATAGCAGGCTACTATTTTACTTGCACACAAATTTCTTTTAAAGGTCCAAGGAATGTCTCAGATAGCAAGCAAAGCATGAGGTTTGGAGAGCCTCTGGAAAAGGGAGGTGAAGTTGCCTGAACAAGACAAAGCCCAAGCAATACTCTTGTAGTACATCTGTTGAGCCACAGCACAGTCAATATCAAGCACTACAGGCAAAATTTGATTCTTGGAGAAACCTGTCAAAGAAATAGCCTAACAAGTAATACATCAAAAGAGAAGTCCACATTTTCTGGATGATAGTATATAAAACTGAAAGAAAAGTTCAAGGTACTCCTGTAGCATGATCAAGAGCCCTTTTCCTTGCCCTTTCCTTTACTTCACACCTTTAGATTTTGTTCTGTTTGTGGTGCGTCCTGAAATTGTTGGCACATCAGTTCTATCAAAAGCCACCTGATAACTCTACATTTATTCTATTATTCAGGAGAGAAATATGAAAGCGTTCAGGTTTTCACCTAAGCTCAAATGATTTCCAGTGAAGGAATTTAAGTTTGAGTATAAATGTTATAATCAGTTCAGCAAGAAATATTTAAAATATGTGGAGCTTAAGCTTAAAGAAAAAGAAGAAAATATAATTGCTGTAGGGAACAGAGTTATAAACAGAAAACTTCTTCATAAACATAAAATAAGTGGGAACAACTATAAAATAATAACTTGGATTAATGTTACAGATAAGGTTGCTAAGCAAACAATACACCTTTAGGAAAGTCATAAATAATTTATATATATTTATATGTTTATATAAAGAATTTCTGGTTAAAACTACACTAATTTCTAAAAATAATCTTCCAGAAACAAAAATTCTTTGTTTCTTTCAATCTGATTTATTAGTATAGTACTATTTTGGTGTTATGGTGGTGGGAAATTTTATTTCAATTAAATGAAAGGTATTTTATAATTAAATAGGGGTTTAAAGAAAAAAAAAATCAGGTAATAAACATGATCTTCTAACAATAAAAGTAAATGTTAAAGGGACCTTTAGTAATCACTGTAATAGACACCATGATGTGGTTCTTCTGCATCCCTTGTACACACTCATGGTAATTGGTCTGTAAATTTTTTTTAGCTCTCTATTAATGTTCAAAAGTTGATTTTCAGTTCTGTTAAGCTTAGAAATATTTTGGTATCAAATTAGTTACATGCTTAACAAAATGTTATAACCCAGCCTGCTACAATGTTCTGTGGAAACATCACCGTTTGTCAAACTACATAAATAAATTGTGATGAATTCTAGATGCCTTTTTCTCAGACAAGCATATGACATCAGAACCTTATCAGTTTGATAAGAAAGGCTACATTTCAATTTTACCCTTGATTTTTGAGCTTCTGGATTTGAAGCAATATTGTACATAGAAATACAAGATCTGAAAGGTAAAGGATATGGATCTACCTCCTCTGGTAATTTTGCTTGCTTTATACTCCTGTCCATGGCCAGACTATGTTCACAGACGTTCTCAACACTGAGTCAGAGTTAATGCAATGCTGTTTTGCACTGGTATAAACTAGAAATATATAAATAAAATATATCTGTCTTAAATGAAAAAAATATTCTAAAGCACAAACATAAGAAAAAGATGTAAATTAAAAGTTAACAAAGGTAAACCATAAATCATTAAAAGTAGGAAATTTTTATACACCTCACTTCAGGAGATCAAATCCTTTACTTTTCCTGGGACAGCTTACACAGATACCAACTAGAAAAATCTAGCCAATTCAAGGCCTGGTTTAAACTGTTCCATGAACCTCCTTCTTTTCATTCTGCCTGCAGACAAGATGTTTGTGAGTTCTTTTATCTTGCACCAGGCCTGCTATGTAGCAATGGCCTCTGCCTTTGGGCAAGTCATCTGCCAGCTTGCTAAAATATCTTAGATGATTTAGCAACTTTCTTACATTTCTCATGGGGCTGGTAAGGGCTGGTAAATCCTATCTCCCTTCCATAATTCACTTCCTTGTAGCTGGCAGTTTAATTATTTTACTGCTAAGCTTTCAAGTTCATGTGCTGCACCCTGGGAACCCCACAACATACACAGTGTTAACGGGAGTTTGCCCAGGCAAGTTTGGTCTTTGTAGCTGTTTACATCACTCTCCAATTACCTGTCTGCTTTAAAGATAGCATGTATCAGTCCTGAAACTTCACAGACCTTAAGAGACGTCTCACTGAAATATGATGCCTCTTCTACACTGCTCTGTTCCTGTAGTGCTTTCTGAAAACTGAGTCAGAATGATTCATGTTATATCCCTAAAAGAACACCACCTTTGCCTCTCAGTGCAGTTTTGTACAACTAGGTAAACCTGTTTTTAACAGAAACTTTTCTTTTTAAAGGTGTATTGTGTATGCATTATATCACTGTTCTGAATTGTAGCTTTATTTGTAAAAAGAAAAAAAAATATTCTTATGAGAAGGCACATAGGGAAAAAATACAATACCAAAATAGCAAAAATCACAACTCTTATATGATTTTACTCTGAGACTATACATATCAGTTTTATGTATAAGCTTTAAATTAAAAACATTCACAAAGCTATAACCACCTTATTAAATCTAGCATGTTCTAAGTGTACAACGAAGCCAAAACCTATTCTGGGTGTACTTAGCTTACAAGCAAGCCCTGTTCACATGTAAAGAAAATAATTTCTCCTAGCCAAAAAAAAAATTTTTACTGCACTAGTCCTAGACATCTAAGTAACATTTTGTTGTGTTAAAAAGAAAAACAGAAATCAAACACTCCTAATTCATGAATACTTCCTAACTTCTTTATCTGTATGTCTGGTTTCTTTGTGGCATTTCTGTTGCAATAATCCAGCTCAGTGTACTCTGACTGAGTAAATAAGAGAATTCATGCGATACCTATCTAGCAACAGGGGTTTTTACTGGGCCAGTATGTTTTTTGCAATCAGAGAAACCAAGTTAGAATATAACCCAGTGAATTACAGAATGGTTAAGGTTGGATGGGACCTTAAAGATCGTTTAGTTACAACTAATGAACCCCTCTTCCAGGGACAGGAACACCTTCTACTAGATGGCTCAAAGCCCCATCCAACATGCCTTGGATACTTCCAAGGGTAACACAGAAAAAAAAAGTATTACAACAGGCTAGAGAACACAAGTATTGAAGGAGAACTACAAAATCCATAGTACTTCTGAATTTGCTCCACTATAGAGCATCTTGACTCTCCACTTCTCATTGACTTTCCACTTTGCACTTAATTCCAAACTATTATCTAATAGTAAGTTTTGATGTAGATTTGGATAAATCTTATAATTAATCCAAAGTTTCCTGAGACTACTCGTTACATCTTAGCAGTTATCTAGCAAACTACTATAAAAAATACTGTAGAATACCTTGTTATAGCTACTTTTATTTAAAATTGGTTCATTAAAATAATAACCCTACACTCAGACATACAATTTACCTAACCCTTTTGGGACTACAACTATTATATGAACAAAATAGAATATAAAAAGTCTAATCTGAAAAATAACTTAATTATAAAGGAGTCTTTTGGACTTTGACTGACCATGTAAAAATGGCATCTTTATCTTTACAGTTACACTACTACATAGAATTTGGAAACTGTGCTGACAATTAACTCCCAGGAAAAAAAATCATGCATATATTTAACAAATATTTTTCATTGGTAAATAAAAATTATTACATCTTATTTCAATTGTTGCATGATTAAATTCTGGGAATTCATTAAGCATGAGCCTTCTTACTAAGCCATTTATGTCTTTAGTGACAGTACAGGGTTGTCTAGCATTCTATTAATGATATTTCCCCAAAAGAAACTTTTACTGCACCTCAGTCAGTATAATCAAAATTATTTTACAATTAGAATTTAAATGGTATCGTTCAGAATGTGTCAATATGTCATTAGGATCTTACCTAACAATGTAATACATTTAAAAGAATAAAGCCTTCCAAAAACGGTTGAGAAACTGCGATTACTACCTACATTTAATTTCAATTACCATTGTCAAATTATCATTAGGCGTTAAATATTTATTCCGTATGTTTTTATATATTAAGATATGAAATCCATTTCAGAGTCTGCTTTAAGTTCTTCACACAAAAGTAACTTCCACAGAATAATTGTTGAAGGAGAAAGTAGAAAAGCAAAAACTCCTCTTAAAAACAAGTGAACAAACGAAAAACCAAATCACTCTGTATCATGCACATCATGATGCCATTTGTGGGAAAAAAATTTCCCCCAGTACACTGTACATCACTAATATTTCTTTGTGCAGGAAAGGTTCTGTCCTGCAACCTGTCTGCTCTATGATAGCTAACTGTCCCTGTATATTTTTTTCTGTTTGTGATAAAAAAAAGTAGTCAGTGGGAGTAATTTTACTTATTTGTGGACATAGTACGGTCCAGTTAAAACCAGATTGTATTTTGTCCATTCATCCTGATGCTCTGGCAAAGTATTCAGTTCACATTACCTAACACCTACATCCAGAACTTTACTGGGTATCTGTGGAGGTGCAGTGGGCTGCATGAGAGTATATTAAAAGATAAACTTTACCAAGAAACCTTGCTGTATCTAACTCTACTAGGACAAAAGAATGCCTGCAGTGTTAATTCTAACCTTGGGGAACTAACCTTCCTTAACACATGCACTGTCCATTTTTCTTCAAAAACACTGAACTTTCTCCTTATGTCTTTTACACTGTGAAATAAATAAGTACATTATGTAATTAGTCTGCATTTAGTATGCTCCTAGATTTTGTAATAGTGATCATTATCTGGGCAGCTGATTATTATTTGGTACAAGCATGTTCCCAAACCTAATGATGAATTAAGCCAGCTTCAGTGTAATGCCCAAGCTGGGTTTCCCTAACCTTAAAATAAATTGCAACATTTCATGCCCCTTAGCCTAAACCTCAGTGCTCCAACAGAGAATTATTTCAATATTTAGAAAGAAATGTTTTACTTCAAATCAAGTAGTTCAGGTGGTATACTAAAAAAATAGTCTTTCAGATCTCATATTGATATTTTACTGAGGCAAATGTAAAGCTAAACTCTACAGCATCCTTTTGAAATATTGGCTGAACAGAAAGAAAATGATGAAGAATCCTTTGGAGAAAATGAAACTACTTTAATCTTAGTAAGTATTCATGGTGAAATAAATAAATACTTCCCTAGTGTTTATAGCAGTCCATTTAGGGATCACTAATTTTATTACTTTAGTTCTCTCTGGCAATTAAGAACTCAGATAGTTATGGCCAGAGTATGAAATAATTGAACTGTTCTCCCTTTGCTAAATTAAGTTGTTTTCACTGCAAAAAAGAAAGAAAATAATTCTAGCAATGCTGAATTAACCTTGTGCATAAATACATTGTGAGATTGTCTTCAATTTATTTAGATAAATATTTATGTTTTAAAATTATCCTATGAAAATTAGTAGAAGCTACAGTTACACTACATGAAGAGAACTAAGAAACCTCAGACCCTGCATTACTTCCCTAATCAGAGGAATCTTCAGTGTTTTGAATCAGAAATGAACCTCCACAACCTCCCTTGCCTTTATGCCTATGAATAAGAGTCCTACAAAAGAGAAAGAATAATGGAAGAAATCAATCCACAGCCTTAATAAAGACAGGGACTAGAAAATAGACCAAGGGCCCTTGTCTGACATTGTCTTACTTGCCTCATGTCTAATGCCTAAGGAACTACAGACACACACACACAAAAAATTTCCTTTTGTGATGATGAGAAAGTCTCTCGAATCAAGATTCAAGAAAGACTTTCTAAGTTACCAGTGGGAGGGGATCACTCTGTAGATATAATTCAAAATTGGTTACTTCAGCAGAGAGAAGCAAGCCTGTTATGCACATCCATGTACTAGAAATTAATTATTTTGTGGCCTCATGGTGTAGAGCAGATGTCATTATGTGGAAAATTGAAAGGTTAAATATTCTAATTAATTATCACTTCATCATCTAAGAAAACTTAACCAATGTCAAAGAGTTAACTTTGCTTTTGAGAGTTTTGAAAGTATCTTAGTGAATAATCAAGAGCTTGTTTTGAAGTACCTGACATCCACTACTAAAATTAAATACCACTGCAGTGAAAACAAAGCTCCTATCCAACATCTTTGATTTTAAGTTTTTGATTATAAGGAACAAGAATAACACAGGTCATTTCAGACCCACTAAAAGTGAGCATCAAGACCTGTTTTTAGTCCTGGAATTTTTTCAACTTTCACAGTGCAAGTGAAGCTGTTCCATTGAAAAAAATTCATTAACTTCTGTGAAAGCACTCTGGGTTCTCTCCTATATGTTGTATGAAGCAAGACCTTGCTTTGCATTGGTGGGAACACTTAGGGCATCACTCCTGAATCTTATCCATAAAATAAATAATTCAGTTACTGGATACTTATTTTTCTTTAATTGATGGGTTGTCTGAAATTTTATGCAGATTTTTCAAGGTGTGACCCCAGTCAGTAACCAAGCACCTCACATCTGCTCACTCATCCTCCCCAGCATGGTCAGAGACCAGCATAAGGTCCTAAGCAGACAAAAGAATTTTTGGTTTTGGTTTGGTTTTAATATCTTTCTTTGTCCAGCTTTTAGTTTAGTCAGCATTTATTACATACCATGATGATATTTTTTGAAAATAAATAGCATTGTATTTTCCTGACTTCTACAAATTTAATTTTTATGGATATCTATTCATTCATAAATGTCAAAAACTGCACACCACTAATTTTTCTGCTAACATCTAATTGCATCTTTTGCATCATCATATTCTATTCCCAAGTCATTAACAAAATATATTTAGCTTTGTTACATGTCGTCACTCCATCGGCTGTATAATAATGTCCTTTGTAATACTGACACATGTAATAGCCAGTGACTGCAAATATCCCATGGGTAGCATTTATAATTTATAAGTTATGAACAGGAGGGAAACTGTACTTTTAACATCTTTCATTTCATTCTTTATTCTCTTTACCTCCTGTTATTTTGTGAAATATGAAATTGCTTATGGTCTCAAAATATAAAAAATGCTCTCTTCTATTGTATCAACTACTTTGTCAATACTGACTCCATTTTCAGAAATGCTCTCTTGTACAATTTAAGCCTCAAAATCTGGAGCATCCTAAAACAGCTGGCTTTAAAAAGAATGCATACTCAGTACATTACAAATATTTTAAAAAATTATAAATAATTTTTAAAGTTTCTCATAGATTGACATTAAAAACAAACAAAAAAAATTATTACTTCAGAAAAACAAAAAGCAAATCCTTGTTCTTCATCAAAAGACAAATATTTGTATGAGGAAAATATCCAACAAAAACAGAAAAAGAACGGAGTATGGATATGTAAAAAAAATCTCGGCTTTTGATTTATTTTATTAGTTAAGGTAGGAATGCAGGACCACCTCAGTTTTTCTTTGACATAGGGTTTTTGATTTTTGTTTGTTTGTTTGTTTGTTTAAAGTTCATTTGTTGATTTTTCTTGTTGTTGTTATATCCACAATGAGTTCGTATTTCAGAACACTGGGAAAACCATTCCAGGGAAAAGATGGTATATCATGAAATCATTTGTTTTATCAGACTATTAGAATCCCAATAAACTTTAGTCAATATAGCCACCAGCTCAAATAACACTTGCTGCTCTTAAAATGACTACCATAGCTATGACTACAAACACCTCTTGTGACTGCACATATAATCATAACGTTATATACATGATGATAATAGTCATCTAATTTGAGAATTCATATTTAAAAAAATAAATAAATAAAAAAAGAAGAAAATGCAGCTGTTTCTGCAAGGTCTGTAATATTTCTGAGACTCAAATTGCTCCCTGAAGAAAAGATACATTTCAGAATAATTTCTTTGATCCCTACAAATGACTTCAGCAGTGAAACCCAGACACCTGCATAATAATTCCTTTATTGTCACATCTCATTAGTATATCTGTGAATTTCCTTACACTACTCTCAAGGGATCTCGTACTTCTTTTTTTCAAATGTTTTAAATCCATAGAAGACTAAAATAAAATTTGGTGGAGGGATCAGAAAATTTATCTAGAAATACAAAATATATTTCATTTGTCATTAAGACTGAGTCTCAAAAAAGTTCAAAGCCAAATATTTTAACATATTGACCTGACTGACACAAATTTCTTACGTGATATAAACCGTATCTTGCACCCACCTGACATTTCTCATCACCTATTTTTTAAAAATATTTAGAATATATTTCAGTGCATTACTAATGCAGATTTCTTTGTAGTTTAAAAATTTTATTTTATTCCTCTTGTCTTGCCAGAGTGGGGCAAAAAAATAAATTACTCAAATGTCTAAATAAGGTCTATTTTCTATTAGTCACTGATCATGTTATGTTTCTGGCTAAATGTTTATGTAAAAAATTATTAAAAATAATTAAGGAATATGTTTTCAGTTGATGATACACAGAAAAATAGCTGAAAACATTTCTCGAAGAGCTTGCTTTTATGTACTTACTCTGTAAGATCTAATGTTTAATGAACCTGGGGTTAATCTACATCTAATCTGACAATATGGCTGTTTTCTCACAGATTATATGTTCCCAAAACATAAGAGAGACCAATGAATTCCGCTTATTAAGCAAAGTGCAGTATGATTCAGCTACATTTGACACTAAAGAAGCCTACAGGCTCTACCAGAGGTCATCTTCATAAGATCAACCAGTCATAAAAGAACTTCCTTTTCTGAAATAATTTCTTCCTGTGGAAGGCCATCATCTAGCTCCAGTCTCCCTGCCACAGACAGAAACACCTCTCACTAGATCAGGGTGCCCAAAGCCCCATCCTGCCTGGCTACGAATAATTCCAAGGATGGGCTATCCACTGTTTCTCTGGGCAAGCTCATCCAGTACCTCACAACCCTCACAGGAAAGCACTTCTGCCAAACAGATGATCAAACCCTACTCTCTTTCAGTTTAAAGCCATTCTCCCTTGTCCTATCACTACACGCTCTTGCAAAAAATCCCCCTTTGGATACTGAGGAGGTCTGCTTGAAGCCTTCTTTTCTCCTGAAGACTGAACAATCCAACCCTCTCAGCCTGTCTTCACAGGAGAGCTCATTGGAGCTCTTGGTTGGACAACCATCTCAGTGGGAAATGCCCTTTTTGAAGGGAAGTCCAGATGGTCATCCCTTAATAGTCCAGCAATCACAGGAGCAAGAGAGAGCTTTACTGAAGTAATGTCTCTGCCTTGCTATTGTCCTTTATAAGAACCAGCTATTCTGTAGGTTTTTAGAGCAGAAGTGTGTTAACTTTTTTTACTCAAATATCTAGAGCACTCACCTCCAGTGTGAAAGTTTCTGTTTCCAGGCTTTTACCCTGAATATTTAATGATCTAAATAAAGGTGGGTCTGAGAACAACAGAATATGAAGATCATGTTGGGGCAGGGCAACCTCAGTTCTAATGCAGAAAGCACAGTGAAAAATCACTTATCTTGATGACTAGCCCAAATTAAAATAATGGAAGACAGATTCAAAAGGAATTAGAACAAGTATCTATGTTCTCTACCAATATTTATGAGACTGGACTGAAAATTGAACTTAAATCAAAAGAAACACACACACACACACCAATATTGTGAGATTCATGATAAAATCTGAAGAGCTGGTAAGGCTGGTTGCAGCACCTGTGGAAGGTTAGTTAGCACATACACTTACAGGTATATTACAGAAACTTGTAGACACACTACAGACGTACAATATTTGCATATAAAACAGACAACATGCACTGCTGCAGGCACGCTACAGCTGGTAGGTATTACAGCTATAGTTAATGCTTATCATGTAAGTAAGAAATTGGCCCATTTCTAATTAAACATTCTAATAAATGAAAATTCCTAACCATGGAGAAAAATAAGCCACCTCATTAGATGGCTGCTAATTTGTTGTTTTCTGCCAGGTACCTGTGGCTTTCTGCATTTCAGAAATATGAAGAATTTATAGCTCCGTATTTCTAATGTGCGAAAATGTCAGCCATCTTTTAACTGCAATTTCTTGATTTTTCTGTTTTAACTTTGTACAAATCATGCAAAATTTTATGAAATATAGGTATAGAAAGCCATTTGAAAAAATTGTGCCCACCAAATATTACAAAATATGTTTCAAATTAATCAGAAATTATCAGTTGAGTCAAAGTAGTTTATGTTCATTTAAAACAGAAAAATAATAATAACTGTCTAATATAACTCACTTTATCGTACAAAGACATAAAGAACAATGATTTATTTCACAAGACACATTTGCCTTTCTGCAAAACTTTTTTTCTGGGAAAGACAGTGATTTGACTGAGCTAGTTTAAGGGGTAACACAGAAAAACATGCATTAACACTACCATTGCTGTAGATAGCCTGCAGGTAAACTGAGGTCTTCCATTCCCAGTTTCATTTGATATCTTTAACTCTCAACGCCGAGGGTAGGATTTTCCAACACTAAGTTCTAGCATTGAAATTATCAAAGCTGTATTAGTTTTTAGTGTTGCAAATCTCAATCTTGCCAACGTAGTAAGCTTCTGTGGCAGTTCTATATCCAATATTATAAAAAATCAATATTTTGATTATTTGCCTCAAAATTTGTACTGTCTTGTCATAAAACAAAATGGCTTTGGCTGAGCAAATACTGCATGGGTAGCAAATATCAAAACAAGTAAGAAATACTTTAGTTGTTTTTTTTTTTATCTTTTGTATCTTCAAGCCTAGATTCATCCAATACTAAATGTTAATGGAACATGAATATTAGAAAAGGGATGGAATATGACAGTGCATATGGAAAATATTAGGTTTCCTTTTCTATCTGAACTTTGTTTCAACTTAATTCTGACTAGAGTGTTTTAAAGAGTTAGATCTGAACAGTTAGAAAAGTGGCAGTCTTTATATATTGAGTGTCAGAAGTAATCTTTTACATAGTTCAAAAAATTTCACTGCTGTTTATGTTTTTATTTTAATTGTACAGTAGTGTGCACAGAATTTGATTTATGAGTCAGGGTTTTGTTTTGTTTATTAAATGCTTCTATTAGCAATTCTTCAGATTTGTCTATAGGAAGCTCTTTTAAAATGACTAACCTCTTTAAAGCAATTTGGTGTGCCTTAAAACATTTTGTGACTTGCAGCTTTATCATTTTATTCATATGAAATAAAATTATATTAAACAGTTTCTTGTTTTAAGGGCTCTCAATCTAGGAACGGCCCATTTTGGCTAATTTGGGAACTAAGCTTTACTTCACAGGTTTTTTTAGTTCTCAGAACCCTCTCTAACTAAATGAGCATTTGGGAATGCCTTAGAGCTCTAAAAACATACCACAAAAATCCTAAACAGGTTAAAAGGGAAGAAAAAATGGAAAAGCCAAAAAAACCCCAACAACCAAACAACAAAAAACACAAAGCCCCTAACCCAAACAAAACAAAAAAATAAATAGGGGAAAAGTATCACACCAAACCTTATAAGTAATTGAAAACATGAAAATTAGAGTCTTCTCTTGATTGTGCGTACTGCAGTGTAGTAAAGTATGTATGCTGAGTGGTAAATCATAAAAACTGAGTTCAAGTCCTTTATTCTACCTTGTTCTTTGAGAAATAGCACATAATATTTCTTTAAAATCAACAAGTAATCTTCAATGTAATAATCCACACAATTGGACGGTGTGTGGGCTTTGGGTGACACAGAGGGCTCTGCCCTTCATATTTCTGAATACCAAAATAGAAAGGATGCATCAAATTCTTGACAAAATCTTTTAAATTACTAGATTTTGGGTCAATATCTGTATGACAAAGAAGCAGTAATTAAACTGCAGGAACTTTGCAGACTGTGAAAACACTATTTGGTAAAATCTGATCAAATTTGTCTAAGGAAACACTGAGGGGTGATCTCATCACAGTTTTCAATCTCCCCAAGAGGGTTAGAGGAGATGATACTCATCTCTCAGTGAGCAGCAGCAGCACTGAGGAAATGGAATAAAGCTGCATCAGGGGAAGTTCAGATTACTAACAGGTTCTTCACACAGAGGAGGTGGGCACCAAAACAGGCTGCCCAAAGAAGAGGTCATGACACTAAGCCTGCCAGAGCTCACAGAAGACTCTGGATAGCCCTTAGTCACATGGTTTATTGTTAGGGACTAGAATTCAATGATCCTTATGAACTGAATGAAACTTCCAACTAAAGATATTCTATGATAGACTATGACTACTTTGGCAGACTTTACATTGTCCTTTTTTTATGTAACTCAGGGACTTCATAGAACTGTTATCTGAAAAAAAAATTATCTGTCTCACTATGAAAGAACTTATTGTATGTTATTACTTTCCTGTTTTATGAATGACCTGTATTATTAAACACATAAATCTTTATGTATTTACAACTTTACCGTGACTGCTTAAACCTACCCTATTATATAATGTTTAACTTTGCTTTTAAGAAAAAAATAAAAAAAACAACCATGTGCCAGAACATATTTACATTATGTATTGGGGTTTTTAACTTTCATTGTCTTAATAATATTTAGTGTATTTTACAGCTCCCAGAAGCTTCCTCAACATGGAAAGCATCTATGATTACTTTAAATCACAAGAAGGAGCAGTTTCATTGCATTAGTAGTATAGCACAACTCTGTAATGCTGTATATCTACAGACAAATGCAAGTATGCTCTATTTCATAAATGAAGCCACAGTAATTGGTTTCAGGATCTTAAAATGGCTAAAGTATACTCAGTAACACTTTTGGATATGAAATTGCATATTTCAAAATGTCAATTTTGTTACAGTTCCACATAGAATGCATACTAATTTCTGCTGCTTTATAAATATACGTGGCCTAATAAAATCAAAATAGTCACATTAAACTACTGCAGGTTGTGAAGTTTGTCAAAATGCAGTAAAAATAAATAAAAGGATAAATATATAGCATAAAATTTACCAACCTATTAGTTTTCCTATATGAAAAATGAGAAAAATATTTTCTATACCTGTGGAAGATTTCAGTAACTGTGACTAAGGTCTATTTTACTTTTTTACTCTTAAGTCTAGAAATAAAACTAGGTTCATCTTTAGTGATATCTATGGGGTTAAATTTTTCTAAAAACAGTTATTTAAGATCTCAGTTTTGCTGTCCACTGTACCCATTAGTGCATATTTTGGAAAGAAAAAATACAAACTACAGTATTACTAATCATGCAATCTAGATTAAAAATGAAAAAAAAAAAGGTAAAACTCCTCTATTATTATTTTTTTAGGAGGACTTGATATAAAAATAAAAACTCTTTCTTAGAAACCTTAGCACTTTTTCCACACCATTACCATTTCCTTATGAAATTAAACCAGTCATGTATTATTTTAAAATGCCTGGAACACACAATTAATTTATTTATTTTTTTTTCATTTTTACTTAATGACTTCAATTCCAATTCAATGGAAATGGCCACTAAAAAAAGAAAATAATAATGGGAGATAAAAATAATCAGCAGTGTTTTGCATAATTTTGTAACTAAGATTAGTGGGGTTGAATTTGAGATTTGGTGGGAGAAATCCCATTTCTGGAGTGCAAGTACTGATGGCTACACCCTGTTCAGAAGAGACAGGGGTGGAAGGAGAGATGTAAGGGTTGTCCTCAACAATAAGAGCTGTAATGAGGGTGAGGAGCTGTCTCTGAAGAAGAGCCATCAACAGGACAAAAACCTGTGGGTAAAAATCAGAGATTAAGGTAACAAAGAGAGTGTAATAGCTGGTGTCTAATACAGGCCACCTAAAGCAGGAGAGCTTATTTCTCCCATCACAGGATGCATTGCACTCACAGGCTCTTGTCCTGCTGGGGCACTATCCCAACATGTGCTGGGAAAGTAGCACAGCGAGCTGCAGGCAGTCCAGGACAGCCCTGCAGTGCACAGAGGACAACTTCTTGAGCCAGGAAATAGACAGCCCTTCCAGAGGAGAGGTGATACTGGATCTAATGTCACAATTAAGCAAGTTCAATGGAGATGTCAATATGAGAGGCAGCCTGGAATGCACTGATGGAGTTTGCAGTCATGAGGGATATGGGTCTGTCAAAGGGTAAAATTAGGCCCCTGCAATTTATGAAAGGAAATTTCCAAACCTTTAAGGAGATAGTCAGCAGGATCCCCTGGGAAACTGCCCTCAGGAACAAGGGAGTGAAATAAAACTGAAAGAACTTCAAGGAAAGCCATAGAGTGCAAGAGCTGGCAATCCTCAGGAGCAGGCAAGGAAGGCAAGGAAGGCAAAAGACCAGTATGGCTGAGTAGGGACCTGCTAGTCAAATTAAGGGAGAGAAGCAAATGCACAGACAGTGGGAACAAGGACAGGTAGCCTGGGAAGAAAAAGGAGAAGCAGTTTGGTTGTGTAAGGATGAGATGAGAAGGCCAAGGCAAAGCTGGAACGGAACCTATCAAGGGACGTGAAAAATAAACAGAAGCGTTTCTATTAACTATAGTTAACAACTTTCATGCCTCAGTCTTCAATGATATTCCCACCTCTCAAGTGGCTAGACAGCCAGATGGGGTTGGGGGAGCAAAATGCTTCCCATGGTAAGAAAAGATTGGGTGCATTGACCACCTGAGGCACCTGGATGTGCACAGGTCTATGGGACCTGATAAGATGTATCTCAGAGTCCTGAGGAGCAATTGGCCAAGGCAGATGCCAAGTCACTCTCCGTAATATTTGAAGAGTCATGGCAGACAGCTGAAGTCTCAGGTGACTGGGGAAAAAGAAACATTGTAGCCTTCTTCTAAAAGGACAGAAAGCAGGACTCAGGGATCTGCTGCCCTCTGAGCCTCACCTCTGTTCTTGAGCATATCATGGATCAGACACTCTTAACAATTGGTACTAAGGCACATGGAGGACAGGGAGGCAATTTGAGACAGCCAGCATGACTTCACCAAGGTCAAATCCTTCCTAACCAAACTGGCGGTCTTCCATGATGGAGTCACTACATTAGTGGACAAAGGAAGAGCTATAGATGTGGACTTCTGTAAAGTCTTTGACATTGTTGCCTCACAATATCCTTCTCTCTGAATTTCAGGGAGATGGGTTCAATGGTAGACTGATAGATAGATAAGGATTTTGTTAGATAGTCACATCCAGAGGTCAGTGGCTCAAAATATCAATAGACATCTGTGGCGAGAGGTGTCCTTATTGGGACAAATGTTATTTAATACCTTTATTAATCACATACATGAGAGAAATGAGTATACCATCAGCAGATTTGCGGGTGTGGTAATCACACCAGATTGAATGGTGTGATTACCACACCTGAAGGATGGGATACCGACCAGAGGGACCCGGACAAGCTTGAGAAATAGGTTCCTGGGAATCTCATGAGGCTTAACAAGTTCAAGTGCAAGATGCTGCACCTGGGTCTGGGCAGCCCCCTGGTGCCAATACAGCCTCAGGGTTGAACTAGAAAAAATTTTTGTGCTGTAATACTCCCATGAGCGTTCAAGACAGTTTCATAACCATCTTATGTGATGGAAATAACCTACCATACACCATAATATCATGCATTTCATATCAAGAGACACTAGTGCAAAGGCATACACAGTGGTTTCATTATTCAGTTGCTAAAATACATCATCATTACTTACTGCTCTTCATGTGCAGATTGTATAAGTGTTTCAAAGAGTTACAAAGACTTGTGATTTGACTTATGAAGGTGAGCCTTTGCTACTAATAGATCCTTAGTTGGAACTCAGATCAGAAAACTCACATTGCTTTCAATTTAATCAATTCCTTTTCCAGTATTAAAACTTGTAACACTCATGAGTTTAATATAGTCATCTGTATTAGTACAGTCATGTGGTATTAATACAGTCATGTGGTAGATACTAAAAATGATCAGTCAACTATTTTGTTTCCATCTGGCTTTGCTTCACTGTTCACCAATCTGTGGCATCTACAGTCTGTGGGTTCACAATGACTCAAGCACTGTCTACCATTCAAAGCTCACTCTTTTACTGAAGTTAAGCTTAGACTCAACCCAAAACATATTTACACTTGCTCATAAAAACATTCTCAAATTTATGTTTAGTTTTGTTCAATGAATATTCTAAGTATGAACTTGTAGCACTAAGGCATCAGAATGAAAAAAATGTAAACTATAAGATTCATAGCTAAGTTCTAGGCTTTATTTATCACCTTTCATAATACAGAGACTAGAAGCTCAAGTCCCAGACTCTGTTTTACTGCGTGTTGCCTCTTCCCTTCCAAATTCACACTGCTATGACCTCGTTGCTGTTATGATCTGGTCGGAAGCAGGCATATCATACTCTACAGTCAGATAAAATGGTGACACACCCCTTTTTTTAATCTTGCAAAACATCTCATTGTTTATCCTTTCTTCCTTTGTTTATTCCACTTATCTTTCTTCAGTTATTTTTTTATAAAAAGAAGAAAAAGGTTTAATCTTTAAAATACTGCTGACAATTCATTAAGCCAGCATATGTTACTAGCTTTTTTTACAACTTATTCATGTCTCTTCACAGTTGAGTGAAATTTTTTACATTGACGGATTCAAATACGCTTATTGTTCATAAGAATACTTTTACCTCTTTTACCTGCTGCCACAGTGTACTTGATGGGTGGGCAGATATAGAGTCAACTCTTGGTATGTGAGTTCTCTTTTCTAATGATGAACTACAGATCACAGGTAATAGAATATACAAAATATCTAAATGAAAAGCAAAAGATTAAGCAAGCTAAATGAGAAGTTAGCATGCAGTTGGCCATTATTGCCTGATTCTTTCCTTTCAGGAAGGAGAGTGACTAAGCTCCTAATCACTTTTTTATTCAGAGTGAGCATACTCACTGAGTTACCATGTGCTGCTCAAAGGCACTTTATAGGCGTTTCTTATCTTTTCAGTCCTTTGATTTAACATCATTGTGTTAATCTCTGATCAATCCTATTGCCAAATGCATGCAGTATTAAAAACTAATAATGTAAATTGGACTTTGTGGTATTCACCTCAAGGAATCTATTGCTAGACAAGGAATGGGTTGATAAGGTTAGCCTACAGAAGCTCAGGTATTTGTTGTTTGTTGCAGTTGTAGGGAGGTATCCTCTAATGGCCAACATTTACAATAATCTTTTCACTCTGTATTAGGAAGAAATATTATAGTGTTAAATAGATACTGGTTAAATTTTGCTTCTGGTTTAGCTACATTTTTTAGTTATATTTTTGTTCCCAAAATAAAAACAAAAGTGGGCAGCTGACAGACACATGCAGTGTAGACTTGACAATTTAGTCAAAATATAAGCTTTAAGGTTTTTGATTCAATTCACTAATCTGTGTTTAGGATTGAATTGTCTCAACAAGAGGATGCAGTTTTCTTCACATTTTTTTAAAAACCTTGAAATAAAAAATTTGTGTTCAATTTTCTTACACAGATACAGAGGGATTACGATTTTTCATTTTACAAACTATTCTTAGCTATAATATTTTATCAGTTGATTGGATTAGATCTATCTATTTATTTTGAAGAGCTAGATAGTAATAATCTCTTATGGAGAAACTTGGAGGAAAAAAATCATTAGGATTAGGAAACAACTAGTCACAAGAACAGAACACTGGAAAATAAGATTCAGCATGAAAATGGCAAAGAAAGAAAAATACTCAGAAAGGAATATTATGAAGAAAAAAATATTGGAAAATACATAATAGCAGAAGAAATGCATGTCATGAAACAAAAGCCCAGTACAACTTGGAGCCAAATATATAAAGTCATCCCATTATGAAAGAAACAGGATCACTTAATTCTATACATGACTAATAAATTACACACAAAAACTACATTTGTTCATGTGCACTAAAGTGACTGGAGCCATTATAGCAAAATGTCACTTCATGTATTGCTTTATTTTCTACAGACATGGCTGAAAGATACTGAATTTGTGTAAGTAAATTAGTCAGGCATCCAAGTCAGCTGATATTCATATGATGCTAAAATCATGGAGACTTTTATTAACTAAATATTTAATCAAAATCTAGGTAAAGAAACCCACAGAAATAAAAGTCATGAAATTGTGGGCCAGACCAGTATCAAAATAAGTACAGCCAAAATTTTTACACACTTGCAAAAGGAAAACTCATAACTGATGAGAACTCTACAATGAAACATTTGGGGAATTTTATTTCCAGGTATGCTGGTCCTATGAATTAAATACCTACTGCCAGTTGGGATATGTTATTTTTTTTCTGCAACGTATATTTTGTCTTGTTTCACTTAAAAGGAATTCAACCCTCATGCTACAACACTGCTCTGCAATAGCAAACCTCTTTAAGTCATGACTGTCAGCAGTTTAAAGAATGCTCTTGCACAAAGTAAGATTTATACATAGATATACCCAAAGTCCAGAGCTGTGAGAGCAAAAACTGGTTTTGTCTTTTTGAGGCACTTTGTTTTTTAGCCTTTAGAAAGTTTTAAAAGACACTTCCAGTCACACTCAGAACTACATAGGTTTTGACAGGGCTAGGTGTGTATGAGCTAAGTGATTAGCTGCACCTTATCAGTTTCTGGAAATCAGGTGTTCCACCTACAAGGAGAAGGGAACCATTCACTCCAATATGTGTGAGAAACATTCAGTTCTTAGTCAGAGAGCTTCAAACACCATGTCTTCATTCCACAGTGATGACACACAAACACTCTGTCTAGTCTACTTCTAGAACTTTTATCTCTTGCTAAACTTTGGACATTGCTTATGGTCAATCTGTTTGGGCAAGAGAAAGAACAAACACACAGAACATAGTTCCATATGAGACATTAAAACATCCGACTATCATACATGCAAGAATGGAAGTGAAAGGGGATCTTGTTGCATGTTAACTTAGTGTTTTATCCACTAACTGTGGGACACAGAAGTAAAAATAGACATAGGGATAGGAATCATAATCTGAGATGTTCCCTTCCCACATGCAAGTACAGAGCTGCTCATAAATATTATTACTTTGGCATTTCATAATAACTTTAGCATGAAGAAAGAACTTGGCAAATTCAGTGAGCTAGATTTGGATGTCATTTATCTGAAGGCTAATCCAAGCCCATCTCCTGCTTCCAAACGATTTATAGTAGTAAATTAAATAAGCTTAATAACTAACGTAATCAGATCAAATTAAATGACCTAGTTTTTTTTCTTTATACTAGTAATATCTTGAGGACTAGCACTGTAAATGCATTTTATCAGGGAAGAGACTGATATATTAGTGAATCAGAGGAGAAATTATGTTGCCAACTCATATAAAGATGAAATAAATATTTCATCTGTGTTTGTCATGCACAGCATAAATTCTTAATGTACATCTCAAGGTGCTGCAGAAACATTAGAAGGTGCTGAGGTATCACGGCTAGTTTATCCAAACTTTTATGTACACAATTTGAAAATAATTAATTTGTAAAACATTCTTTGTCTTTTTTTTTTCTTTTTTACACCCCCAAAGGATGAGAACAAAATAGCTGAGTTGTAAAAGAGGATTAGTAAATTATTCTGTTTCCTCTATCTACTTAACCATGCTGGGTGGTCTGCCCCCGAAATCCGTCTGCTAGCTATCCAGCTGGCAAGTACAAACCACTGTCTGTTGAAACTACAGCACAGCTGTATGAATGCCATGAAGGATTCTTTTTCTGCAGACATTACATTCAAGTTTCTTAACCCACACTGAGCTAGAAGGAAACTACATTAGACAAACGACAAACAAGATGTGAGTAAATGTTTCGCATACTCATGGCTTTCTTCTGACATATTTTTTTTCCCAAAATCAAGAAAATGGAAGTGAAATAACATAAAAAATACAAAAGCCAGAGAGCTGTTCTAATGATTATGTTTGTAGTTTAGTTGTAGTTTAGAGGAACTTGTAACAGTGCCTGAAAGTAAAAAGCCAAATTCCTTCACATTTAACTTTCACAACAGTCTAAGTAATTGCACTGGTATGGGCTCTTCATATACTCAGCTTAGTTTCATCCTTTGAGATTCTAGTGCACTGAGCTTCCCATGAGAGAAAAAGACTTTCAAAGAGGAATTGCAAGTCATATGCACAAACTAGTTTACTGGTATCCAGAAAACATCCAGCAAAGCTGAAAAATTAAGCACATGATGCTCATCCAGAAATGGCAAAGCACCTGTGGAATGTACATGCTATGAAGATTCCTTGGGAACAGATGCAAGAGAAAGAGCAAGTAAACAAGACATACGATTTTCTTTAACTTACTGGGTTTTTTTCTGTCACTGGGTGTGAAATGAAGGCAGTCTTTCTGCTATAACTAGTTTCAAAATGTTGACCATAAATCAACAGGAAAAAAACTAGTTTTTCGATAACTCACATGACACCATTTAGTCGTATGGGCTAATCTTCCTTGGTTGCTGGGATTTCCACCCATTTTTGTTTCCTCCCCTTTTCTTTTGAGGAAGAAAGATTTGTAGGCAACAGCAGGCAGCACAAATAAACTACAAAGCTACTGAAATCTGTTTGATTTCCAATAATGACCACCAAAGGAATGCTGCTCTTCTGGCAGAGAGAGCAGATGGCCAGATAATGCGGTGTGATTAATAAAGAGAAGCTCATAAGGACTGAGGTTTTTCTGGGTGCTAGAACAGCAATGTGAATAGCAAGTGAATGCTATTTTGATTTGATTGAGGTCTTCTATGTTGATCATTCTGGTTGGAAGATTTATTAATTATTTTTTTTTAATAAAAAGGATAGTAATCTATTATCTTCAGGTGCTTACTCCCTGCTTTGTTTGAAGTCAGCAAGAGTTAAGCATTAACACTTATGCACTTTAGAGCTTTATTTTCATTTTAAAGTGCATTCAACATTAATAATTTCAGAGTGTACACTGATTATTTGTTTATCCAATTTGTACTACTAAAAAGGACAAGATCAGTTCCCATTCCAGAACTCTGTCTCGGAAAATAATACAGAAGGGTAATTTTCAAATAGGTATTCATTTAATGCAAAATTATATCCTTTAAGACCAAACACATTAACATTGTCTTTACATGAGGAACACTTCAATTACCAAAAATATACTCAGATCTACTGAAACTTTCTTTAACAACACGTTCTTAAAAAAAATAACTAAAAGAGATTCATTTAACTGAAAAAGAGTTGTATTGCTAAGCCTGATGAGAAGCTGAACATCTGTCATGTCATGTAAAATAAGAAATCCAATACTGATTTTGGAAATTACACTTTATATGTCACTATAGAAAAAAAAATGTAATTCAATTAACAAATAAAAGTTTATTTTTAGAAAAATCATTCTAGAAAACTAAAATCAAAAGGAGAGAAGCAAAACGCAAAACTAAAGAAGAATGGCACAAGATTATGATTACTTCTGGTTTATGCCATGTGTAGAAGAACATCAACCAAAGACAACTGCTTTCTTTATCCTTTTCATATTTTCTCTTCTCAGATGCAACTTTTGCTCTTTTATTCATGTTCCAAATGTTACATCCTTTTCTTTTCCTTTTTATTTTTACAAAACTCAGTGTTTTCTTCAGACCTGATATCAGCAAATACAAACACAGTTCATCCCACAGGCTGTACAGATTGAAAAATTGGGCATCTATTTTGCAACCAAACCCTTTGTAGGGCAGATTTTCCAGCTGTTTATGATGGAAATCCTTTCATCAGGAGGATTTACTAGATGACCTCTAAAATCCCTTCCAAACAAAACTATTCTATAATTCTATGATAAGGAAAGCCTTTCATAAGTTGTGTAAGGAAAGCAAGCATTTTTTCAGGAATTATAATATTAATCAATTAAAGGAAACACATTAAAGGGAAAACTCCCATTGACCCTCTTTATGAAAGTAAAAGCCTAACCACCAGTATTTAATATTTTACTTTCATAAAGATCTGTCACAACCACAGAAAGCTGTGCTAACCATGAAGTTACAAGCTAATCTGAGGAAAGTCTAAGGGACAGTCTGCTGAATACTGTTGTTCTATGGTAAAAATAAAAAACTCTTTGAAGTAAAGATAAAAGACTAGATAGACTGAGAAAGCAGAAATCAGTGTCCTAGTGCTGGACTCTCAGCTGGGTGAGCAGAACCCTTGTTCTCTGGAAATTCTCTTTATTTCATCTCACCATTGTTGAGCACATATTACTGACCCAGCCCTGGGAAGAGAAACTACAATTTGCCTGTGATTACAGCAGTTAAAGATGGGGAATCTTGTATCCCAGCCCAGGAGTTTTTTAATTCATTTTACCCAAGACAGTCACTTGTAAACACTTGGTGATTTAGACATTCCCAGGGTTTGTGGGACTCAGAATTTCAAGACTCAGCAAAAAATTAAAAATACTTGAATCCCAGATTGTCTTTACAGTTGAATTCTTTTGTCATTTGGCATAAGAGAAACACATACAGATGACTTAGAAGATTTTAAAGCAAGCTAAATGAATCAGGGAAAAGAAAGGGAAGGAAGACACTTATTCTGAGAATCTTTCTTTGTAATTTTGGGATTTTGTCTAACACCAGAGCTTAAGGGTGTAGGAAGGCAGCAACAGTATAATGACTTTGTATATAGCCACCAATAAGAGTGTAAATGCCTGAAAGATTAGATTCAGCTGAGTTGTTTTGAGGCTATCAGTGACACTTAAATGATAGATGAGCACTTAAAGAAGGGAGATAAACAACTACATATCTATGAAAAATCTTAGCAGTGGTTGCTAGATATAACTATTTATCATAAAATAATTCTAGAAATGCCTCCTGGGTTAACAAAATAACCTTCAAGCAAGAAATGTTCCTTACTCTACAATTACAAATGTTCATATGAGGCCTCTATCTCTTCTTTCACAAGAATATTCTACTTTTTATCTGCAAGCACAAAAATCTTGGCAGTTAATTTTCTTTCTTAATTTAATGATAAGAACTTACTTTGCATCTGCCACACCTAATTTCAAGCCTTTTAGCTGCCAACTCATCAAAGGGACAAAACAGGAGATGGCTGAATTTGTATTAACACACTAACTCATGTTATATAAAAATTGCAACACATTGACTTTAACCAGATAAAACTTGGGTCAGCATTATATGGTCCTGAAACGTTTATCTTCTCATGCCTATGAGTTGAAAAATTTTCATCCAGAAAATCAAAGAATTGAGAATATCCTGAGCTGTAAAGAACCCACAATGGTCATTCAGCCCAGCTAGCGTCTCTACACAGGACAATCCCAGGAATTGCACCACACACCTGAGATCATTTCAAAGTGACTTCTGATATCTCTAGATTGGAAGATGAAGAAGTGCTATGATTTAACAAAAGAATAAATTACTCATCTTTTTTTTTCTATAAAGAGGAAAAATTGTTAAACTGAAGGTCACCTATGTCATGGTAACTAGTTATCCATCTCCAGAATCTATAAGGAAATGCTTTTTCTATAACTCTTAAATAATAATAGTTATTTTAATGGGCTCAATAGGAAAACTAGAATAACACAAAAAGATGAAGAAAATTTTATTTGTCTAATGTTTATTACATCAGATTACAATAATTTGTTGTCACTACTACATTCATACTCATATATCTCCTTCATATGAAGGTTTATTAATAATTTTTAAAAATATTAAAAAACACCAAAAAGCAACAAAAAAACCCACAAAACTAAAAAAAAAATCAAAAGTATCATAAAAAACCCCAAAAACCAATAAAATCAAAACCAAATAAAACCAAATAAAGTCAAACAAAATCAAACAAATAAACAAAAACAAAAAAACACCCCCCACAACAAAAACATAACAAAACCAAAAAACCCCAAAATATCATTAGACAAAATTACCCCAATGGATGCTGATATAATAAGGACATTTCAGAAAGTGCCCATCTGAGCTTCCCAGTAAACCAACATGAACTATATTGAATGAGGAGCAGGTCTGGCTAAACAAATAATCTGACTGCAATTTTCTGTAACCCATTACCTGGTATTAATGCAGTGAAGACCATGAAAATTGAAACATGGTTCATTAAATGTGTGGGGGTTTTTGACAAGCAACTCTGAAATCTGTGTTCTCTCTGATGACCAAGAATATTCTGCACTGTAGCAACCTGATGATGTGTTTCAGTGCATAACCTATTGACCACCTGCTGTTTAATATGCTACAGATGATACTTTAACAATCCACAAGAAGCAAGGAATAGACAGGAAAGAAAACCTCTCATCCCAGCTTCAATCCACATTACCGAAAATCAGCAAGTTGTTTGACTGAAGAAGTCCAAGGATGGTTTAATCCATAAACTAAGTACTTTTTCCCCTCCTGAACTTCAGAACAAAATCTTTAGTTAAAAATAATAAATAGCTAACTGAATTGAAGTGTTGCTACTAAAACCATTAGTTAATTTGCTGGAGATCTTAAGGTTACTGAGAAGGGTGAGGCTCTTCACTGAGATGCACTGTGGGAGGCCAAGAGGTGGTGGTTATATAGTGAGACAGAGAAAGTTCTGACTACATGAAAGGGAAAATAATGTAACTGAAGATATCAACATTGGAACAAGTATCCCAGTGAGGTTCTGGAATCTGTCCTAAGAGATTTTCAAGATCCAGTTGAACACAGTCCAGATCAGGACTGAATTCGGAGCTGATCACACCTTGAGTACAAAGTTGGATTTCACAAATGCTCTTCCATTGTGAATTGATTCTATGAAAAAAGGAATAACAATCAAAGACTTCTGAAATTTATAAATTTATGAATTCTGTTTTGTTATATCTATCTATCTATCTATCTGTATAATTTTGACTTTTTAAAAGGAAGAAGGAAACACAAGCTCAATGTGGGATATCTCTCTCAATAGAGAAAGGCAGATTCCTACAGAGAATAATTCACACATGAAAAGTTTTGTACGATGATCAAGTTCCATGTTGTTATGGAATAGCCAGAAACACTTATATCTACTTCAATTTTAAACAAAGACAATTCACATGATAAATAATAAATTAGAAATGGGCAGGATGATTTTTACACTGCTGATTAACAGTGATAAAGTAAGCACCAAGTATTTACATATAAAATACTTAATTAAAAAAAACAACAACCTATAACAAAGTTGTAGAATTTAAATGTTACTGGACTGAATTAGTATCACTAGTAAATTTTTCACTCAATATTTTACTGTAGGTCTAAAGATATTCTCAAGTTCTGGGAGTCTGTATGTCTTTTTCCACACAAGTTTATCTTGGCCTACAAAAAAATATTGCATTAATATTTTTTTTTTCAGCTCCAAGGGGACTTAAAAATTATTATATAATGTAAATTTAACCCTGATTTGTCAGGTACCTCTGGCTCCAGTAAAATATTATATATATATTTTTAATATATATATATATATTAAAATATATATATACATATTTTATATATTGTTAAAATTATTTAAAAGTCTAAATGTAATATGGTGAAAGTTATGAATCAAAGACTTATCATCCCTCTAACTCCTATGAGTTCCCTAAATTATCCATTTTTTTTATATACTTGCTATCACTGCAAACATCTCTAATATATTACTTACTACTATGTTACATTCGAAACTAAGTATTTTGTGAAATGGAAAACATTTATCAGATTTCCAGAAAGAAAAAGGAAAAAAATCTCAACCAAAAAACCCCTAACAAACTGAAAACAAGAACAAAATCATGTGGGAATCCTTCATATGGAAATATGATAATTTTCAAAATATTAAAATAAGATACTTTTGCCATGAAGTCTCAAAAAAGTTAAAAGGGTCTCATGAATTTTCTAAACAATTTCTTGTAAATTTGGACATTTTCATATGACCTTTTTAAGCACTCTTTTAAAAACATAATACAGTTCCTTTACTTGACTAATAAGTGCTTTAAATGATATGCCTCTACCCTTTTTCTTTTAAAATATAACTATTTAAAAAAGGCTTCTATACTATGATATTTGATTGTGTTTTTTAGGAATTCCTTGCTCAGATATCCTAATAAAAGGCATCTATTATAATAAAGATATTCAAGACAGTTTTTACATAGTGCTGCATGGTGGGAAGACAAGAGGAAAGAGGTTTAAGATAAAAGATGTTCCAACCACAAAAGCCTCTACAACCAGTCTGTTCCCATGAAACTCGCAGCTCTATTGTTCATCGTCATTGGAACTTATATCCTGCAGCTGGATTTGTCATAATTATCAACAGATTTACTTCAGGAGAATTAAATGACACATAAATAAAAACAAGGAGATGCAATGCAAGGATCTGTCTTTCATTTGCTTCCATATATAATAAAACTAAGAAGTAATTTAATCTATTTCTCTAGTTGAGATCAGGTTTAATGTCAATAAACCTAGAGGAAAATTCATATTATTCTTTAATCTTCTACAGAAAAATTACACTGTTGAATGCTATTTTTTAAGGAATTTACAGATATTTATCTTACATTTTCCTAGCATCCATCTCAAGTATAATAGGTTTCCTCTGAATAATACATGGTATTCTAATATATTACACTCATTCAATAAAGATTAACAGAAAAGACTATTTTGAACTTCCTTTTCCTCCCTGGGCATCAACACTGGCTAGCCAGGAAAGCATTTAAAGTAGAAATTGAAAACTACTTCCCAGATAAAGGCTTTTCTGCCCACTTATTATTAGTTTGCATCACAGTTAATTGAAAATCTTATTTTGAAGTTTTATGGCTACTCCCAACTCAGTTTATAAATCTTAGAAGCTTTAAGCCTGTGCAGCATTGCAATGATTTTCCACACTAGGACCACATGCTACAAATCAAAAACTGAAATACATCTTCAAATAAACTTCATAAAATAACTTGAGTTAGTTTGTTATGTTTTAAAGAGGATAATTTAAAACATTTTTGAATGATCATCAAAATAATGACAAGCTTTATAAAGTGAAAACATATTCTGCTTCTAGTTGTTATAATATTAAAGTTTCTAAAAAAAGATATTTAAACGTTCGTATTAACATAGAAAGATTTCTTCCTTCCAGTTCTAGAACAACTTGGGGAGATGATTTTTTTTACTAAGCATAACTGTAAGATTTAAATAATCTTAAAATAAATTCTAGTGTCATCTGCATAATAGTCTGAAGGATTAGATGAAGAGTAAGTTAGTTCTGCACTGTAATTCTCCCCCTCACTATGTTAAGAGTGTTAACAAAATCTGTGAATTATGTGTACAGCTAAAAAGTTGTTACTTACTCTTATTATTAACTGCAAAAACTCCAAAGCAAGAATGATGATTTGACAGCATCTTGGAAAATTCCTTTGCTTATTTTAAGCAGCAGGTAAGTTTTAATTGATGGAGATACAAAGTGCCTGCCTCCATCCCAAAGTATAGAGTCCTTACATTACTATATACACCTGTGTTAAAGCAGAGAACTATTATGATACTGTTATATCTCTTTCAGGGAGTGCTGCTTAAGACTTCTTACTATACACTGGACAAAGAATTGAATTGTAAAGTTTCATCATGCATTGATTCATTCAATGTAGTTCAGGAAAATAAAAATAGAAATAAAATTGCATCTTGCTCTGACAATCTTGTCAGACAAAATTTTGTGTGTGGGAGAAATATAAGGTGTGTGTATTTTAGACCACTGTGTATTCCTGTAGGATAGAAAATTGTTCTCTAATATGCATTTGATGACTTGACAACATATATATATCTATATATATATATATATATATATATCTATTCACACACATTAAACATCACATAAAAGAAGGAATAAAATTGACTTGTTAGAGGAGTTGAGCAGTTTCCTATAATGATGCCTTCGATAGTGACATCTTTATGCTTCAAAAAATATCTTTGTGGGGTTGTTTGGATTATTTGAGATTTTTGGTGCTTGTTTTATTTTTCTCTATCAGGAAGAAGAGTGAACCTAAATAATTATTTGATATTACGCACGAAAACATTTCAGTTTGTATGTTGTTGCTAGAGTTGCAAACTTAGAAACAATGAAACTCAGTGTCCTAATAAAGGATACTCACTGCAGGAATATTGCATACCAGCAGTGATCCTTTCCAAATTTTTGAATAGTAAAGTTTAAAAAGTGAGTTGTGAGAAAGAAAAGAGAAATGCAAAGTATGGGCAGTTACTCAATTAGTAACATGATATAATATGCAAGCAAACTCAAAGCATTCAGTGAAAAATCTAATTTTCCATTCAGTAACCAAAATAAAAGTATTTGCTGAGGAAGTAATTAGGTAGAAAGATAAGACATGAATATATCTTTCTGTAAAAAGTGTATGCTAGGTACATCATGTGCAAGTTTCCCATAAAGCTTAACCCATGTAAATTGGCTTTTGATGCCAAGGGCAATGAGACCTTCAACAATATGCTGAGTGTGGGTCATCTAAGCCAGAGCTGCCTAGAGTCACACTGAAATAATTCTCTTCCGAGATAAAAACCAGAAAAAAACAAAACCCCAAACCAAAAACCAAACACATTCTTATCCCTGTATTCATATCTGACAGGTTTTGTAAAACCCTTAGAACACTAGTACAAGCATACTTACATAAAATAAATTTCTCCTCAGTTTATCACTAACTATAGGGAAAACAAGAAAAAAGCCCAACAGCAGTACGTAACCTAGAAACACCATGCAATCAATTAACTCGTTTATTAATCACTAGTTCAGAAAATCACATTCATAAAAAAGAGTAAAGAATAGGTCATTTCAATAATTGGAGACAAAAACATGGGAAAAAAATCTATCTTCATGTCTCTTTTCAAAAGAAAATAAAAATTGGCTAAATTTACTGATAATATGAAATATCAAATTACTTTTAGCCTCAAAACAACAGCTTAGTCAACATCTGGCATGATATTCCGCACTTAGAAACTTAATATTGACTGATTCAGTTTAGGCACAAAGCCAAAAGAAGTGGTGAATCACTCTGCATCTCATCCATCTGATATCATTACATCAAAAGTAGGGGAAACAGAGAAGCTGTTTGTTTAAAACCACCTAAAAGTAATGGAACTAAATTGAAATTTCCATTGTTAGCACAGTCATATTTTGGTTAAAATTTAAGTTGTAGTAACTGTATATATTAAATAGCTAATGGAGTACGTTAAATGAGATGATACTTCAGTGAAGAGGTTTCTCCTAGAAACAGTGGAAATAATTTTTAATCATGGAAAATGTTGGCATAGTTTTATCTTCCTTTTATTTTTTTTTCCATGAAAATTCTACATCAGGACTACTTTATTTATTCAAGTATTTTGAAAAAACCCACAGTGAATATCCACAACAATAATGTAACTTTCAAGAGAAAACAGATATATATGCCTGGACTATTGAGGTAATTAAAATAGAAACTGTCTTAAAGGAGATCTAAACATTGCTAGTCATACAACAACAAAAATCCCAGTCAGATTACTAGTATGACTACAAGCTTTTCAAATTTAATTTAGGACACTTTTTAACTTTGCCCACATGTCTCACCCATGTTATTTCCTTCTGTAATGCAACCAACAACAGTCAAGCCTAAAACAATTACAGAAGAGAATGCCTTCTGCATTTCCAAGTCTTTGTTTTCCTTTCATAAAGGTTTCAGTTTGAATCTGAGAGTATCTGAGTAAATTAAAAATACAGCTGCATAATTAGATTCTTGTTTATGCCATGAGTATACCTGAACAGTTCAAATCACAGGTGAAACAGCAGTAACTTATTAGTCTGTTTATTCAATATAAGCAAAAAATTTCTATCTGAATTTAAAAAAAAAAAATAATGTTACAATATATCATAATTGACTTGCAATTTTCAGAATTATTGCTTATGGGACATTAAATATTTTTCAACAGGCATGTCACATGCTACACGTATCATTGAGACCAGAAATTTATAAGACAAAAATCTAGTGAGCATTCAAATACAGAAACTTGCACAAAAAAAATTAAGTAGAGTTGGCCAGTTTGAGAACCCAAAAAAGACAAACTTATGTCTGAGACTAATTTCTGTAATCCGAAAACAAGCTGCTAATATGAAATTATCTTGAAACATCATAACCATTTTGTATTTAAGAGCAATACTAGGATCTATTTTAAATTATACTCTTCATACTTTAATATAAGGAAAGACTAAAAGGTGTTCCTAGTTTACTATCCACAAAAATTAGGTGTAGATAACTAATTTTTTATTCCACAGTGGAGGGTAGCTGCCCTTTTGAAAAGTACTGTGAGCAATTTGTGTATCTTGTGGTCATATCCATACTACAGGGAGATACTAAAGGGACTGCAGCACCTTCACTGTCATCTCCTCCACATTGATAGTCCTGGTCTTTAAGTATCATAACCACCACTGCAATTGTCCTTCCATGGGAAGTTTCATATAAGCATTTTCTTTTAATGATATGATAAAAGTAATTTAGTAAAATTTAATTTGTTAAACTTTTGCCATGGAAATATTGTTCCACAAATGATGAGAGTTACAAAGAGCGTATTTTGAGTTGAATTTTTAGCTAGGATGAATTTAAGTCATTGTTTTTCAAACTCTGATAGTTGAACTTTCAATTTAAACAACGTGTGGGCATGTATTTTGAAGTATTACTTGAATTATATATGTGTATATGTATCTACACTGAGAAAAATTTCAAAGATCAGCATATACCAGGATTCATTGCCCTAAACTACTTCTGACATTAAAATGGAAAGACTTTTGGTAAATGTTGTTATCTAAAAGCAGAGCACTGCATATGCTGTTTGATCTGAATACAAAGATTTTAAGCACTAAGAGTGACTGGAAGGTTTCTACACTGTTCTTTAAGTATATTAAGTCTTTTCAGACATTTTCATAGAAAATAAAAATCCTTCATTTTTTACTCAAAGAGCCTGACTGACTGAAAATGTTCAAATATGCTGTTTGAAGGGTAATGTAAATCTTTTAAACATATAAAACCACCCTCTCTGTGCTCACCCTCCCTGTGACACACATTAAAGATGAGCTAAAATTGATAAAGTAAAAAAGAAAATTAAAAGTAGATTATGTAATAGAAGTGTATTTCCCTTCTTACTTTGAAATAAGAGGCGCTTTACATAGATATCCTCAAAGAATCCAGGAAAATCGAATTCCTTTCCATTTCAGATGTAATCAACAATTTTCAACACAGGGTTTTCAATACTGTCTGAAATACTTCTGTACTTTATCCATTTCATTGGAGCATAATCTCAGAAATAACTGTCTTTTATGAGCAGTCCTTCAGTATGCCACAAAATTTTAAAAAATGTAAGTATTTCATAGAATCTTAGAATGGCTTAGGTTGGAAGGAGCCTTGAAAAGCGTTTAGCTCCAGCACCTCTGCCGGGGGCAGGGGCACCTTTTCCTAGACCCAGCTGCTCAGAGGTTCATCCAGTCTGGCTTTGAACACTTCCAGGGATGGGACACCCACAGGTTCTCTGGACAACCTGTTCTAGTGCCTCACCATCTTTGCAGAAAATAAGGTGGGTTTTTTTCCTAATATTTTAATCTGAACTTAGTCTTTCAATTTAATACCATTATCCTTTCTTCTGTCATTATATGCCCTTGTTTGTTCTACAAGAAAACCCCTATGCCTTTAAAAGTGTCAGTATTCTGTCAGTCTTGGTTTACACAATGGGTTTTTAGTACCCATTTTTAAGGCTTTAGAAGCACATCTGAACTATACTTTAAGAAATATAAAATTCCAAGTTTCCCTGATATTTATTTTATATAAACACAACATAATGACTTATTGAAGCTTCTTGTTTGAGGAACTTAAAAAAATCATATTTTTTATGTGTAATTTTTTGATTTTTCAACAGTCTCATCAAAACTTGCATATTAAAATTGCGAGTTTCTGAATGTGCAGTTCAGAGATCAGGTCTCCCACCACCTGTGCAAGAAACCTACCTCCCAGAATTACATTTCTTTTGTATGTTATTTCCTCCAATTTAATGAATTTTGTATTCCTTTCTTCATTGTGTCACACATTCAGGTGAAGAAAGATACTTCATCCAACCCTACTGCCTCCCATAAAAGAAGAAAACAAGCTTGAGGAAACTCCAAAAAGAGTTTCTCTATTTCCTGTGTAAATACTCTAATAATCATTCAGTAAAAATATATATTATTATAGTGATATAAAATATGGTCTTGGATACCATCCTCTGCTATTATTTTTAAATAATCTGTTTTTATGAAGAAATCCCAAACAACACCAAAACCCACCAAAAATGTATTTACTATGAAGACAAAATTCAATGTCTTTGTCATCCACCTTGCCTTACTAGTGTAACCTTAAAAAACTGAGACATTGTAGATGTGCCCAGAGTTTTATGTTGACTAGTTCTGGAGAGATCACTTAGCTCATATATGGTGTTTTGGGGTTTCTTTGGTTGGGTTCTTGTTGTTGTTTTGGTTTTGTGCT
Source organism: Parus major (assembly GCF_001522545.3). NCBI lineage: Eukaryota > Metazoa > Chordata > Aves > Passeriformes > Paridae > Parus > Parus major. Next base: position 49,011,316 of record NC_031771.1, read on the forward strand.
CTTGTTTTTTTTCTTTGCTTGTTTTGTTTTCCCTAGTTAATTAATTTGTTTAGGTTTCCCTTCACAAAACACAAAGCTCTGAGTTTTGGAAGTTTATGGTTGCCTGAAGAGAAAAATACACAAATAGATCTTGTTCCTGAGTCTCCTATAGATTTTAGCTCTCATGTCACTGACCTAGTTTGTGCTACTTCATTTCAATGTCTTTTTATCTGAGTATTTCCCATACCAAGTTTATTACAAGTAAAGTTATTAGTAATACTATTTCCAGAAAGACCTGGCTGAGTGTGTTACTGCTCCTGCTCACACGTCTTAAATATGACCATTATTTTTGATACCAAACTTACATGATTTTTTAGATGTCTTCTAATGTTGCCTGACAAAAAAGTGAAATTCCACTGTTACTTCTCACCTTTTTCAGGAAGGAAAGGAGGAAACATATAAGTCCAAGCCAGCAAAATTATCCTACTAGTAGATGCTAGAGCCCTCCAGGGAGTTTCAGGTTAATTACTTATGACTCACTGGGACAGCTGAGGCTGATTACACTCAACATTTGGTATAAACAAGTAAGAAGAATATTCTCCTGCAAGCCCAGTGATCTGGGTATAGGTACTGAGGGAATGAATTACAAAAGCTGGTACTGAAACCAAGGGAAAAGAACATAAAGGAATGCTGGCTCTCCTTATATTGTAAAATTGAATCTGGCTTCCTCACAGCATAAGTTTTGGCTGAGCCCCGCCTGTTACTGTTGATTCTGTGGTCAGGTGAATGTTACAGCTGGAAAAACAACCCAACTCAAATTCTTTTGTGGGCAGAAGCCAGGTGCAATTATTATCTTTCAGTAAAGTTATGTGCTTTTTCTGCGTTAATAAACCTGCTTAGTTCTGCTAATGATCTCTCTTAAATGACTTGATTTTAGAAACTGGCAACACAACTAGAACAAAGTAGAATTATCCACTTATGCACATAGTAATCTGAGCTACAAGTTGGTGATTGCTGTTGTCTCACAGTCCATATTTTAAAAAAATAAATCTTTCTAATTTGTTAATTTACTCAATAGAAACACTTTTTCTAGTATGTACATTCTATCTCTATAAATATATAACTAAATACGTGCACCTATATTTGCATGTTACAGATGGACTGGTCTGTGTTAACAAGTCAGCTAAAAAGCTGAACATGTAACTCTTCATCTAAAACCTTCTGAACCATTTTCCAAGGCTGAATTTCCATGTTAGCTGTCAAAAGAAAAACATAAGGGGAGAAAAAAGGATGGCTTGATCTCACATGTCATAGGTACAGGGGAAGATCATGGGTTTGATGATTGATGATCCAAGAAGGCTTGAACAACAAAACATTTTTTACTTAGAAATTTGGAATATTGCATAGCCCTGGAATGGAAAAACCTAAAGACATAAGGAAAAAAAAAAAGGAATGAACTGACTGATATTTTTCATCCTCAAACTTGTAGTTCCTGTCTATCTTACAACAGAGCTGTAGAAATTGGCTTTCCTTTTGTGATAATGGCTTTAAATTAGAACTTGCAAAAGTTGTAAAAACAATTTTCTATTTTTTGTAGTAATTCATAAAACAAATTCACAATGTGAAATATACAGTAAAGTTTATGAGAGAAAGGAACTGCTGAGTGGGAGGCCTCTTCCAGTCCCTACAGCCTCTATTTTGTGAAAAAATAAATCTTAAATATAATATTTTTAAAAGGTTATTTGGATCTAAAAAACTTTTTATTATTGTATTTTCCTTTGGTAAATCCATGCAGCATGAAATAAATGTTTCCTATGTTTTGAGAATTATTCTGACATGATTTTAAGTATGTATTATATTGAAATCAACACTAGTCACATTAGAGTAAGTTTCCTAGTTTGATGAGAAATTTAAAAAAAATCTGAGCTTTAGAAATGTATTCTGAACCAGACATCCTTAACAAAGAGATCTGGAAAACATACTATTAAAATAAAATAAAATCCCAGAAAAGCAATTTAGAGTTTAGATCTGGTTTTCTTTCCTCTTTATTCCCCTTTTTTTTTCCCCTCCTTATATACAATATTCCACTGTGTTACATTAAATTTTTTGTAATTAGAATAGTTGTAGTAGAAAGGGATAGACCTACAATTATCATCCAGTTTAACAAAAAGTTAAAATATGTTGCTAAGGGCATTCTCCAAAGACTTTTTTAACACTTACAGGCCTGGGCATTGATTACCTCTCTAGGAAGCCTGATCCAGCGTTTGATTACACACACAGAATAGAAATTGTCTCCTAATGCCCAGCCTAAACCTCCCCTGGCACAGCTTTGAAACATTTTCATGGATCCTTGTCACTGGATCCCAAAGAGAAGAGATCAGCATCCACTTTTCCACCTCCCCTCCCCAGGAAGCTGCATAGAGAAAAAGGTTCACCTCTCAGCCTCCTTTTCTGCTAAAAATAGACATTAGGGCATGATCCAACAGAGAAAAGAATCAGGTGATCCACTAGGTCTCGTGTATAGCAGTATCTTTTCGTGGTAGTTTTGGTTAGGACAGGTAGGAAGGAAAAGCTATTATGTCTACGTTAGTTTTGGTTCTGAGGTTCTAATTTTCAGTTCTCCAAACCAATAGGTAAAAAAACTTTAAAATTATTTTTTATGAATGCCTTGATTTGATATTAGTGGTTTGCATGACATTTTACTATGAGTCAGGAAACCACCATGCAGTGATACAAATATTTCTCCTGCAGCATATCCTGCTGTTTTATTTCTGTACCCCTGCAAGGCTAATAAGCTACATGATATATTATCATCATGAGGTGAGGGCAACACTGACGAGAAACCAAAGTATTTTGCTATTTATTATACTCAAAGCCAAATCATTTCCTTCACTATTAGCATAATCAACTATTGACTACAAAAATCTTTTTAGAACAAGGAAACAAAGCTACAGAGCTACTAGATGTAACTGGAAATTGAGAAAAAAAAAAACAACAACAGTGGTTTTGCAAAGAAAGGTACATTAAAAATAATGGAATTTACCCTTAACTTTTTCATTCATATATAATAAAAAAAAAAATTACAAGTAATTATACAATGTAAAGTTAACACCAATTATTATGCTGTTTCTAAAAAAAAGAGTAATCCACATAATTATTGAAATCCTGTCAGAAGAAGAAAAAAAAAAAAAGAAAGGATTGGAGTGGTAAGTCCTCAAAAGTTTGCATATTCAAGCAAGGTATTGAAAAAAATATGCTCTATGCTATTATTGCCTGAAATATGAAGGAGGAATAATTTTTTCATGCATAGAATTAAGTTCTGGAGAAAATAATTATTTCAATCATCTTTGACTAAAACAAAATTTCTGAAACTACTTTTTTATGAAAAAAAAATCCAAAAATCCCCCATACTTCCCCTGAAAAGACCCACTAGCCCACAAAACCTCACTCCCTTAAAAAAAAAAAACATAACAAAAAAACCCCAAAATTCTAGAAGGGTAATATGTTCTAAAAATTCTGGGTTTTTGTAAGGGAGTTTTTTGGAATTGTTTCCTGGGTTTTTGGTTTTTGTGGCTTTTTTGGATTATCTATACAGAAGGATTAAAAACTACCACCTTGAGCATAAGAAAGTCTTGTAAAGTAGAATTTATATACATAAAAATATAGAAAGATAAGTGCAATTTAATCTACATGAAAACAGTTGTAATTTTGTCACCAGGGCTGTGATAAGCACTTCCATAAATAATTATACAATGATAGGTTTCGGGTAAGGACACACTGGGAGCGAACCTCTCAGTGATCTTCTGAAAATAGAGCACTATTTCTATTCTATATATCTATAGAATATATATATCTTAATATATCTATATTAGAGATATCTATCTCTAATACCACTCAAGGAAAACAGACTATTCTAATTCAGGAGAAAGATGGAATAGAAAAACTTTGAAGTCTACATGAAAGTATTTATGTGCTTGAAATAATTAAAATCCATTTTCTTTTAAAAAACTGCATTAAGGAAGCATTTCATGCATTTTTTTTTTTCTAATTCGGATTATCATTACTCTTAAAAAGCTGAACTTAACCTTTGAATGAATGTAAAAAATAATTTAAAATGCTAGATTTATAACACTTTAAAATGTAGAAAGAAGTTAAGTACAATTCTAGCATAAATATAAAATGCCCTTTTCATTCTCTCCAGCTAAAGAATCTCATTTATTATAATTAATGCTGGAATGCTACTTTTGTTGAAATCATTCTCACATTAGTGGTTGTACTGTTGTCACATAATCATCTGCTGCAAGTTTTTTGATTTCTTATGGAAAATATAAAAATTTAAGTGATACAGTTGTGTTGGAAAATATGTTTCTGGAAGGTATGTAGAAGAAATATTATCTTTGGACTTATTAAAACCCCAAACCGAAACCTACCTGCTTTTCTGAAGCACAAAGAGGCATCTTCACTAATACACATCACTAGAGGCACGACTTTTTGCTTTGAACTCCAACATTATCAATAAATAGTCCACAACTTTGCTAAAAAGCTTAAAAAAATGTTTTTGAAACATCTGGAGGGATGGTTTAGGATTGCCTTAATTACAATTTTAACTATTTATTCATGTGTAAGAAAAGGGTAGTTAAGCCTTAAGCCTTAACCATATTAAAACATTCAGGAAAACAACCTTCACAAAATTACTAGCTATTTACATTACTACACATGACACCAAAAGTAAGTTATGGCTCAACAAGTCATTTTCACCCAAGCAGCTAAACTCAAACACTTCTCCAAACTCTGGAAACTACTCCACTGCATGAAGTTTCAGTCAAGAAAGGAAAGGCCTTTCACAAATGTTGCTGGAGTAGTGCAAGCTTTGCAAACCTCTTCTCTCCTGCTCCAGATATTAGATGTACTTGTTAACAACAAATAACTACTTAGTGGGGGGTGGAAAGAGCAGCAAGGCTTGAAAAGGGTCAGAGCAATTCTGCTGAAATTAAACATTGCCAATTGATTTTTGAAGTCAACAGGATTTTCATGTAAAGTTTAGCTTATTAAATACAGTCTTCTCAACTCTAAGGAAAAGTACTTATTTAGGAAAATGAATGTATTGGTCCATATTAAACCTGTATATCACCCTTTTCTTCACTTTTAATATTTTTCTCCTTTTGTTGAAAAATTATGTGCTTGCAAATCACCATGAATATAGAGAGATTTTTCAGAAGATGAGAATAGTTGGAGTAAAGGTTGAGCTTAATCAAACTAAAACTTGGAAGTAATTTGAAATTGGAAATTATCAGCAGCTTTCCCTTTAGCTCACTGATCTTCACAAAGAACTTCCTATTCATTTATGAAATGTATTTTGCACGTTTCATAAAGATTTTTTTTTTTCACTTTCTCACAGTGGTTGTGGCAGAGCTGGAAGCAGAATATAGAATTTCCCAATATCTATTCCAAATCATGCTGTGAAATGAATTCTTAAGTTGGACTCCAAAGTGGAAACAGCTTATTTCTTGCTGATGCAGCACGATACAAGAGCTTCTCCTGCAAAGATTTCTGTTTGGCTACCCAAGCTGCTGATTAATCATGGATATTTGAACGTAGCTGCCATTTTATTTACTTGTAAACTGTTTTTTTTATTTTTGAAAACTTTTTATTTTTTAAAACCTATTATTTGGACCTATTTCAGAAACATTTCTGGTTTTATTTTCTCATTCACCCAAGGAAGGGTCGTTGCAAGACAGATCTGCTAAACTGATAAATATAGTTCTCTCTAGTTAGCTATAGTAGCAAATGCAAAGATTTCAAAGGCTATTCAAGTTTAGATGTCAGAGAGTAAGAAATACACTAAAACTTTTGTGAAAACTCTTACCTACTAGAAAATTGAGGAAAATCTAAATAAATCGTTCTTTATGTGCTTTACTTAAAAATAATTTTAAAATTTGCTTAGGGATCAGAGGTTGGAAAGACACATTTATTTGTATATTTTGTCAGATATTTCATGTCACAAAACATCACAACTCTTACTAAGGTCAGCAGCACTAAATATAATGTTAAAAGAGAAAATGTCACATTATTTTGTAACTGACTGTATGCATAAATAAGACAAATAAAAAATATAAGGAGTCTGCATAGAAATATTACATTATTTTATAGTAAAAAAAATATAATTATCTTTATTAATCATTTCAACTTCATACATATTTTGCTTCTCTGCTTCCCAGGGGAGTGTCTTTTTGCACACATAGAAGTACCAGCTTGCCCAACTTTATTTTTTTTCTAAAGTCATGTTTATGAAAGTTAGGAGAAAGTTATACAAAAAGATCCAACCTTCAGAGGCTGTGAATGAAGCACAGAAATACGGAAAAGAGATACGAAAATATGTGAAGTTAAATAAAAACTATCAGAAAATTTTATATGTTTGTATTTTGCTTTGAGGTCAATCTAATATCTGTTTTTCTTACGGGGGCTTTCAATCAATTCTGGCAGCAATATTCTATTATATGTATGAGCATCTTTAGACTTCTAGGATTTAGGCAATGTGTTGAAGCATAGAGTGTTTGATCTAAAGTGTCTGGAATCCATAAGCATAAAATATAACAGGTTTAGATATTTACTGCAATTCTATATCCCTACTGATAGCATTAGTCACAATCTTGTCATTTGAAACTCATAAATAATGGGATGTTTGGTTGAACATATATAAATTGCACTGTTTTCATGATGTCTCAGTATAAAGTGCCAGTTAACTAAAGAGCATTTGCAAAATATAGGGCATTAAGGACTGAACTGTATTTAGCTGTTTATAATGGTTGTAAATCCTTTCTTTACACAGTTATAGTAATGTGAATGAATTTTTAATCTATTTTGTTATAACAGTATCTCAGAAATTCTGTATGCTCAAATATTTTATCCCTTTTTTGGAGTGTAGCTCCTCTGGAAAAAGAAGCAGCTATTGTAGCATTATGCTAAAGAAATTTTAGTCCTGCGTGAGATATAGCAAGGCAAGAATAACTCAGATTTAGGCTGTCTAAATGAGTTTGTTGTTTAATTGTTGTAAACTGACAATCCCTTCGTGATTACTAGTAAAAAAGATGATGCAAGAAAGTCCCACAATGTTTTCTCAGTGCTCAAGGCATTTTAAGATTTTGACCCCAAATTAAGAGGCATAACAGAGACTCTTTGCTCTCCAAGTTTTGTCGGTGAATATAGAAAAAAAAACCCAAACAGAACTAATGAAACAACAAACACTTTAAAAGGCAATTTTAATGTAATTTCTTCATATTCAGTTTCTCTTTGAAGATCTCTTTGGAAACTATATTGTTTCACACACTTGTGTGAATTTATATGTGAATTTGTATAATTGGAAATGATGGGATTATTTTTTGAAGAGGTAATCAAGGAACTGGGAAATTCACTTAATAAGAGAGTTTCAAGAAATATTTGTGAGAGCAAATAGTAAATCTGTATGGTAAAATTTTGAAAAAAACATTTTTTTTGGCAGGAGATTAGAATTGGTTGAAAATCTAGACACTAGAAAATTTTTTTTGTTTAATTCTGTTTTCCACCCTTCACAAAGAACAACTAATGTTACTTTCAGCTAATAGAGCATAAGCACTCCGGTGTTACAATATTGTAAAGTACTATTGCTTTCTAGGAGGTGACAGTAAGCATTTTACATTTTAGTATTACTAAACACCTCTTTACAATGAGGTGATCTGAACTAGTGTATGTAAGAACATTTAAAATTGGATTAAAATAAGTACTAAGAAATACAGGAATCAATTCTGTTTTGAAGCTTAGGCCATGACTAGTGTCCTTCACTATAATTATGTGTGAAACTATTTTAATCCACTGCTGAAGTTCAACCCTAGGTGGATTTCCTCTGTCCACGTAAACGTAGTGCTGACAGGAAGTACCAGGCTGTGAGCAGACAGAGACAGCCCAAAAAATAGCACTTGGCAGCCATTGCTATCCAAAGACTGATGGGCTTTGTATCAGATCCTTTTACCTTAGTTGTTCTTTGCTCTCCTCTTTCCTGAGCTGACAGTCTCAACAGGATGCTAGTTAATGCTTGTGGGAGCAAGAGCAGCTCTCCAGTAGGCAATATTCTCAAAGTGCTAACTCATTTTATACAAGCCAGTTAACTGTCACCTGAGAGTAATGACTTTCTATCACTACTGAACTGAACTTGATTCAATTCTTTTACTATTTATCTTCGCAGTAATAAACAAATTTGTCTTGTCAGTACAGTTTGTTTGCTTAGGCCCTTCTGAAAAAGAACCTTCTGAATGTCTGTTTCATGTGACATGGAAACACAACAGTACTAGACAGGAGGGGCAGTAGAGAGAATATTTTAGTTTTATAAATTCCTTAAGTTCCTCAATTAACATAATATTCTTGATAACATTTATCAAGTAACTTCAGGAAAAGGTCTTTCTTTATGTTTTGGAAAAGTTTTTTTCCATTTAAAATTCATACCATGAACAACAGCATGTGGGACTCTACCTGCTAAAAGCTGAAGGCAATTGTTTCCTTTTGAAGCGAAAAGCAAGAGAAAAATATTCACTTATCTAAGCCTTTGGGGGCATCTTGGGTTTTTCTGCATTTTCCCATTACTATTTGTGAGATTAGATCTGACTGTGTCTCAAGTTTCCATATCTATGCTCCTGGCAAGTGAGCTATGCCTCTAAGCAACATCCTTTGTTAGGAACGGTGTGCTGTGGCAGTATAGAGCCTGTCCTCTGTACTGTCATTTATAAAATCTAGGATCTATTCCTCTTTGCCTCACAACTATTTTGCTTCATTGTTCTCTGTGAGCCAGCTTCTTATGCCACTGTTATTTCCCAAAGTTTAATTCTGCGGATATGACCATTTCCAGTACAGGAGGAAAATATGGCTGGTAAAAACCAATTCTATTCATACTCCTTACACACTGCTGTTGACTCCTTCATGCTGAATAAAAAAAACATAAAGACATTTCAGTGTAACCTAAATTTGATTTTTTTCCTATCACCCTTTAGCCTTCATCCTTGGTGTCATCCAAGTAAAGAACTATAGGCAGAATATATTATTTTAGAATTTCTTCCAAGAAAAAGAAAATATAGTATGGTGTCAAAATTATTAAACCTCATTCTTCTTACAGCTTTTCTCAGGCCAATGTTAATTGCTAGAATATGAGAGGGCTATCTGGAGCATGCTAAGAGTAGAACCAAAGTCCATGCTGTTTCTCTCCTCTGCCTCTTCGCTGTACTTCTGTACAATAGCACATTGGAGAGAGGGCTTCAGGAAGGATGTGAGTCATCCAGGCAGATTCCATGACTCTTGAGTCATACTGTGCAGGTTCCTTGCATATTGTCAAATGGATCAGTCACCATTTTTTTTAGTTCTCCAGGACTGTTCAAATTTTTTCTTACATGCTTTAGGTGTCTTTATAAAATGTTTTTTATCATGTTATTACAAGCCTTCAATAAACATGAAAACTTTTTGTACAGATAATTAACCTTTGACTACCCTTTTTTTTACCAAAAATAATTTAACTAAATAATTAAACTTCATTAACTACAGTATATGCTGTGGGGCATTGAATCAGACATCCTCAAACACAACTGAAATACTTAGATTTCTTGTATTTTAAAAATCAGCATATGTAAGTTACCATATAACCATAAGTTACAAATTATTCCACTTTTGTCTATTTAGCCCCCTTAGCCCTGGAAACCACCAGAAACCTATAAAACAAGCAAAGTTAACTATCTTACTACTCTCTCACACACTTGAATAATGGCTGTGTATAAGATACCTAGAACAAGCATAATTCCAGAGCTGTCAAATCTACTGACATATTACAATAATTCACATAATATTATTGCTATACATAGCATAATACGAAAAGAATGTTGGAACAAATATTCTAATTCAGTAGCAGGGAATGATGGTCACTGTTGATAGAATTAGACATTGAGAGATATTAAAAAGTAACCCTAACCCTAACCCATACCATGCATATATAAGTTTATCTCTCAAAGATTTTGTTAAAGAAAACTAAGAGGTTTCTATTCTCCACTCAGAGAATAGAAGTTTCTCTTATTGACTAACAGTAGAAGATAAAATTACATCAGCTCTCTTGGCCTTCTCTTTGTAATAAAAGTTTGCAATGTCATATTCCACTGATAATGTTACTTTAATATCTCATGATGATGCGAATATCATTACACTGCCCCAAAAAGGGACCTATTCTCCTCTTCAAAGAGTATATGAATTAATTTGAACAGAGGAACTACATAAGAAAACCACTGACTGTGCAGCTGGAATAATTTAAAGACAGTAGGACAGCAGGACACAAATACCACACACTTTTTGAATTAATGAGATTTAATTTAAAAAGCCTTTTCCCAGAATACTTTCCATGGACAATACTGGTCTTTGTAGCACTATTACTGTTTCAGAAAAAGACAGAAAAATCCACGGATGAAGAAAATAAATCTGCCATCAAACCATAGAGGAAGAAAGGAAACACTTTGGTGGGAGACAGTCCTATGTCTTGTTTACATATAATTTTAGGTATGATACACTTTGATTTTTCTTCCCTTTCTGATGAAATAATGCAGATTGCTTAGTAAAAGAACAAGTGCCCCTGCAGGGCACTTCAGGGCTGATTTGTTCCTTAGATATAGCTAAAAAATATGTTAAAACCAGCAAGTTGGGGAAGCTAGTATGGACTAGTATGATAGCAAGAAAGCACCCAATAATCAAAACAAATTAATTATCAATACTGTTTTTCCTTCACTGCCTTTACATTTTACCTTTCCTATTATCCAAACAGAAGTTTACATTTATGAGTTAATTTCCTATTTTACATGTTAGAAAAAAATACAGATTTGAATAATCCATCAAAACAATCTTTATAAACTTTATTTACTGAGAGATGTTTTTGTCCTTTCCTAAAAGCTGTATAATTATGGACAGCTCTTTTAAACATGAATGGCAAGTTATCTACAATAAAAGATTTGCAATTAATATTAACAGAATTTATTACTCTAGTTTACAGGAAAAAAAAAACCAACAAAAAATACCTTATAAAATACTGATTACTAAATTACATTTTCTTACATAATAAATGCTGTCTTTTCTTTTGCTTTTATCTGTGCACAAAAATTGTGTTGGAGCATAAAACCCCTGGGTTTTTTTTGGTAGTGGGGGTTTTGTTGTTACTGTTGTTCCTTGCTCAAAACAAGTCAAGAAGTCCTGAAATACTAAGTTACTGTACTAATAAATAGAAGCGATTTTTTAAAAATTCTAAGGTATGTCTTGTTCTAGTATATGCCATGATTTTTTTTTTACTTATTCAAGACATTCATTCAAGTTGGCATTCACATGAAATGCTGTGTTGCTGTTGAGGCAAAAAAAGAAATATAGGTGATACTGTAGTAATATTCAGAAATACTTAAATATCGAATTCATATCATGTTTTCATTTAAATCCTCTTGTCATCATAGAAGTTGTTCCATTTGTCTGAAAATCAGTTATAAAATATAAATATAAAATAGAATTTTCAGAACTACAGATGACACATATCATACTGGAGGTTCTAATTCCTTTAAATACCAATCTGTAGATTTTGGCATACTAAAGTTAGTGTATTTGCTAAAATACATAAGAGATAAACACACTTCCCTTCAGTCTTTGGGGTTTAAACCATTTGCAATAACAACTGAATAATGGACTTCTTATATAACAGTAAATTTTAGTATGGGTACAAATCAACTCATTCTCATTAAAAAATTCCTATCTGCTATTCCTTTACAGGCTCAGAAGTTTATTTTTCCTTTGTCTAATCCAAGACTAAGGGGACACACAATCACTTTGAAAACCCTCATTGGGGAAAAAAGAGATATTAATAGTTGCATGCAATGGAAACTGGACAAATTTGAACATGTAAATCCATAAATATACTAAATGCACATTATATGGCTCAGGGAATCAGAATTCCCAACTGCGGATGTATAGAAGATTACTTTGAAAACAAATCAGCTTATTTGTCCTGCTATACTTTTCCCTGAGCACCTTATTTTGGCCATCAGATGATCTTTGGTCTGACCCTATACCTTACTTAGATTTCCCATATATAGAGGAAAAAGTATTTTTCACTGAAATCAAGATTAAATAGCCTTATAAATTACTGGTTTTGGATCTTCATTATACTTGAAGATTTGAAGGGATAGGAAGATCTAATGTTGTCCAGGAAACTGAAGAATCTGTCATTAAATACAGCCAACTGGGAAATAGAGTGTCTTGAAAGGGCTCATTGGAACAGAGGAAAAATAAATTTCCGTTGAATCTTAGCATTAGATTTTTTTCAGGAAAGAGCCTGCCTTGGATGCAAAGGTTGCTAAATATTCCATTCATAAACCAGATGTCTGTTCTTCCTTGAGTCTGTAAATTCTGGAATGCATTTTGCCTTCCATCTACATTGAGGACTGCGACAGTATCAAAGGGAGTTCTGCAATCTGCATCAGTGGGAGGCTGCCTGAGCTAGCAGCTGGCACGGAAGACTTGGACAAAAGCCTAACTTCACTAAGTCAGTTGCAAAACCTTAATCAAGCTTGAAGTTGATGTTCAAATTATTACTTTTTGAGGGGTACACAATGTTTGGATCAATTCACAGCATGACAATGGATATACTGCTTTACTTTCTGATCATTTAGTTCTCCACTTGTCAGTATAGTTCGTTCATATCCACCTCAGTGAATTGATTTGAAATTCATAGATGAGGCAGGTTATATAACTGCAACTGTCTTGATCTCATGAGTATTTGCAGTGAGAACTGACTCACTGAGATGTGTACAAGTGTGCACACCCACATGCACATACAAACTCTTCCCTCACTGCTTCATCCTAACAGATATAACTGCAGGTATTGTTCTTTAAAAATCCAAAGTCTTACTCCACTTTCACCTTACTGGCTAAAAACTGATGGAATGTAAACATAGATTTCCTTTTTAAGGCATAATAAAAGAAATCAAAGTTTTAGTACATGGCATTTCAAGTTATCTGTTATCAATAGGTTATTTTTAACAGTGGTGAACATTTATTGCTGTGTGTATTTTCTTTTTAAGAGCAGGATACAGAAATCAGGAGTGGAGGAAGAGCTCATGATTTTTCAGAAAAGAGGCATATGCTATTCACTCTGCAGCACAAAAGGAGCTAGAACAAATACAATGAGAAAGCAACAGTGAGAACAGGAAGAGACATACAATTCTATTCAGAAAATCAGAAAAGTGCTGAATAATTTGTTTTGCTACCAATGTGTGGGGGTGGATTTCCAATATAGAAATAAGCATTCCTTTGATTCCAGTGGATCCAAGCATATGTTCTCTGAGCAGTTAAAATCCTGATCAAGCACAAAACCATTCACAGCAAACTGAGGTACACTTCATGAGCAGAACATAGAAGTTGTTGATATTTGTCTGGACAGTCAAAGAAAATAGAGAAGGTGTTGAAAAATGCTATTCTGTTGTCTTCAATGAGAGCTTTTTCTGATCGTATTTGGTGTATATTTGGGGCTTTACTATGCACTGTGTATTTGTAGTACATTATAAACCTAGAATAGTAGTTAATATACAATAAACCTTAGTGCAATGATATACAATGGACAACCTAAAATAATTTCTCAACTTTGTGTGGTAAATTATTGAGTTAATAAAGCAAATGTATATGTAAAAATATGTATCAGCACTAGGAATTTAACATAAAATGTCTTTCCCTCATTTCTATTACAAGGATATATACATAACATTTCAAAATATAATTCTTAAAGAACAGGCACAATATAGATTTGAAATATAAAATATTAATGTGCGTAAAGGCTATCAAATTTATTCTTCTGTTGAAAAATTTCATAGACATATGGGGTAGGGTCATCTAAAGGAACACAGTAAAAGATGACAAAAATGAAAAAAAAAAAAAAATCAAGGAGAAAAGCAGCCAATGTTCTTCCCAGCCAGGTTCTCTGCCTTATATAAGAGTGCACTAGTGTATCAGGGTCTCCTGCACAGTTTGTCTTCTGTCTTACAAGCCGGGCTTTTTTTCTTCCTCTTATAAAATGTCTTTTCAAGATCTTATCAGAATAATGTATTCTCAAAAAAAAACCAACTGGTTCAAGATATAATTTATCACTGAATATGTATGTGTTCCAAAACATTACCCATGTATGTTGCTAGTGTTACAGAATCCAAAATTCATCATGTACCTAATTATAGGTTAGGATTCATCAGAAACAAGGATCAGAATTCTTATGTATTTGCATTATATAATAATTTTTGTAGCACTTTCTTGTATTTTAGGTTCATGCATGCAGGGTGATATTTAAGAAAAAGAAGATGTGGAAGCCATGACAGAATAAAAAGAAACCAACCAAACAAAAAAGGATCTGTTACTGTCTAATCACTACACTGAAATCCTTTACTGACTCACCCTCTCAGATGGGCTACTTACATCAATATTTTCAGGACGCAATTTTAAAACAAAATTACTCTCATTAAATTTTAGGACCTGAATTCAAGAGGAAAGAACATTTGAAAATATTGGAAACTGAAAAAATGTAGTCATTCTCTGAAATAAGTCAATGAGTGTCTGTTTGTTATTATACAATAAGTACAGTTAAGTCCTCAAGAACATTAAGCTGTGTCATTTGCCCTACAAAAAGTTAAAGGAAAATAGATTCTGTAAACACAGGTTCTCTAAATTAATAGATTCTTTTCTTCACACTTTGGTCCAGAAAAAGGATTAAGAATCTGTTTCAAAAGTAAAAGTGAGAAAATGTTCTTATAGATAAAATTAATTACATTTATTAATTGTCAAAATTCACATTTTCAAGCCATCATTTCATACATCATGAACCCCTTATCTATACTGAGGGTGGAACTTTGACACTTGCAACCTAAATCTAAAATTGTCATTGAAAACAGAGCATGTTATCAGACTGTTTCAACCGAGGTAATGCACTTCTCTTCCCTGGCTTTTATTTCTTCATGTGTCAGTCAGAGAGTAATTTATCTACTGATTTCTTTGTGGGAGTCAAGTAACTGAATCACAAAAATTCTGAGCTCCTTTTTAAGCTCTGCTCCTTACTTTATCTGTGACTTCAGACATGCCACTTAATCTTTCTTTACTCCATTTCCCCCTGCAAAAATGGAAGCTGTAAACCATTCATTTTTATTCCTTCTTTCACAGAGATGACTGCTCTTCTCCAACCCTATTTGATATTGAAACATGGGCTAACTTAAAATTCTGTGCTGCAGATCAAAGACATGTTCATGTAGAAGTACCTGAGCTAGAAGGCAGGTATCTCAGGTGTGGCAAACAGTTTAATTAGGACTGCATGGAAACAAATCTCGAGGGAAGATCATACAAGCCATAACCTGCAGTGCTGCAGTTACACCACTATAGGTCTTCTAGCTAAATTAAACAAGAAACAAAACTGATTAGGCCACTACATGCATAAATAAACTGTAGATATGCAGAAATCAGGGGTAGGGAGAAGGAATATAATTAAATATTTTTGAGAGCTGCAAGAAATCTGAGATAGACCTATTAGAACCAGGTGAAGGGAAATGAAACAGAACAATGAAAGCTCTGCTTAAAGATCGTATCTGTAATTAATAACATAGGAGTTAGTATGAAAATACTGTCTTGTCCATTTCTCAAATTGTGAGAGTACATCTCCAGTTATCCCTACCTTTGCTACAAGAAATAGATGCTAGGAAGATTTATAATTCCAAGGAAAATAAAATTATAAGGAAACATAACAATCCATAACATTTAAAAACCAAAATGGAATGCTTTCATGGTCCTTCTCATGATGAAAAAATGAATAGTCACTAAGACATTTAAATAGGAGTTAAAAATAAACAAAACCAAACAATTTTGGTAGCCTTCAGAGGATTTTGCTGTTGAAAGACATCCTTCAGGCCAGTAACTTGGCTTGTGGTAAATTAGTGGGTTTTTAGTACTACTACTATTATTATTACTTAGAAAATCACATGCTGACTATAAACTGTTAGGGTCAGGAGGAGAGGTAATTCTGGAAGTTTCTGTCACAGAGTTTTTTTAATTTTCTTTTGAGATGTCGTTTTAGGCATGGTCAGAACTAGAAAGCTATGACAAAAGACCAGGAAACTAATTTAGCATGGTAATGTATTTGCCCTTGATATACAAATATGTATGTAATGGAAATGTTCTTCAGAAAATTATTGTGCAATTTACATTAAGACAGTACAATTCTAACAGCAAAATCAGAGAAGGCTGCACATATGAGCAGAATTTCCTTGTAAGGAAAGCTCCAAGGGCAGGGGATAAATTAACTCAGAAGTTACTTTTGGTTCTGCAGATTTTACTAATTAACAAGATCTTTGCATACTGAATTTTCACAGTCAATCTGCTAACATTTCTTTTTTTTCTTTCTTTTTTTTCTCCCACATCTGACACCACAGCTAATCAGCAGAATAAAACTTCAATCTACATCTGACAGTCAGTAGGCTGGTGGGCAATGTACACCATATTCTAAGAAAATCAACGCCCTTACCCCTTTTTTCCAGTTTTCCAGTGTTTTATTCTCAACTGAGAAAATTTAAAGAAGTTCCTAACAGCAAATAGAAAGCTGAATTTCCTATATAATCTGCCTGTGAACTGAAGCTTCTTAAATTTGCCTTAACTATAAAAATTACTTAGTCATCTGGGCTTGAAAAAATAAGAAGGAAACATATTGGAAGGTTTCATATGCTGTGCTGAAGATTCATATTTAAAATTCTAAAATGAAAGGAAATCCAAAACAATTAGTTATAACTGTATTGTTTCACACCAACTGAAATTAAATGGTAAATATTTGAAGTAAAAATTTTTAACCAAAATCGCTTCCAAAATGCTGTTTCCATGGAAAATCTTCATAATAATCCAGTATAAATCCTGATTAAAACCTGACTTAGCCAAACACTGCAGATTACCTAGATTCCAATTAAATGTGACAAATGAATGCTTGACAGACTTAAATTTAAATTCTATTTCTGTCAGAATGATCCATTAATATTGAAAACTACATTATCAGAATTTCAACAATGCAATAGTTAAAATACAAGTGGACTTAAGAATCATATGACAGAAAACTCTCACTCAAATATCAGGCATCGCATGTATGAAGGAACAGAAGTACATTCCATCCTGTTCCATCAGTATTTATAGATTAATGTTAACAGAAATTTCTGGAGGTAGTTGGCATGTCAGTCTTGAAATCTTGTCTTTAAAATGTGACAGCAAAATCTAGAAGTCTGTAGAGTATAATTTTCACTACAATATCGCCGATCTTCTAAAGGTATCTGTTCAAGGTTTTTAAAGGAGGAGGAAATCCTGATTCTATGCATGTCCCAAACAAAAGTTTTTTACTGAAGTTTTTTTTTTTCATTTACAATGAACTAATGTATATCTACCTCTATCTATCTATCTATCTATCTATCTATCTATCTATCTAAACTTTAGAATATTATTTTCAAAACCAAATCCAAGAAATTTATCCTACCAAATATAAAATAAACTATTAAAAAAAATCTAAAATATTTTAATTATTAGAATGCAATGCCAAGTTTTTTACATCAATACTAAAACCTAAACTAATTTGCTTTAACTTATGACACTGATTAAGTGCTTTTCATTTTCAATTACACTTCAGATAGTGTGATTTTTTTTTATTTGCTACCAAATACATTAAAATTTATATTCATTTGTGATTCTACAGTTTCTCCAGCATGGATCAGGCATATCCCATGTAAAAATACTTTTTGAACTCTGAATTTCATGTCTACAAATTCTTTTCATTGTTGGATGTCCAAGGGAATTTACAAATAATTTAATTATCCTAGTCACAAAATCTCACTAGAAAACAGACAATAAAATAATCAGCCCAATTTAGGTACAAACTCTATAAGCTTTTTTTTCTGACATTTTTTCCAGTAATACCTTTATCACTTTTTCCCCCTACCACATCCCCAGAAATATGAAATGTAAACAAATATATTCATATAAAAAACCAAGGAGAATATATAAATGCAAATGTATAAACATACATAACCTAATATATCTTTAGATGGATAATACTGTCTTTCTTTTTAGTGAATTAATTTTTTTGCTATTGGGATATACATCTTAAGAATATGTAGACTGCTGTAGCCATTCTTCAGTAATATATACTAGATTTGGAAGTATCTTACCATGAAAAGTAACAGTTTTAATGGGTTGACATATCTAACTCAGATAAGACAAAACCCCAAGAACAATTATTCTGTTTTGTAACCTCTGAAAAGCTAACATGCACTTAGCCAAACTAATGAATTCATTCTTTAACAAAAAAAACACACCACCCTTCTTGCATGTACCCACCGATTACAATTGGATTAGAAAACCCATTATTTCTTTGGTTATCAAAAATCTGTACACTTTGACGTGTATTAATTTATTTTCTTGTTTATGGGCAAATGAAATTACAATGAAGTCAATCTCTGACGTCATAAAACTTTAGATCAAGGCCAAAACATGGAAAAGAGTGAAATATTCATGTTTTATAAAATACATTTCAAAATGAATAAGTATTTTTGGTTTTTTAATCCTGAATAGTTTTAAATAGAAAGAAAAACAGAACCTAACCTGAGACTTATATTAACATTTTTGGTTTTTAATAATAGGAAAATTACTATGGAATAAATAAGTAATTAAAATTTTCCCCTTCTACATAAATGGACTCCAAACTTAAATGAGATGTTGTAAAAGTACTGTACAAAATAAAGTGTGAAGGAAAGGAAAGTAATGTTCTTCTATTCTGAAAAATGAAGAATGGTCTTGACATTGGGTTTTATTTTGGAAACAGTCTATACAACGTTTTTTGGGCAAAGAGAATTCTCTAGAGTGTGGTTTTAAAATGATCTTTTCTTTTCCTGATGCTGTATCTATTACATTCTGGGAAATTTTCTAAGTAGGTTTTGACTCAAAAATGGACAGAAATGAAAATATATGTCCTTTATGGTCTTTTATCTAAAATGAAAAGTATGTAATTTTATTCAATTACCATTTCCCCACACCTCTACTAATAATTTTTTTTTTCAGTGTTTTAAGTGCTTCTGCAGTATAGATTTTAAGTCATGACAGAAAATAGAAAGTGCTGTTATAATTAGTGGTGTTATGTTCCATTATTTTGTATATCTGCATTTTAACAAACTTTAAAATCAAATAACTGTAATATTAATTATTTAATATATTTATTTATGGTTTTGGACTGACCTTTCAAAAGTCTACTTAGTATCACTTGCTAGTGAGATTATGTGTGTGAATGTTGTGTTTGCCCCTACCATTTTCCATATGCTCTGCCTCACCAACACTGCCATCCGGCGTAGTCCTTTCGTAGTTGTCCTCTGGGAGTGGAAGGGCACCCAGTCTTGGCCCTGATGAACTCTTACTGCTTGGTGTTTCTGACTCCTCCAGACCGCTGTCATAGCAACTCTGCAATGACCCTTGATGCGGGTCCTGAGGCTGACTCACAACAGAAAACGTCACTCTACGAAACGGCTGCAAGAGAAAAGATTCTGAATGTCACTGGAAAGTTCAGTCTTTGAACATCTGATTCTCAAAACATGACTTAAGCAAACTCATATTTTAACATTTACCAATTAAACAATTTTGTCTACATTAAAGCAAACAGAAAGTACAGTTCTTACATAAAAGGCCACTGGACTGAGTATGCGTGGAATTTTACTGTAATACATGGTCCAGAACCTTCCCACAGTTTAGCCTCCTTCCAAATTGCTACATGGGCTAAGAAAGCTGGTTATAATTCTTTATAAATTTTGCACAGTTTCTCTATCAATCAGTAATAAGTTGATCAGAATTAATATCAGACTGCATAAAGGTACTTGACATTGTGTGCACATGTGTGTGTAAGATTGTGTGGGAGGGTAAAAATGATCATCTGAAAACTGTATTGTGGGTATTACAAACATATCAACACACCCATAAGACTTCTATAAACTCACTACCTGTGTTTCTGACAGCTGGTTAACATGAGAAAGGAGGGGGGGAAAAGGAAAAAAAAATAAAAAAAGGAAAGGGACAAAAAAGTCTCTTAGGTCCTTTTCCATAAAAGCTGGTGCCTGGAGACAGGGTGTGTTGCCAACTGACTTAATAAAGCCTTTAAAGTACCGCAAGCACAGCTGACACAACACGCTTCCACTGGGACTGTACAAACATGGATTGTTAGAGATTTGTATTCATTCAAAATGACAGATATTACTGTTGCTCTGGAAGCCTACATGCTGAACCCTGGCACCAATGAGAATCCCAGGAAGTGGAAGAGTCAATCCTTCACATTTCAGAGGACGATTAGGATGTGCAGGATTTTCAGTGAGACATTAGGAGATTCTCCTAGGATTTGAACTACACTCAAGCAGAAATTATTCATTTAAAATAATTTAATGATACATTTGAAATAACTTGCTGTTCACAAGGCTAGAGAACTGCAGAAAAATGTCTGTTGTTCTAGAAAGCACCTTCTGAAACAAACACCATCAGATTCATTTCATAAGACACCATGCAAGTTTTCCTGTGTTTAAAATGGGGTGTCTGACAGTGCTGTCCTTTGGATTAAAATGTGTTTCAAGCTCTATGTTAGAATGAGACATAAGCATACATCATTACCACTTGCAACTGTAATCACTATAGGATGGAAATCTATATGCAGGCCAGAAGGGAGAAAATAGCAACTGCAACCTCTCACACAAGCCCTGAAGAACAGAAGTCCACATCAGGTTTACAAGCAGAGGGGTAAGTGGAGTTTCATTTTGAGGGTACAAAATTCTTTTGAGGGTACAAAACTTTGAAGTTATAAAGGTAATTAGTGCTGATGATAGACAGGTTGGACAAAAAATATAATGCTAAACCTTCCTGGCACAAGTAGATCAAAAATTTAAATAGGTGATAGTTACCAGAAATACTTTACTGTAACTGATAGACCAAAACTTCATGCAATGAG
Organism: Parus major; assembly: GCF_001522545.3. Taxonomy (NCBI): domain Eukaryota; kingdom Metazoa; phylum Chordata; class Aves; order Passeriformes; family Paridae; genus Parus; species Parus major. The sequence goes on from NC_031771.1 coordinate 49,032,356, forward strand.
ATGTTGTAATCTGTAATTATGCATCAATTACTACTTAGTTGTGGGTCGATGACACAAACTGTGAAACCCAGAGATCTGAATTCACTTAGACCATCCCACAGACTATTCCTGAATATCATACTATTCTGGCAGTCACATTTAGCCCAGCTGAGCTGGGAGCAAGGCCCTTTGGCATCTACACACATCAAATTCACACAGTCATATTAGGTTTCCTTACTGTCTCAAACCCAAATTCCCTATAGCAGAGTCTCAGATGTCTCAATCCTTAAAATTATTTAATCTTGGTGCAATAACCATATAAAAAAGTAAATAAGCTCAAGCTGGTATCTTTGAGGAGGGACCCTGAACTGAGGAAATCCTGAGCTTTTATACTTTCCCAGTCTAAGTGCATGGAAGTTGGGTTCTTCAGCTGCTGTGTCATTGAGTGTCTGGTCACCTGGATGGGCACAGGGCACCCCATGACCTTTATTATGCAAAGGGTTAGAGGTCCATGGCCTCTTGACTAGGGCTCCCAACACCCAGAGCTCCCACTGCAGCTGCTCACCAAGCTACCTACACTGACTATATTCCTCAACATCATAAGGACATTGCATCATCTACAATTCCTGCAAAAACAGTGATGTAACTTAAAACGGGAATTACAAAAAAAAAAAAAGCCAACAAATATTTGGAACTTTATGGTCCATTTCTTATTGATTTCTTAGAAATAAGTCTTAATTAGATCACAAGAACAGAACACCGTTTTATCATATCTATATCTACCACAAGAATCATAGCAAAGTTATCTAAAGTAAGTTTTGGAACAAGCTGTAAAAGATATAGGAGAATCCTGTTCATTTTCACATATTCTTTAAAATCTATATGCCTTATCTAATTGGCATGTAGGGAAGAGATGTGACAGATGCAAAGCTGGGCTGTTTTATAGCTGAGGCTTAAAATTCCCTAAGAACATCACTATATATCCTTGAAACTAAAATAAATTTATGTACTTTTACTAAGTTGTTAATAATAGTTTTTTAGCAGATCTGGGTGTTAATCTTGATTTTTTTTTTTTCTTAAATGCTGTACTGAATAGGAATTATCTAACACAAAACTAACACAGAATATTCAGTTCAGTAAAGCCAGTTCTGCCCTTTCTGCAGAATATCAATGAGAATGACATAATGGTCATAAAATTCTTTCCGAAAGAATGATGTGCATATTAATAGTTATTTTGCAGGATTTATTACACTTCTACTTTCAGTATAAACATCAGAATTCTGACCTTTCTATTGCATTACCTCTGACAACCAGACATTCTCAGGCAAATCTATTGCAAATTTTGAATGCACCCAGCCTCATGGAATAACATCATGGCCCATCCTTTTCCAATAAAAAGAAATAGACGTGGATCATAATGCATGTCTGTTACCTGCATAGTTAGAAACACTCCATGATTAATATAAAGAATTAAAGACTAATATAAAGAATTTTAAGAAGAAAAGTAGATATCTGTATTGCAGTTGACTGTTTCCACATGTCATCATCTCTGATATGCAAATTACCATCTACTTTAGACAGTATAATCTGGATAAAAATGTGTCAAAGCAGAACTAGCTGTTATAAAAGATACTGAGTTTTTATATACTTTGAATATTTGGGCTAAGTGAATTATGTCTCCTCATTTTCACACATAAGAACTAGGACATCTTAGAGATAAAGTTGATAAAAACACAGCAGTAAGTAAGGGATTGCCCGAAATTGCCTCTGAATAAACCCTGTATATGTATGTACAAGTTGCTGGTCATGAAACTCATATTAGTCTTTTAATTGTTACTAATATGAGCATTTAAGTTGAGTCTAAATCCCTATGAAGTAAGTTATGAACTCTAGAATACTAATACATAACAAATACTACTTATGCATTAGTTTTTATAAATGCAATAAACCCCTTCCAAAACCAAGAACTTTCTTCATATACTCTAATCTTTGTTTATATCCTAATCTGTAAAACAGTTGAGGTTTCACATAAAACTGTATATTAATGAAACAAACAAGAGGGAAAGATGATGAATGCTAGCATTAATATTTACAAAAAAATATTGGCAAAATGCTGGTCTTCTTATGCATTTATATCCATGCAGAAAAAAAGGATAATAAGGTTCACTTTAACAAGCAAAGACAGATTACATACTAAATTTTGTTCTACCATTTATAAAATTACATCAGTAATTTCTCAGAAAAAAACTGAAATGGGAAACTTCCAAATGCTGACAATTTAAGGCACCTACATTTGAGAGGAGAGGGTTATGTTTAACTTTATTCATTTTTCAATGTACAAAATTAACACAGCTGCATCTGCCACCACTGTGAATCAACATGGTCAAGTTACTTTTACCCAAATAAGACCACAACAGCTGAATTTGTCCATCCCAGTAAAAAAAGCAATCTTAAGCCTTTATTAGCCTTTTGGTAGGGTCTTAGGATATTCAGATTTAGTAAGAAATAGGTTTAGTAAGAAATAGGTTTAGTAAGAAGACTAGGTTTGATAATTTTTGCCCCCTGAAAACTGAGATCATATTTTCTGTGAACAGCATATGGAGTTCTTCCTAATTGTGTCTATCTTGGAGATGAGCACATCACAGAGAAAAAATATACCTTTGCATTATACCTTAGTGGTAATCTCCACTTCTTCCTTGTATCAACTATATTTCTTAAATGGGATAGTTTCTTTTCCACTCATCCATAGAACAAAAAACACTGCAATGCCAATCTTCCTGCTATCTGTAGTGATTTAGCTCTATTAACTTATTTTATGATACAGAGTTTATAACCTTAACCTGTATTAAATAATTCTCCCACCTGGAAGCTAAAATTATATTTTCAGTACATGAAGAACCCTAGTTTTGGAGCTGCACTTTAGGGACAGAGTTTGAATAGACTTGGTGAAAAGCAACATATCCATATAGCTCCACAAGGCTTAACTGTGATGCTTTTTCACCATTATGAGAGAGATTTTTTTTTTCATATCCCAAAGTTTAAAGTTTTGCATTGTGATTCCTGATATATCAGACTGCTCATGGATTATATTCTTTCATGGTTCCTGTACCATGTATCAGTTGCTATCAACATTACAAACATTCAATGTTGAATATAAACGTTCAAAAATGTTGGTGCATTTGAACCGTAGAAGCAGAGTGGCAGAGTAAATCCTTTTTATGTTTAATTGTTTAGAGAGATAAGTTTGCAACCATTAACCATTCTCAGCCTGTTACTCCTCAACTTATTCTGTGTAAAAAGTGTACGCACTAAAGTATAACTATCTTAGTTATTTAATACTTGGACAAAAGATTGTAAGACTTCCAGGCCTTCCTGAGGTCACAGTACATACATCTCAAAATTATAAGGACTGAAAACATTTTAATCAACTGTAAAATGCAGTCTAAGTTGTACATTAACATTTAAAGAAGCATAAAAAAAATTAGCCTAAACTGAGAACCAAGCTAAAGCCAGCTTTACTATTTCAAGTATTTCTAACAGTTTGTTCATTATTCGTTTGGACCTTACCCAAACCCTGGAAGGAATTAAGGTTTTTATTTTTCCCTGACTTTCAAATCAGATGATCACTTTCCACAAGTTAACAGTGTATGATATCATGGGGTATTTGCAGGAGTTTGAGGTGGTCTAAGGGCTAGCTGGAGATTATCTATTCCAACTCTCCTGCTCAAAGTAGAGCCAGCTAGAGCACTTTGCCCAGGGATGTGATCAGTCAGGTTTTTAATATCTTCAAGAATGGAGACTCCATGGACTTTTTGAGCAAGCAGTTCTACAGTTTTGCAGCTATAATAGTAAAGGAAGTTTCTCTTAAGTTTCAATGGAATTTCTGTATTTTCTCTTTGTATCCAGCATGAAAAGCAATGGTGATGAGTCAGGCCGAAGTAATATTATAATTACTGTTAGCTTCAGAAAGTCAATCAATGTCAAGCTGCTTGCAAGACTAACACAGTGACTCTGGGGTTTGTATAGGGTAGATCTGAAAAACAGGCAGAAGATATGCATCAACTGATCACATAAATTCAAAGTGTTTCCTTAGCACTTGAATTCTGATACAACATGTCATTATCCTTTTCTTTCTATTCATTCTTAATTGCTGGAAGCTTGTTGGAAGACAAACAAAATACTAATGAATGATTCCTATTCTGCATGAATAGTTTCAACCCACACAGCTCTTTTTCCTATTCAAATGACATATTTCTACTGTTCTAAACTTCTGTCATTGTAGTTAATATAAAATTGGCAGGAAATTAAATTAAACAGGCATTATTTTTTCAACGAGAAGACTGAAACACCTGAGATTAGTATTAGAGTAGCATGCTAAAAGATTAGAAATTATTTTTTTTTTAGTTTAGCAAAATGCAGTGAGAATTGTAACTTTTGACATGACTTAAATAAAATTAAAAAACTTTTGATATTACATCTCTACAGCAGACGTTGCCTGTGATGAACTGCAATTAGCTTACTTTCATTTATTTTGGCTTCACTTTTATTAATTGTTTTTGTGGTAGCATTCCTCTAGTCATGAACCAGAACCACATCTTTTTTGTTCTGTATAAAGTTAAAATACTCATCCACTAATATCTATTTGTTTAAGCCCAAGGCTACACGTAAAGATTTGCTATTCAAGCATAGTATTTCATCATTAATTTTACATTATGGATATCACAGTGTAACATTCAAACATACCTTTTTCCTGTTTAGTTTAAAAGTTTAGTGCTTATTTCAAATATATTTTCTTTCTTGTTATCCAAATTTCCCTTTCTGAATCACAGCAAAGACTTCTGAGCGGGACAAAATTATTTTTATTCACCTAACTACATTCATTAAATAAATGTATATTAATTCTTGTCTCTAAGTAAATAAATAAAAGGCATTCCTTTATTTCAGTGAATATCACCAGAGAAGAACCAATAATTTGAAGAACACCTCTTATTCAAGATACTCTCAAACTCAAAGATATAATCCTCTTTCATGACAGAATTTTCTTATCAAAATACAAAACACAAGCTCATTCAGAAAAATTAGATAAAATTTAGAAGACTTTTCTACCAATATTCTTAGCATCACAAGAGCTCTTTCTAGCTGTTGAAATGTGAGTATAAAGAAACCAAGAAAAAATGAGAATCTGTATCAGAGACAGTCAAAATAATTTTAGCATACTCTTTTGACTGCTCATAAAAATATATTTTTGTTATCACTTCAGTGTCCAATTGTTTGAAAATTATAAACACAAAGCATCTATGACACTGAAGTGCTCTCCTATTATTCTACTGCAAAATTAAATGGATGAAGTAGCATTATCTCTTACCAAGAACAATTACAACATGAATTAAGATTTTTATCATATCTCTTTCTATTTTCTTAAAACAGAAGCCTCTCCTATATCTTTCATGAAGATTAAACAGAACTTCAATGTGTCTAGTAGGCTTTTTTCTGAACTTAATGCATTAGATTCCAGTATTCTACTCTTTCTAACTATTTCCCTTCAAATCTTCTTAACACTTCGAGTCAAATCTAACATTAAAGTACTATCTGGTACTATTCACTACTCACACCTTCACATTCTTGACTTAAGTTCTCTCAAACTTTTCTGTGATATTATCTTTTGCTGAAATATTTGGAACACCTGTCTTTCCTGGAGGAGTTTGTTTTGTTTTCTTTGGCTTTCAGCAGAGAATATGCTGCCTGAAACTACTCCAGGGATATTAGTTCATAGAGTGCTGTGTCTCTCAGCTCCTGTCTTTCAGTACGAGAAATCTTTATATTTGCTAAAAGATAAAAAAGTTTCATTTAAGATTTTAATTGGATTAAAACAAACAAACCCCTCACTTTCATCCTAGCAGCTCAATCACCCGAATGTTTGGGTTGTGAACACCATCATCTTCTCTTGAATCTGGAATATTATTAAATAATTCTATGTGTAGAATAGAAAAATAATTCACTTCTTAACACTAGTTATCAGGTACTTACAAGACCCAGAATGGAGGAAAGACTTCATAAACCTAATTCACAGGTCATTTACAGTATTTTAGTTCACCTAAATGGACACAGAAGTTAATCTCCTTACCATCTCCAAATTTGTACTTTGCTATACTTGGAAGAAGTATCACAAAGCAAATATATTGGATCCTTTTGGATTAAATTCCAAAGAAGGAAATGATCCCAAAGCCTCTCTAGATGGTTGGAACTTAAAAGAGCTCACTTCACAGTATCAGACAAGATACTCTGCAGTGAATCTCCACAGAATACATATAGTAAATAAGTCTCAGAGCCCACTGTTTCACCATGCTAATCAATTCCTCTTGAGCCATTCTATTTGCTGTTTTAGACAGAGACAATTTTTAAAATTTGCTTTCTCTTTGTTTTGTTTTCCTGCTCAAAGAGAGGCTTGTCTGCAAAGGAAGCTGCCAAAATGCCACTGAAATCACAGATACAGATAAATAAAGCATATATGAACCTTTCAAAATATGAAACCATAGTATTAGCAAATCACTGATGCATAAGTAATATCTTCTATGTAATGTAAAAAAATCTTGCTGCTGAGATGAAATATTTTAAACAAATTGAAAATACATCAGAGTGTTCTATATAAAAATGATTAGTTAAAAATAAAAGAAAATAAATGGCCTTTGGAAAAGTCTTGAATTATTAATACATATGTTGAATCAAAGTAGAATTTTTTGTCTTAAGCCTCACCTACATGCTGTCACCGATAAAAAGACCAATGATTAATGTTATTGGGAATATTTTAGTTTTAGTTACTATTCACAAGACTCTAGCCCAATATGAACATGAGAGTCACAGCATAAAATTTTGGGAAAATTCAGCAATAATGCCTGGAAGAATCAGACCAAATTCTATATGTATATGAATGCATAAACAAGATATTTCCAGTTTAATAAGGAAGATATGTAAATATATTCAATACAGATACAAAGATACATTCGTTTTCTGAGTGATTAAGGATAAGGCCTTTTGCACTGGTCATCAAAATTTCATTGATGATGACATTTTCCAAAATCTGCAGCTGAAATGTTTTCCAAAATCTGCAGCTGAAATATTTTCCAAAATTAGGTAATATATTCAATATTTTGTATTATTTTTATCTACAAATTAGTCCTCAATGTTTGTTTTTTTTTTACTGTTTATTCATCTAAGTTGTCCAAATTATTCTTTAAGCTTAAATGTCTTAATTTCAAAGACATAGTGATTTTTTAAGGATTGATACATTTTCTATAAATTGGACTACCTAAGCTCAGGCATAAAATATCAGATAGTCAACTACACATCTCTGCAAAAACGAAAGGGCAGAACTCTTGGAAGACACTTAATGAATGGAAATATTCTTCACTACATATTGAGGAATTTAAATTAGCTACATAATTTGAGATCACTCAAGTCAGGTGAAACAAATGCCATCTTGGTGAACACTGTAGCTACGCAAGTTATTATAATAAACATGACACATGCTCAAAATACAAGGCCTTGAAAGGAAAAATTATTATTTTTTTCCAAAATTTAGATATTTGGTAAAGCACTATAGATTTTGCTATATAGGAAAAAAAAAAAAAAAAAAAAAAAAAAGACTTGGATGAATGTAAAAATACAATTTTTTCCATTAGTACTTTTTAATCAGGATTACATACACTTCCATTGTGACAGAAAAATTGTTGGAAAAAATACATTTGAAAAGGTAATTGAAGAAGAAACTGACAAAAGGTAGATACAGACAAAATAGTAGTGTCCATGTCCAGAACTACACTCCAAGCATATTTATCTATACAGCCACCTTGTATATTTAAAACTCTTGCCAAAGATGTGGCAATATTTGTTAATTGTTGGGGGTTTTTTCACATTTTGTACAGAAAAATACTTTAAATATTACATTGTTGAAAAAATAGAATATACATTTTCTTCTGTTGTAAGAAAATGTTTGAAGTGCAATGCATATTTAAAAAAAAAAAAACTAATTAAGAGAAGACATTTAGGTGCTAATAAACTAATTGTTGCAAAAATATCCAAAATTCACAAAAGGAAAATATGTATTTTTTAAAATTAATAAATTAAAAACCTGCAGATATGAAGCTATTGTTGCCTATTTTCTATTATGGCCATGTGGAACAACATGCCTGTTGCTATAGGTTAAAAGTTACTCTGTAATTGTCAACATTGTTTAAAGCAAGTTGCTTAAAAATGCTGAAATGTTAAGCTGTTACCTTACACTTGACTCAAAATGTTCCTAACTATTTGAGAATGTAGTTAACATATTAAAGATGTTTTATATGTGCAACCTTATAAAAGTACTGATATATTGACCTGTGGAATTGATTGTAGCCATCAACTTGTTATGCAACTCTGAGTGAGAAAACAGTGTAATGTCACACAAGAACATGTTTGTGGCTTGATTTCATTTTTTTTTTCTTTGAAAGTCTAGCAGTGAAATTCTAATAAAACAAATTTTAACTTGTGTTATCTAATAAAAACATTCCTGGCATGTGTTTGTCAATGCGTGCTCTAGCCAAATATTAGAGGTATGACTTTTGAAAAAGCCAATGAGAAAATTGTCTGGAAAAAAAAGCATGGTCTTCACTAAGTCCTTGAATGTAACTACTTTTATTACCCAGGGACTTGATTTTCACATATACAGTTTCATTTTCATTTTTTCATGTCAAAATCACTTTTATCTTTCACTTCAGATTTGGCCTCAAACAAGAAAGACATATGTTAATTACTCAAAATATTTTCATCATACAGTTTGAAAAATCATCAAAGAACTTATGTATCTGAATATAATTCAAATTAATATGCATACATAAAATACCATAAAATATAAACAGAAAAGCATAAGTTATAATAAAAAATATTTAAACTCAAATTACTCATGGGTAAAATTATATAAATCTGTTTTTCATGGAGTGTTATTATCAATAGGTTTTAATTGTCATGCTAGTTGAAATATTGTCTAACTGGTTCACATGAGAAAAAAAGAACACCTTCTCAATTAAAAATATGGCTGGCTATACATGTCAGATTGCACCAACAATTTAACCAAGCGGAAGCATAAAACTTCAGGTGTGACAACCATCATTATACAGCAATATGTTATGCAAAAATACTTTCTTCTGTTGATGAAAGCAGGTTGTCCTTCAATGAGTGGAACCACAGACTGGTGCAAAGGTTCCCTTTTAAAAGATTAAGGTCATTTGCTTCCCTTCCAAAACCTTTTCTGCATAGCTCAACTGCAGAAATATTCACAGACATTTACTCAGACTGATTATTTGTTTGTGAGACAGATGCACCAATTTTTGTTAACAGGAACATGTACTTGCTAGATCTCATGCTCCTTTAATCACTTTAAGGCATTCTGAAAATAAGACAGTGGAAAGAAAAATACTCTTAGCTTAATAAATGACTGGTTTTGATTAAATGTCTCATACAAATAAAATAGACAAAAAAGGATTCATGATACATTTTCTTATGACTGATGAAGGATAAGCCCAAATTATGGTTCACAAAACCCTACAGTTTTAGTAGTCACTGCATAGTCATCCCTGTCAATCACATTTTTACAGATATTTCTTGATCATAAGAACATTATCAAGATTGTTCATAAATACACTGAGTCTCTAGAAAGTTCTAAAAAGAGATCACAAACTGGAGTTCGTATTCTTTCACTTCACAGCTGTAGACCAACTGGGTAGCTTTGAACATCACAAGGAAACAGCCTGATGAATTTCCTGTAAGAAACTACAGGCCCAGAGAACAATGCTGTGATTGAAAGATGATTAAAAGAAATCCATGTTGTCTTTTCAGACATCCCAGTTCATTCTTACTATAAATTTTCTCAAATATTCATCTAGGAATGTTTTTAATGCTGTGACTGTAATTCAAGACATTCTGATGCTTGTTATCAGTTCCAAGGAAGTTTTAAATATTAAGATATTATTAAAAAAATGTGCCAAGGCGAAATAAACCTTCACTGCTTCTACCATTTAAAAATGACATATACAGATGGAGTGTTTGTACTTAACCATCTTTCTTTCTCTGCAAAAAATAAAAAAAATATGGGAAGCAGCAAGAGCAAGAAATTCTTTGGACACTTGATGTAATTCCATCCTTTTATTGTACAATGTCATGAAGAACAAAAAGCGGGATAAAGAACATTAAGTTTTGGGATGCTTAGGTGTCAAAAAAAAAAGAGTAACATTTGACTGAAGCAAACATGAAATTCAAATGTGAGGTAAGAATTTTTCATCCTAAAACCTAGTTTTTATAGTGTTGTCATTCAGAAAGAAATTAGGATCACATCTTGAAAATATCATGTAATTTAGAAAAGAATCACATCTTCCACTGGGTTCTGTTGCAAGGTAGGAGGGCTCTTCAGATAGACCTGGAATGGTTGGATGGATGGGCAGAGTCCAATAAGATAAAGTTTAGTAAGTCTGAGTGCCAAGTCCTGCATTTTGGCCACAAAACCCTCCTGCAACCTCATAGGCTGGGGACAGTGTACTCGCATGGACAGCAAGTACTGGGATCCTCACAGGACATGGCCATTCTTAATATTCAGCAGTGCAACAGCAACACTTCAATTTTCTCTCTGTACAAAGCAGAGAGAGCCTTTCTGGCAAGGAATCTGGTCTTCAGTCTAAACTGTGCTATACATCTACACCACAAATTGTTTTGCTGTGAGAAGTCACCCAAGCCAGCTCTAAATGAATTGCACTGGAAGGCTGCTTGTGAGCTTCTTAAGGGCTTTTTGTCTCTATTTATACAATACCATATAGTAGAATGTGCTCAGTTTCCACTTTGAATGCTGCAACTTTCAGGATTAATTTCACTATTTATTCTTCATTTACCTCATGTGAATGAATAAGATTAGAGAGGTCAAACCCTTGGCTGATATAAATCAATGTACTCTTGTTGTCTGACTCCAGATGTCTGTTCTTTTCCTAGTTATACTAGGATGTTTTTTTTCTTTTTCAAACAAAACAACATAACAGGCAACAGCATTGTCATGGTTGCAGACAGTCTTGGATCTTGATTGCATGAGGCAGCATGTACTTCACAAAGCCAGCTGGCATTAACAAAACACTTTCTGGTCAATGCCCTCTAAAAATAAAACAGTATCAATCTCACCAAGAGCAGACCCCTATTGCAAAGTCCAGAATTAAATGTTGCTCTCCCATTTTGCTGCTTTATTGCTGCCACTATGCCATCTGGCCAACAAAATTATTTAGCACTGCATCAGTTTTATGTCTGCAACTTCTAAAGAACAAATATTTATGTTTGAGTTTTGTCCAAAAATTCTCCTAGATAAGTGGTAGAAAAAATATTTCTCTTTCCAGTTCAGGACAAACAAAATAGAAAGTCTGGGCAGATGTAGGGGAAAGAAACTTAATTCAAGAACATTACAGTGAAAAGGAAATTCAATACTTGTGTGACTTTTAGACAGATTTGAATAAATAAATTATAATTGATTTTATGCAGATGTCTTCATGTTAAATAACATGGCTTTCTCAGATTGTTCCAGATGATTATAGGTTATTGGATCAAAACAGATGTAAAGCCACAGTCTGTGTAGAATTGAATGTACAGCTCTTATTCAGAACTCTAAATGGAGCAGTTAGACCAATTAACTTTTTGTTTTCTTTAATTTCATGCCTTCAAAGATGAAATTGTACCTGTTTAAGTCATTATGTAAAAGGTAACAGAAAGTGCACAATTTTCTAAGTGTAAAATAATTAAGTGATGCTCATGTAATTGCATTTACCACAGCACTCTTCAGCTAGAAGGAAGGACATTGAAAAGGAAAGGAAAAGAATGTTGGAACGTCTGGGTTTTATTCCTGGCTCTGCACAAATGTCATGTTTTGCTTTGGCAATGTCTTTCACCCATCTGTAGATTCAAGACAAGGATTACCCTTTACCTTTGTATAATGATTTCCTTGACCTCATGAGCAGACTTTGAAAGCCTATAGTAAAGACTGCTGGGGAGCACAGATGGGAAAAACTGCACAAGCTAATGAAACAGGATTTCAAATAACTGAAGACATTGCAGGGGGCCACCACAACCCTAGGAATCCAGAACATGGCAGATACTACTGAATTTTTTATGCTATGAATCTTCTTGGGAACTGGAACAAGCATCTCTGAAAATTTCTGGCCAACAACACTACTATAAATATGCAAACATATCACTGGTAAAATGTTTCCAATACAGTATACCATTATGCAAATTTCTTTCAATTGTTTCCAAATAATAAGCTTCTGCAAATAAGCACAGCAAGCATAACTAAAAGTAAGGGGCACATCACTAGTATTTTACAAACACTGTCTTTGTCCCAACTTGAAGAATACATTCTGAGGCTACTCTGCCTCAGTGGAGAATATAAAAAATACATAATAAAAAAAGCTCTCAAAAAAAGCTCAACTTCACCGGACTACAAAAACACCTAAACCTACAATTTCTGTGGCTGCACAATTATGATAATATTTCAAATTCTAATTTTAAGATCATGGTTGAGCTCATGGATATCCTTTGTCACTGTCCTTTAATTTCACTACCTAAATAGGACATTACAAGCATCTAACATGGCACAAGTAGATATTTTTATGTATACAAAAATACATGGTAAATCAAAAGGAAAGAAAACAACATTTAAAGTGTTGAAAGACTATTTATTAAAAAAAACCAAAACAAATTATCAAAGTCCAAGAAAGCTATAAGAGGCTTATTTTACTTGCTTTTCTATCCTATTTTAATGTAGAAAAGGAGAAATTATTACTATTAGGTATATGAATATCTGAAATATTTCCTGTATAGATAAAAATACTTACATTTTTTTGGTAAATCTGTATGCTTTGAAACAATTTAAAGTATATCTGTTGCTAAGAACATAATTTTTTGTAACACTGAGACATTTAATTACATTAAAGCTGAATTTTCTTTTTTTTTGCATAGCAAATTTCCTCTGCAAGTGGTTTGGTCAACAAAATGTTACATCAGGGCAAACTTTATTCAGGTTTTTGTGAAAAGATAAGGAAGTGATTTTGAAGGAATTTAAAACACTAAGTTCAAACATAAAATATTTCTTCTTTCTGAATTTAACTGGGTTTTATGCTGAATTGAGCCACATACATTCTGAATACATGTTTCTAAAAGATAAATGTTTTCACAACTGTTTTCTTAATTCCACGTTTACCCCCAAAATATTTTGATTAAAAAAAAAAAGTATATTTTCCGATAAATCCAATGCTTTTTCTTTTCCATATATTTCTCTTCTCCCTACTGCTTATAAGTGGAAGAACACTACTGATTTTATAAGGTATCAGAACCTCTATAGTTCAGTGACCCCTGCACAGAATTCACATGCTCATTACATTACTAATGTAATGAGACTTTTTGGGTAGAAAATCCCTCTCTAGTTAATCCCATAGAGATATTAATCCACACAACTTTTTTTAAAGTATACACATACAACCTTTATGAAATTTCATAAATCTGCACACACACCCTGGGCATGAGTGTACTTACACAAAGAATCATTTGTGTAAACATTTTTACTACATTCACTGTTCATTCATGCTTCTCATTTTAGGCTTAACACCTTCTTTGCCTCAGTCTTTAGTGGGAAGACATCTTGTCCTTAGGACAGCTCTCCTGGGTTGGTAGATGGTGTCAGGGAGCAGAATGTTCCCCGTTATCCAGGAGGAGGCAGTCAGAGAACTGCTGAGCCTCTGGGATGTTCATAAATCTATGGGCCCAGATGGGATCCATCCCAGGGTGATGAGGAGCTGGCAGATGAGCTTGCAAAGCTCTCTCCATCATCTACCAACAGTACTAGCTCATAGGTGAGGTTCCAGATGACAGGAAGCAGTCACAAAAAGGGTGGGAAGGAGGATCCTAGTAATTATAGTTAGCCTGACCTCAGTACCTGGTAAGGTAATGCAGCAGTTTATACTGAGTGTCATCACGCAGCACTTACAGGATGGCCAGCGTATCAGACCCTGCCAGCATGGATTTAGGAGGGACAGGTCAAGTTTGACCAACCTGGTCTCCATTTATGACCAGGTGACCTACCTGGTGCATGCTGGAAAGGCTGTGGATGTGTCTGTTTGGACTTCAGCAAAGCCTCTGACACTGTCTCCCACAACATTCCCTGGAACAGCTGGCAGCCCACGGCTTGGGCAGGAGCACTCTGTGCTGGGTTAGGAACTGTCTGGATGGCCGGGCCCAGAGAGTGGTGGTGAGTGGGGCTGCATCCAGCTGGGGGCCAGGCACCAGTGGTGTCCCTCAGGGGTCTGTGCTGGGGCCTGTTCTGTTCAATATTTTTATTGATGACATGGATGAAGGTATTGAGTCCTTCATTAGTAAATTTGCAGATGACACGAAACTGGGAGCATGTGTCCATCTCTTGGAGGGTAGGAGGGCTCTGCAGAGAAACCTGGAATGGTTGGATAGATGGGGAGAATCGAATTGCATGAATAATGCAATGAATAAATCCAAGTGCCGAGTCCTGCATTTTGTCTGCAATAACCCCCTGCAGCACTACAGGCTGGGGATGGTGTGGCTGGACAGTGCCCAGGCAGAAAGGGACCTGGGGGTGCTGGTGACAGCCAGCTGAACATGAGCCAGCCCTGTGTCCTGGTGGCCAAGAAGGCCAACAGCATCCTGGCCTGTATCAGAGTAGTGTGGCCAGCAGGAGCAGGGAGGTCATTCTCCCCCTGTACTGGGCCCTGGTGAGGTCACACCTGGAGGGCTGTGTCCAGTTCTGGGCCCTCAGTTTGGGAAGGATGTTGAGATACTTGAGTGCAAACAGAGGAGGCAACGAGGCTGGTGAGGGGCTGGGAACACAAACCCTGTGAGGAACAGCTGAGGGAGCTGGGGTTGTTTAGCCTGGAGAAAAAGAGACTCAGAAGTGACCTGTACAACTCCCTGAAGGGTGGCTTTAATCAGGTGGGGTTGGTCTTGTTCTCCAGGCAGCCACTGATAGAACGAGAGGTTCTCGTCTCAAGCAGTCTCAAGCTGCACCAAGTGAAATATGAGTTGGATATTAAGAAAAAGTTTTTTAAGGAAAGATTGATAAAATACTGGAATTGTCAACCTGGGGAGGTGGTGGAGTTAATATCCTTGGATGTGTTTAAAAAAAAGATTGAATGTGGCACTTGGTGCCATGGTTTAGTTGAGGTGTTAGGGCAAGGGTTGGATTTGATGATCTTGAAGGTCTCTTCCAACCTAGTGATTCTGTGATTCTGTGATTCTTCTTACTTTTATATTATACCCTCTGTGTGTCTGACAGATAACCTCCATTGACTCATATTATTTTCCATTTTGGATGCTCCTAAACTGGTGTTTCACAATCAAACCCAGAATTAGACTTTAGAGGAAGTATAATTGACAAGGAAATAATAGATTCAAACACATTTAGACATGAAAAAAGGATAAGAAAGTACTGACAGAAAAATTGTATTACAGGAACATACATTAACAATGCAGATGGCCATGTTTGCTGTCAAAATACGGAAAAATGTTAAAGTGACATTCAGTCAGAGCAGAAATATTTGTAAGAAGGAAGCTCAGAAAACTTTATCATTCCAATGTTTTTTCATAGTTCTGAAATATAAACTCATCAGTCACTCATATACTTTCAGACATTTTGTCAACTCTTTGAAACTGTTACCTGTTTACTCAGCAATAGCACAATCATGGGTAGTTTCCTATGTCCAACATTTATGTCCAACATTTTTAGCATTCAGTGTTTCACCATAAAGATAACCCTGGACATAGCTTTTCACAGTAAATAAGTACCCACGTGTCAAAGATATCAAGAGATTTGTCAGTACTTTAACTTTCTGAACAATAAGTTTCTGAACAAGTTATAATTTTAGACAAGGCCATGATGTTGTAGTTTGCAAGTAATTCAGAATGTGAATGAGTCTGGTTTGTTGTTTTTAAGTAATCATATGAAGTAATCAAAATGTAAGTTGCCTGAATCTTCCGAGCAGTAGAAGGTACTTTAATTCACGTAACTTCTCAGTACCACATGCACAGTACCACAGTGCATTCCTCTTTCCAGGCCAGTTGATAAATAGTCAAGTTTTAGCTCTGACTGTGGTCTTTCACAGATGGTCAATGACATCTCTCTTCCTGTTCAGTCACTGGCATCATTAGTTAAGATAAATATCAAAAATCACCCCTTTGTGATCCTAGAGTAGGATCCTTGACAGAAATGGAACACGGTGACAGTTTTAGAAAGGGATTCTGGAATTCAGAGCAATTTAAATCAGAGGGTGACTTCAATCCTGTTACAAGAGCATGAGTGAGGTCAAAATCAGCCTTCCAAATTGCAAAGAATCTCTACTTTATTTAACCTCCTGTATCTACCAGAATATATGTACCAGAACAGGCTTCCTAATATGTTCTGTTCAGTGTAAACTTGACAATGCTAGACTGAAAGGGTAGTTACAAGGCTTCTCTATTTCTTTAACCAGCTTTCCAAAATGTGAGGGGAGAGTTAGGGGCTGTACAGCTAGTTCTTCCCAAAGGCATCAGAGAACAGTCTAGAGGTCAAAAGAGGAGGATCAGCTTTCATTCATATTCTCATGGAAGAGTAATGGCTAAAGGAGGCTGATTTCCTCTTTAGGCTGTAAATGAAAAGCACATTGATTACAACAAATAGTGAATTACACTCAAACCTCACAAGAGATTGAAGAGCTACAATGGCATTGAAAAACCACAGAGGGTTATTAGAATTGAGATATCCTTGTACAAGTTGTATTCATCTTAATAACTAATAATCAATAATTAACAGCACAATTTTTCCCTACTAGTTTATACAGAAATAGGTTAGGATCAAAAGAAAATTAGTTCCATGTGCCAGACTACATATGTTGAAGCCTCACTAGCTGGTTTTCAGGTAGAGGGATTTATTTGGGTTTGACATATTTAACATTAACCCTGCCTCTCAACATAGCTATAAATAATATTTTTTTTAAAAGGGAGAGAAAAAAGGCCAACTGAGCAACAGAATTCTAAATCACTGAAATCCATTTGCAGTAGCAATCTGGAACGTTATTTGTTTTTTCCAGATCTCTCTCTCTCTCCAAGTCATTGTAAATTGGAAGTAAACCCTTGGCAGCAATATGCCTTGAGTCTGCACTAACCTGTTCTCCAACATTTGAGACAGAAATAGGAACACTTAAATTTCAAGTGAGCAAGCACAGTAACAGGTGTCTCTTGGGGGTGATGGGTCTCTAGTAAGTGAGCAAGTGAATGCCTCCTAGGGGTTTAAGGGGCATAGTTAATTATTAACCTCAGCTACTGCAATTCTCTGCTATTTAGAATGCATGTCTTAAAATTCGCAAGGTCAGAAAATATCTCTGTGTGGGTGGGTGTCTGAGTAGGCTCTCAAGGGGAGAGGAAGACAAACAGTGCTGAGAAATAAAATCATTTACTGAGGTGCTGAGTGCTAGTCTTAAGAAGAGCTACCTTCAAAGATAAGTAGTACTAGAAGAGAGACATTTAAAAACGTGTAATGAAAAGAGTAGTCAATGATTTTCCTCCAGGAATTATCTTTTTGTTTTTGTTTTGGAGAAGAATGACTAAAAACAGCACTAAGTTTTTTGTTTAAATCTGCTGCAATTTCAGAGAGTCGTTTTCCTGTGTTTTCTTTTTCTTCCTACTCAGTTCTATTTTCTTCTTCATGCACATTTTATGGTAACATTGATTTCTTTTACTATTCTTTGGAGAAATGAGCATGCACATTCAGTCCCAGGGCTGCAATAATGCATTTGTGGGTAAAGCAGCATCAAAAAATATGACTGAAATTATAGTGAGCACGGCTGCACATGGAAGCAAAGACAGCAAGAGAAGTCCAGGCATCCTTAGTGTTATTGATCTTGAATCATGAAAGAAGGCTTACAAAAGACCTGAAAATCTTTTACAAATTTGAATTATGGAAGTGATTTTTTTGCAGTCTTAATTAGAAACATGAAAAGGACAAATTACAAATCTAAAAGAAGTTACAATGAATAATTTGGAAATTTTTACAAGTGTTGGACACAGACATCTTGCTTCCAGTCTCAGTCTTGTTTCAATGTAATAATGCAAAATCTCCTTTATACATATTGACTCAGTCTTAATTATAGCAGAGATTTGCATTGATTTTTGTACCATGTTGTCCGTTAGGAATAAATTTTCCACGGAAAATTCTGGTATCTTTTGTTTCAGAAAAATTAAGGCATGTTGTTTGAATAAGTGGCTAGGATGCTTCTTTTTTAATTTATAATATTGAAATGAAAAAAAAAAGACCCAACCTATTTTAATAATAGAAATTAAAAAAAATCAGACTTTTGTTTTCTTGAAAAACAAGTATTAGAACACTTCTTTAAACTCTTTTAAACTTATTTCCAATAGCAAAATGTTCCATGTGAAAAATGGAACATGCTCCACTTGATGTCACTTCTTTGTAATGCCACAAAGATGCTATCTAGCCACTGAAAATAATTTTATTTATTACAAAATTGTTTATGACATCCACTCATACACCTTGTAGTTCCACACAGTTTTGAAAAAGAACACAATTAGCAGACAGATGAGAATATGAACACTATCCATAGCCATCTCTATCTAAAAATCTCCATTACTTGTTCATTCAATCCACTGTCCGAGGATTCTTAACAGGATTAATAATGTGGTTCATACTGACAGCTTGCTCTATCAAAGAAACAATTTTTAACATTAAAACAAAATATTCTATGTGCTAAATGCATAGCAGATTGAGTATTTTTCTGAGTTCAGCACAGTAGGTGAAGAGAAATGCATACCTATTTGGGAAGGCAGAGATGAATACCGGATTCTTCATGTAATCAGAAGCTGCAATATGTTCTTCTGTACATGTTATTGAATCCAGAAAATAAGTGTTAAGAGCTTAACCTTTGTTAAGAGCTACTGAATTATACTGGCAGATTTCTGACTTAGGCAGTTGTGGTCATCTGAACTTGAGTGAAGCAAGCCATTTATGTAGGAGATGTAGCTGATAAACCACAAATGTGTGTTACATGATATCTGTTGTCATTCTTTCAAATAAAATAATTAGCCGATTTTCTATACCAGGCTATAGGAAAAAAAAATAATGCAAAATCATAATGGCTAAGTCCTCTTCATAAAATAAACATTGACCTGTACTTTTGTGATTTATTCTCTTTTTGCTATGGTAAAGAGAGGTATACTGATTTTCTTCAAATGGAAGTATGAAACCATTTTCTGTATAAAATCTTTCAGCAACATGCTCTCCTGGCAAAATATCATATAAGTAAAATTTAGTTTTGAATGCCTCAAGTGCCTTGATTTCTTTGATTAAAAAAGTTTTAAAATAAGGAGGAGAAGAATGTAATATTTTGAGAAAGATTAAAATGCTATTTCATGCGTCCTGGGAAAAAATATTATCAAAAGTAGGTGATCTGACTAGCACGTAGAAGAAATTTTTGCATGTAAGAAATATTAATAGCATTACAAGGAGAATAAACAGTATAAAATTGCAACAATAGGTGTCAAACTGGAAATGCTTTACCATTGGTTATGGGCCTCAAGTTCTACGTCAATGGTCTAATGAGGTAGCCTGGTCTTCTGCTGAACACAGGGAATAAAAATACCAACAAGATAAATGGGTAAGTATATCCTGTTGGATCAATATGGATAAAGTGACATGTCAAATACATACCACTGTAATTCTGGCTAGTCAGCTATTGTGATTCACTCTTATGCTGACTCAGTGCTTCACAGTGAAATACTGCCTCCCACCCACTCCACTAGAGCTTGCCAAATCCCATTAGGAAATGTACAGCAATTAAGTTTAAATAATGCCTTGCTATCCCACTCTGCCCAGAAGGTACTCCAGAATGTCTCTGAAGTCAACTAGAAAGGAGGCCTCTCAGACCAGTTCCAGCAGAAATGCTTAATATCTGTGAGTAGCAAGATCTGAGCTGATCCCTCCAGGAAAGTGAGCCAGGAACCCAGGGTAGCTCTAACACAGGCCAGGCAGCAACAGCACTGAGTGGGAGCAGCCCCACTGCTCCTCAGCCAGGCAAGAAAAGGGTGGTGACACCAACAGGTCCCACCAACAGCATAAGGAGCATCAGGCTAATGCCAGCTAAGATCAGCCCAGAAAACTGAAAAATCTTTTCATAAATAGCTATGTCTGAGCTGAAGTGGAGCTTCTGGGCCCACTTGTTTCAGATCAATTGCTGTACTAATGTCTAGGATTCAATGTTACTGATGACTTTGCCCCTATCATTGAATAAAACCAGTCTTTTTTTCACAGATTTGATGTGAAACAACAATCTCATGTTCAAATTTTGAAGCAAATGTCCTTTATAATTTCATGTCCTCAGGAAAACAAAAAATTCAAGCTATATATTAGGAGATGCATTTTTCTTAAATAGAAAGGCTCTAGCTACCAAGACACATTTTTCCAATGGAAGAAAAAAAAAACAAAAAACAAACAAACCACTGCTACATCTGCCATAGCATTTCATCTAAAATAGCCAGCAATAGAAGATTTACTGCACAGGCAGATCACAAAAAGTCTTCTGCTCTTGAAGTAAAATGAAAGGTAGCAGATGGGACATCCTTTAGTTTACCCTGACTGGCACGGGGCAGCAAAGAGCAACAGAGAGAGAGGGATGTCATGAGTGCTCTCAGAAAAGAACATGAGGATTAGAAAACATTATGCATATCAACAGTAAACACCACTACTTAAAAAACCCCACTGTCTACCACAAACTGAATGTTCACTTGTGTTATGCACAGACAGACCTAAAGCACAACAAGGTTTGTGGGTGCTTGGTTTTTCTTAACTACTTGCGGAACAATTTCGATTACACTCTCAGTATCTTGGCATCTGGATATGCAACCGCTTAGTAGGGTGTCTGAAAACATTTGGCTTTAGCCTGTGACTCATCTTGCACTTTAGGTGCCTGTTTATTAATCAAGAATCACACACCCTGCTGTGTGTTATAATTTTCAAGGAAGCAACAGAACCATTAGCGTTCAGTGTTTCTTGTTTTGTATCTCACATCCAAGTCAGAATTAACCAACACACCTGAGATTTAATTGCTCTAAGCACCAGCCCTTTTCAGTCTTTCATGAAATTCAGCCTTTCCCTGACATTCTACGTTCTCACAGACAGATCCTAAGAATTTCTATAAGCACTTCAGCAGAATTGCCTATGTGTTCATATTCACATTTGTATAACTGAATAACAAATAACCTATTTTTTCTGAAAATATTTCTGATCAAAATAAATTTTGAAGGAAAAAACCAAAGATTTAATGCTTTAAAACAGCATACATTCCAGATGTTTCTAAATTACACATGCACAGATTTCCCACTATAATTTAAATATTAATTAAATAAATGAAATTTAAGCATCATGAAAATGAGATCAAATACCAGAAGTAAAAATGTTTCATTTTAAAAAAACTTTTAAATTTTTTAATAATTAAACTTTGTGGTTACAATGCTGATTTCTCCTGGTCAGTTACAAGATTTTTAACTTTTTTAGAAACAAAAATTATGGCAGCCTCACCAGATATACTTGTCATCAAGTTGCCTGATAAATAGACATAGATAATTTCTGGAACTTTTGAATTTTTTTATTTTTTTTTTTAAAGATAAATATTCTTACTATTAGTATACTTCATTCTAAAAATGAAAGTTTGATGGCAGCCATTCTGAAATCAAGTTGTTTAACTGTATTTTTTGGACCCACTACACTCTTAGTCTTGTTGATCTCATGCCATTTGATGCTGTCCTTCTGCAATTTAAGACAGGTTTAACTTCCAATAGCTCCAATAGAACAGTAATAGCAATGAGTAAAAGTAAAACGGCAATGAGGAAAAGAATAAAGGAGTTACAATGAGGGAGTTAAGTGATATTTCAAATCACCGGCATTAAATCACTTGGGAATCTACCTGTATCTTGATGGATCATGAAACACCAGAAATTAGACTAAATAGTGATATATATTTCACAAAAAATAACATAATCAATTTTGCCAAACAGGAACTAAAGAGGTAGAATAAATATATTTTAAAAACACCCCAAACACACATAATAATCTTTATGTATACACTGAGGTAAAATTATGTCATTGCTTCCAGATGCTGATTACCTGATTCATGTCTTCAGCATTAATAAAGCTGACATATTTCACTGATGGCAATGACTGTCTAACAGATCAAAAGTCAGTGTAGATTTAGACTCATAATATCTTCATACTTTTAAATGATAGACTTAGAAGCTTCCTCCTTATCAACTACTGTAAGCAAACAAGTTACTCTTCCGTTGCTTTTAGAAAAAAAGGAGTAAGATTAGGGTCTAAAGGACTCTTGTATTTGCAGCTCATGTTGTCACATAAATAAATTTACTACTATAATCCAAAGACTGTGAATGTAAACCTATTCTTATTTAGGGATAAAAAGCAAATAAAAATGTATTACTGTACAGTCTCATTTTGTTTCCTCATAAAGGTGCATTAATTACAATTCACAATTGAACCGACTTCCTGGAAGGGTTTATTCCACAGGTAATTAATGCTATTGCAGAATTAATGTTTTTCATTTTGTCAGGAAGGTGCTAACTGTGAAATCAGAAGTATCCTACTGGTTAGGTGGGAAATGAAATTCCTCCTTACACTCACACAAGAAAAGGGAATAAGAGAAATTGCAAAAGAAAGCAGTGCAAACTGAGTTATACGGGGAAACAAAGCAATTTGAAGGACCAAGACAATTTAAAAACCTTTAGGAAACACTGTGAAATAAAATACATTTTGATTTTCCATGTATTTGTGTTAAGATAGCGTGATTTAATCAAAAGTTTACATTATCCTACAATATTGCCACATAAGCACAGAGGGCAACTCAAATGTCTGTTACTAATCAACATTTATTGAAAGGAAAAAATGACTGGTCACATTATATGTTATATCATAAACCACAGAGAGGTGCAAATTGCACTTTTTTGTGCAATTGAGCTTCTTTTGTGCAAAAGAGGTTCTTGAGAATGTTAGCACACTTTAAAAAAGTCTACTATGAGTATACTTCTATATGAAAAAAGTATACTTCTATATGAAAACATGTAATGGAAAAATTCGCATAGAATTGTACTTAAGTTTATGATGTTTTCTGGTAATGAAATATTAATTAAGTTAAAAGTTTATGGAGTATTTTCCTTTATAGTTACCTTACTTTGATTAGGATTTGCTCTGAGGCAATGTACTGAAAATACTGTTTATTATATATATTTTGAATATATAATCGAAGATGGTAAACCCCATTCATTTCTCTGGAGACATGTAGGCCATAAACTAGAACGGTGTTGCTACTTAGTTCTTCCTTTTTAATGTTTTTTGATATTATTTTCCCATTCCAAGTTGGAATGAAAAACTGATAAGTTTCAGATGTTTCTTATTAAATAATAACTGGAGGGAAAAAAGTAAAAAGAGGTCAATCAGAATTTCATCTTACATATTCAAATGTGTCATTATAATATATGCTGTACTACTATTACTAACTTATTTCCAGAATGAAAAGTTATTTTTAAGTCAAGCATTTAACTTTTATTTTCTAAGTTGAAAAGCAGGATATCTCATTATTCTCAAATGTTTGTTAAAAACAAAAGTTTTTTGAAGTAGACCTAGAAATGGTTCCAACTAAGGCAAACCAGAATTTTCCAAATAATATAAGAAAAATCTTCTTTTTATAATGTTACATAGCAAATATCTAATTTATTTTGTCATAAAAATTTGTCTTTTCTTTGGACTTTCCCTAGGGTTCTCATTTTTGATATCTATCACCCTTTGGATTGTGCACTGGTACACCAAACAAAACGTGGGGACAGCACTGGTGACTTTTGGCTTCATGAAATCATACACCAGTATTTGATTATCTTTAAAGTAGAAATAATACAAAGAAATTGAGACATGAAAGAGAAAATTTTGCATCTTTGTTGGTTTAGGTTTGGGGTTTTAGTTTTGTTTTTCTTTTGGTTTGTTGTTTTAGTTTTTAGCTTGTTTGTTTTATTTTTGGGTTTTATTTTGTATTTTACATACTTAGAAAAATTATCTCCAAATGGCAGAAATAACATTGAAAAGAAATCTTTTAACCTTGAAAAAACCCTAAATCTTGAAAATCTATTAACTTTTACTTGTTTTAAAGAAAATAACTACAATAATGAAAATATAAGAAACATGAATGAGCTTAACAAAAATGTGTGGTTTACCCTTTCACTGTATGTGTTTCATAAATCTTTCTGGTCATGTTTACAACAATGATATTTTACTAGCTTTACTCATTTGATTATTTTGAACAGTAGATGAAAATATGTGCCAAGTATTTTTTGGCTACAAGCAATACCTTTGCTACTTTGATCTTTGATACATTCGCTGCAATGGCATTTTTCTGGCTGGTCACCTTCTGTTCTTTTGGTGTATTTTGCATCTGGAGTACTCACAGAAAGTTACTGAATTTCAAGTACACTCAGAGATATCTCAGAATTGAAGTTGATTAGACAGAACAGTGACACAGGAAGACACATTCTCTGCTAGCACAGTTCTGAGGCTGATTAAGCCTTTGGAATCTCTCCCCACATCTGGAGTAACTACTTTCTTACATGTTTTATGCAAAATAGTTCCATCTAAACATTTACCTTCTCAAGAATTGTTGAAAAACCTTGCGCTCAGCTTTGCTGAAAAATTCAGTGAGATAATACTTAGGATAAAGTATGAATTATTGGCAGTATCTCCTAGAAAAAAAAAAACCAACAGTTTCTACAAAAGACTGAAGAAAAAGGCAAACTACTTATTCTCTGTAGAGACAATATATTAATCATCATTGTCACAAAAAACAAAAAGATATTTTTAGTTACAAAGATAGGAAACTGCTAAATGAACACCTGACTTACAGGTTAGTTTTATTTCTAATTAGATCTATAAAAGAAGAAATTTCCTGGTTTGTGTTCATTCTGACTTACTAGATTAAAGCACTTTGGTATGAAGTGATTCACTGTCTGTGCCTTTAAAATCAAAATTTGGAAAACCAAATTATTTTGGATCAAGCACAAATGACTAGTGTATTTACAAACTATGTCAAAACCAGGTAATTAATCACACAAGTATTCTACATCAAATTAGTACAGCCTTTATGTTTCACAGGGATACCGGAATGAGACTGGTCACATTTTAGCTCTTCTGCAATAAACCTGGAACTTCAGATAGATTTCAAATCGTTGTATCTCATATGCTGATCCAGGCTTCTTGCCTGCTAGCATTAGCATTAGCTAAGCATTTCTGACAGTGTCCAAAATCAATACAAAGCACTGAATACCTTAATTTGATGTACCATGCTGGATACCTCATGATTGTATCCAAAACTCCACAGGAGGCTGAAGACACTGGCATATCTAAGAACAGGCATTTTGTTGTGCTTCTGAGCTAAGCAGAAAAATGCATAAATGACTGTCTTCCTAGACAAATTTGAAAAGTTCTTCATGTGAGACTTTAATATAGTAGAGTGAGGTATGATCCATAAACCTCTTTATTTATCAGAGACTACTCTAAGTTGTTTGAGGGTAAGTTTCCCATATAAAATTTAACCTTAATTTTAGGAAAAATGACTGGGAAGTTGATGGTAAATATAAACATATATATTTACCTCTGAAATAAAAGTTAAAATACCTGAATCAGTTTTGACCTCAGATAAACTCTTTGTTAATGGCCTAAATGTACAGCTGCTGAAGGAGGAGAAGCTGCTATTAATACCCTGTAAGGATAGGCATTGCTCTGTGAAGTTCAATGGACTTGTTCACTTATCACCAACCTCATTAAGTTTTAATTTTATTTTTATATGTTGTTCGTAACCAGTGATAAGATGGATGCTGCCAAAGCATCTAAAAATCAATTCCAAAACTTTTAAAAGAGTGTGGAGAGACAGAGTGGGGTTATAAATGGAACTGCTGACAGACCTAATCTCCAGCGTCTTGAATGTCTCTTGGTCATACTCTAACACAGTTCTTGAAAGAAAACTAGAATTCCTATCTCAGCTCTTTTAAGAAGAGCTGAAATAGAAGAGGATAATCTGTATTCTAAGCACATTCAAAATATTGCTCTTTATTTTTAATAATTTTCTGTAGGTTTTTCTTTCTTTCCACTGTAGAATGACAAAGGAAAAAAAAAGCCCTTGTGTGCATAACCGTGTAGCAAGGGAGGTTTAACCACTGGAAGATCTTTGTTAAGTCTATATTTCTGAATTTTTCTTGGGAAAAAAATTTGGTGAGTAAATAAATATAAAATTACCTGCAAAATTTCTCACTGAACTTGCTTGGAAGCATTTCAGTTTCTACATATATATATATATATATATATATATATACATACACACTATAAATATTACTATAGAGCTGAATTGTGAGAAGAATCATGCTGAGTCTGACATTTGGAAACTTCTTACTGAGACAAACTGAATAGCAAAAGATAGGCTAAATCATAAAATCAGTAAAACAGAACCTAATATGTAAGATGGAAGCCTCCAAACATTAGCAAACAATACTTGTAAGTAATACTGACAAAAATAGACTGCATAGAATATATAAACAGTAAAATTTGAAAATACAACTGCTAAAAAATGCTAAAAAGCTAGATCATTGAAATATAGGTTTGTTCTGAGCACAAGAAATTTGATAGGTGTTTAAAATCAATTTTCTTTCAATGTTTAGCTGAAGTCTTGACCATTTTAATTAAAGGCTAAGAATCTACATTCCAAATTGAACTATATAAATATGTAACAGAATTATAGGTGCCATTATTATAAGCAATTATATTAGTAGTTTTACTAACTACTACAGAAGTCCATCTGACAAATTATCTGCTGTTTTCGAGTGATCTATAAACACTAATGGTAAGCATTTAATTACTCTACTGAATAATATAAAAATTAATGAACATAGTAACAAGTTGATAAAACTTATTAATGCTTCTTTACTATCATAATAATCAAATTCTAGATTTTACAGTTGTTTTTATTACTTTTGTTGACTGTGCTGTTTTCATTTTCAGTGGAGATACAGCACATGAAACTGATGTAACCAACTAAAAAATTAAGATGGCAAACTATTTCCTCAGGCTAATGCCTATTGAATATTAAGAAGAGATCAGACAGTTCAGCTGTTTTGGGGTTTTAAGTTTTGGTGGATTTTTTTTTGTGTCACAGATTTTGTTTCCCCATTGCCTACAGTTTTAACCAGCATAAATAATTTCCTTGATTTGAGTGATATCTGAGTAGGAAAGGTCCAATATTGGCTCTAAGGACTGCTGACAAAGGAATTTGAAACAGTGGGGACCTGTTCACTCAAGTGGTAACTGTTTGGTTTCATAAACTAAATGAGAAACATAGAGGTTTTAGGATTATTTCATTATGCTATGTCTGTCTGTGGAAAGACTTCAGGATAAGGAAAAAATACATAGTTTCTTTCCTCAAGAAGAACACAAAAGTAAATCCCAATATTCATTTTAATTTTTTAATGTAAGATACATAAATGTTGGAAATTTTTGGGGCTTTTCTGATGCACATATTTTTTTAGCTTAGTTTTTACTATATATTTCTCCAATAAGTTTCTGCTATAATGAATATAAATATATTATTAGTGTTATTATTATTTTGTTAATTTTTGAGTAATATCCTGTAGTGGCAAAAAAGACAAGCAAGATACTTTTAAGCACACCAAATTTTAGTTCTTCCTCAGGTAAATTTTCCATAAATCAGTTAACACAAAATATTGGTTGACATTTTCTCCTGTAGTAATTTTCTGGATATGTTTTACTGTGAGTTATCTTACTCTTAAATATGGGAATACATTTCTCTTTGTCAAAGATCTACAAGGAAGAAAAAAACATTTGTTCTGATTCTTACTTTATAAGGTCTACTCTTACCTCAAAGGGATAGATACTGACCAAAAAAGCAGGAATTATATCAAGGAAGGTGTTTTTTAAACTAATAGTTTGCTCTTAAAGTGATCATAATTGAAAGAATCTAGTGTACTAAATGTGTTTAAACCAGAAAACTGATAATGATTTTTGAAGAAAGGGATACTTTTTATTCCCATTAGTAAAAAAAGAACTGGTTTGGATTTTTCTTTTTTTTCCTTTAATTTATTTATTGATTGATTGATTTTTATTTGTATACTTCCCTACAATGGATAACAATGTGCAAACTGACAAACAAGAACTTTGGGTTTTAATGTTCATAGGCTATATCATATTAACTTTTTATTGTTTTCTCCTAAGTGCACGGCTGAATACTGGAGTCTTTGTTAATGCTAATTGAAAAGGAGATGTTCTTTCAATATTTTAGAAGGTACTGAGCAGATTGATATTTTCTGTAAAGACCAACAACTTGTGCAAAAATCTTAATGAAATAAAACTGTAAAACTCTTAAATTAACCACAGTAACTCCTGTATTCTCAAAGTCACACTTCCTTAAACTTTGTTAAATCAGTCATGTTCTACTTCCAGAGCAGGAAAAAGTCACAGTATATCAAAAACATATTATATTATATATTAAAAACTCCATCTTTTTATTGTAAATGTGTGTCCCAGAGTCAGAAAATTTACTTTATATAAAAGCTTATAGTACATAAACTGTCCTAACAGTTCTGCAAATATCGAGTGAAATAGCAAATGAGAAAAGACAAAAAAAAAAACAAAACTATTTTCAAAAAAAAAAAACCTAACTTAAATTATTTCAACCTAATAATGAAGAAAACTTAGAAACCAGAAAGTTTTCTAAATTTTCAGATTAGATGATAAAATAGCTTGTTTCAACTAAGGAGAGTCAGGGAAAACAATAGTTTTACGATGGCATTTGGTGACTGGTAAATGGGATTGTATGTTTGGCTTCAAGAAAAGGGACTTGTTTTGGTGACAGAATATATTTTTTCCAGCTGTATTTCTTATGTATGTGAACTGAATTGCCTTTTACAACTAGGAATTGTCATAACAAATACCCCTACTCTTAAGTAAGCAGAAAAACTCTGTTTGAAAGCTCTGGTTTCCTTTTATACTCCAGACCCTCTATAGACGTCCTCAAGTATATTCTTCTGTGTCAGGAAAGAAGCTAAAGGATACAATCACTCCAGAGATTCTTGTCATTCCAGATCAGTGACTGGAGTGAAATGGCACCAGCATTTTTTCTGTTATCATCAGTTTCTGCTTGGTTTATTATTAATTTTTAATTAGGTTTTGCAAACTGAGATATTTCTTACATTGAATTTTTTATTATATGACTTTTCATGTAGACAAACTGGAACTATTACTATAGAAATGATGAGAATTATACTACTGCTTTTATGTTGTGAAATCTAATGCTTGATAATTTAATGATCAGCTTTTCATTCTGTAAGAGCTGAATTTCATGAGCACTTTTCCATGCTCAGTGGTGAACCATTTGTAAATTTGTAAAACTGTCTTAGCTAATTAGTACAATATATCCACTTATGTGCACAAATGTCTGATAACAGTGTGGTAATGGCCTGCACAAAAGCAGTCTCCCAAATTGTTCATGGATCTCTGAAATCGAGTAATAAAAATCTGAATGATTGAACTAAATTTTTAACTGTTGTGTATTTTGGCGCTTTAATTATTTTCAGAGTTTGCAATAAATTCTGACCTTTAATACAGAATAATAATATTTTAACTGTTTAGGTATTCCTTTTCCCTGAAAGTGCAGATTGAACATATATTTCATCATACATCATTGACAATTAAAAAACAAACAAACAAAAATCCCCACGAAAATATACACACTCTCAACAAAAAAACTACTGCAGAAATATTTTCCCTTATAGATTTTGCTTCCTAGATGGACAAATTTCTCCTAAAAAAGGAGCAGAGAAACCAGAGACAAAGGTTTCCTAAGTTAAACAACCTAAAATTCATAATGTGATTCACCATTAGCCTGAGTTTGGTACTAGAGTAAGGGTAATAAAGAAAAGTTTTTATTGAGATCAAGGCAGAGGTGAAATGGAAAAATAAAAGGCAAGAGGGATAATTAATTTAATCAACTGATGCTGAGTAACTCTGGGCCCACACTGTCCAATTAAATCAATAGGTTATAAGTCAGGAGAGAATTTAGCCTGGAAGTGTCAAAGCAGAATGACAATGTGATCTGAGTACCTGGTTCTTTCAAAAATTCAAGAATTTTTAGGGACAAAGCATAAGAAGTTAGCATAGCCTTTCATGGGCAAATCCTACCTTCTATAATTGAAAGGCTGATGTGGAACAGCATGATAACATTACAGCATGATGAGAACAGAGTATTTCCTAAAACTTCAGATTAGCCACTTCCAACAAAAAAAAATCAAACTTAATGTGATCCACAAATTATATTTCAAAGGATACAAGAGCAGAGCCTCACCTACACTAAATTAGTTAGGGTTTAATAATTTCAGATACCAATTTATGTCAAATGAAAATCTTATTCTTTTCCTTTCCAGGGAGCTTGTGTCTCGTTTGTAGTGAACACAAACTTCCAGTTGCTGTCTGTATTACACAGTAAATCACAGCATGATTTGACTCAGTAGACCCCCTGGTTCATCCTCCTGCCCCAAACTGAGATGTCTTAAAAGCAGTGGGTTCAAGATCTTGACTAGCTAAGTTTCCAAGAATGGAGTTTCCATAACTTCTCTGGGCAACCTCTTGTAGTCTCTGGCTAACTTCATGATGAAATATTCCTTCCCAATATCTAACTAAAATTCCTCTGGTTGCAACTTGTGAGACTTATCCCTTTTCTTGTTACTGACTCCTCTGAGAAAGGTCCAGCTCAACTCCCCACTAGAATCTTGAGTACCTTTTTCTTATGAGCACACATAAAATGCATACAGACGCACACAGTATACATGTATTGGTCTTTGATATCCTCCACAAAATTTTTCTCTAGGAATAAATTATCTTAACATGCATAGGTCTAACATAAAATCCTAAAAAGGCTTGTAAGCATGAAAAAGTTTCCCTGCTTCAGCACTACATTCACCTCTAAGCAATGAATATCAAGGCTTAATAAATATCTCTGAAGGACAGTAGCTTCATTATATCATATCATTTTCAATTTAATTATAATTTAACAAATATTAGTAGAGTACAATTTAGGAAAATGTTATTATTAACGTAAATTGTAGTATTATGGAGAAAAAGCAATAGGAAACTGGTCAATGGACACAATGACAATCTAGAAGAAAATACAAATTTCTGGAATAGTTTATTTTAATCAGTTATTAATTTTTGCTTAACATCATCGCATGTG
The DNA here is from genome assembly GCF_001522545.3 of Parus major. NCBI lineage: Eukaryota > Metazoa > Chordata > Aves > Passeriformes > Paridae > Parus > Parus major. The sequence continues at coordinate 49,063,741 of NC_031771.1, forward strand.
GAAATATTATTAAATATTATTATATTAAATAATAGGAGGCAAAAGCGAATGATCTATTAAACATAATGAAAAGCAGCTGGCAACAATCAAAGCGTAGGTAGAAAGGTCATTGAAAAAATGAGACCATTTTTCTCAATATATAACAAACTGGCATCTTGACCCAGTGTTAGAGTAGAGAGATTTTTGTGCAAAAATGCTGATGTGAGTTGTGGTCAGCACTTGTCTGTACAATTTACATTGAGATTTGTGACACCTGCAGATGCCCTCAAACTTGATTCCCCTCTTTGTGAAAGGCTGCAGAGCTGCTGGCAAAGCATTCTTTTTTAAGGGACTTTTCCTCTGGAATGCTCTTCCTTGCCAAGGTCTAAAATAGCCATAAACTGTTGACATTCTGGGTATGCCACGAGGTCCATCTGTGTGAGCTGACTGAGGCAGTAATGGGTGGGATGTCTCGTGGGAAGGTGCGATGGAGGTGCGCAGGTCTTATGACTAGGAATTAAATGGGGTGCTAGAGAGTGGGAGGACAGAAGACTGCTGCTTTTTTTGGAAGCTTTATTTATTTCAGTCTCTACATTATATTTTAAAATACATGCCAAGGTTGCTCAAAGTCTTAGGTCTCCTCTGGAGTGCTTATTTTGGATTAAAATCTAAATGAATGATAATTCTATTCCTAGTGTTAATGATTCATTTTGTTTTCCAAATTTCTCAGAGACTTTCCATAAATTTAAATCTGAGCAGCAGACTGTTATTTTTCAGAATACTTACACGATTAAATTAGTATGACTTTTTAAAGACTAAGACACTATGCAGAGTAAGAATCCAAGAATCAACCCAAATGGTTTTGACAGTTAGAACATGATGGTTTACAGCAACTTTTTTTTGTTAAAATGCCCATGTTTCACAAAATGTGTAGTGGTAGCTCTGGCTTGTTTTCAAGAGGAAAACAAAATACCTAAAAGTATTGAATCTGGTTAAAAATACAAATAAATAAAGAGGGAATTATAAAAATTCCAGGGATTAATTAGAATAAATATCTGTAAGAATATTTTTATAACAATTGCCCCTTTATAACAAGAAAAATACCCCCAAAAAACTGAGTATCTATTGATTTCAACTTCAAAAACATTCACATTTTCCTGTATTGAGCCCTATGACTAAAATCCAAAACATTTTTCATTTTAATCGCTGATCTAAGTGGCCTATATATAGGTAGTCTATCCTAGCATTTCTTTGCAAGAGTAGCCCAACTCCTACATTTAAACTCAATTTAGCAGAGCTCAGATAGTGAAGAAGAGTTGCAGGTAACCAATATCTAAAAATACTGGTTTCTTACTGAATCTTTATAGGAATAACCTTTTTATTTATAAGAATTGATTCTTTATTCACAGTGATTTGAGAGATTTCATGCAAAAACTTTCTCTTTCAACTGCATTGATCTGCTGAAATTCAGATTTTATCATTGTCTATAGTAGGTATAAAAGATTACTTACATTTAATATGTTCTTTACAAGACTAAGTGCATGATTAAACATTGTTTGCACTGTTGACACTAAGGATAATTAACTGGAGAGAGTGATATTCTTAAAATCTTGCAGCTTTTCTTAGTACTTAGTTATAAAAAAAAAATCTAACAGCTGAAGCAATCATAGTAAATCATCTGCAGTAACTCTTTCAGAATGTAGTATTTTCAGATTAAAATTTAGTAAATTCTGTACCATAAAACACTAAGATTGATCACACATCTGTGTTTTTGGGTTTTTTTAGTGTAATAACAAAATATTTAATAAAAAAACTCATTATAGTCAAAGCATTTTAGTAGTAGATATAGTTTCAGAAGTCTGTCAGTATTTCACTATACAAAGCTCCTGAAGAGATAAAAGATTTTTCTGTCACAAATATTCTGATTTGTTGTAAATATTCAAAAAAAGTTCCACTAGACTTGACATGAAAAAAAGTATGTGATTTTGTTACCCATTCCATCTTTTCTGTCTTTTCATAAATTTCTCAGTCGTGCAAGTTCTTTTTTTTTAAGGAGGAATTAAATAAAAATTGAGATTGTCAACTCTGAAAAGTCCTTAATTTCTACTACTTACTGGGTGCAATTGGTTGAAAAATTTGTTCGAAGAAACTTTTTTTTTAATTATTTAAACTAGAAATAACTAAAAAATACTTCAAGATTAAGGAAAAATTAGTTGGAGGATCAAACAAAGAGGATTTTTTGATAGATGTTCAATTTTTTTTGTTTTATTTTCACTAATCTTATCAGTGAGTGACTGCTGAAAACAATTAGTCATTTCAGAAAACACTGATACACCAATAATATCTTGTTATAACACGTCACATGTAGCAGTCACATAACAAAACAATCTGGAAATAGATGTTGAAGAAAATATAAAAATTTGAAGGTTTCACAGTAGAAATTTATCTCAAAGTAAATTCTAAGATTTCTTAATTAAAAAAAAAATAATTTTTTTGGTTTTAATTCCCTGGAAATTTTATGTTGCTGTTGCTGTCTTTTCTCAGCATACTTAAGCATTCTGGCTTTCTAAATATTAAATGCATATTCTTTCACAACTTACAGAAAACCTGGTGGAACAAACAAAAATTAGCACATTTTTAAAGCTATCCAGCCATTCGTACTGTTAAGCAAATTGATCATCAGTCTTCAAAAACTTTGCTTGGTAATGAATAACTCTTGATAATTTCCCTCCCCTTCTCCACATTCCTGTCTGTTCTTGATACTGTCTAATGTGAAACAAGGAATGACTCTCATGCCCCTGTAGGAAGCTATAAAAACATAACTTTTCATTGCAGGCAGCTACCAGCAACAACAGCTCTTCAATTATGTCTAAATCCACTCAATCAAGATCAATTTAAACTCTTCTTTGGGATTTTTTTCCCCCTTTTATATATTTATATTTTTTTCTCTGTTCATTTTTTTTACCACAAAATTGATCACTCTGCTCAAAGAATGCTGTAGATTCCTGCTGGAAATTCCCAAACATCTGAAAGCAAAAAAAAGGCTTTCCTCTATGATTCCCTGTCCCTGCACTATAGGTTGCACTGAATTCTTGTTTCTACACCTTAAAGATCTTAATTTTTTATCAAGTAGCCGAGAACATTCCAGTGTGCTGAAGCAGACAAACCAACCCTCTGTGCCTGAGGTATGTCAGATACAATCAGCCTCAAGAAGCACTGAAGTAAAACATCAAGACCTTTTGAAGCTTATTCAAAAGGAGGGTCATTAGAACAGACACATTAATCAGGCTGGCATTTTTATCAGTGGTGTAAGTAGACATGACAACACAGGAATGCCACAATTTACCCCTCACTCTTGTCACCTGCAGAAACAAGGTACAGCTCTCACAGGACACTGAGAATTTCAGTTCTAATTCATAGAGTGGAAAGACAGCTATCTCTGATGTCTATCTATGGGTTGAGCAAGATTTCACTACAAAAAATTCCACACTTTCACTGTAGTATTTACAGTTCCATATGTCCATTATTCACACTGCACAAGCAAGAGCTGCATGTATACAGTAATAGTATATTCCAACTGAAGTAACACTGAGGTAGCAAAGGCTGTCTGGCAGCAAGTTTGAGGTCATTCTTTCAAAATTACTGTTTTGGAATGTTAGGTGAGCCTCGTGGATCACCTGAACAACTATACATCTATACAAATGTAGTGAAACAACCTTGATCCTCCCAGCAAATTAAACAAATCCAAGGATAATAGTACAGACAAATACCTGAAACAATAGGTGCTTTTATAAATCAACAGAATTTACAAAGCATGTTTTTCTGAAGAGAGCAAAGCAGAAATGTCTTTTGCATGACACACTTTATTTTATATTTTTTGGTTTTAATGTTCACCTTTGATATGATATAAGAAAAAGAAATAAGAGCTATTAAATTATTCCTTTGCATGTTAAGAGTTACTTCAAAACATAGTGGAACAGAACTTTAATATACTGCCTTTTTTTTGCATTGCTTACTCCCATGTGAGAGTGAAGCAGGGCCAGGACTGGCAGTCATAGATACACAGCAGACACCAAGCACCTTCCTTGCTTCTGAACACTCTGCAAAAGACAAGCTAATTATGCTCTGTCCTCTCTCTTCTGTCAATAACTCAGTTTTATCAGCACTCCCATTCTTTTGCATTTTCTTTCATAAAACATGATGCTGAACAGTGGTGGAGAAAAAATTTGGAAAGGGTTTTGTGTACAAAAAATTAAATCTGGATTTCTAAATACCCCTGTGCTTCTTCTTTGGTGCTTACAAATTAAATAAAACTGCAAATTGAAATGTGTAAGCTGTTTATTTGTTTGTTTGTCTAACATAAAGCAAATTACATACTTTAAATTCAAATGCATGTAAGTATGCAGATTATGCACATATACACATTGCTGCACTTTTTTTTCATTTTACAAATGCATTCTCTAAAGGCAGAAGTTCCATATTTTTAGGACTAAAAATAATTAATGGTTTCAGAACAACAGCATCTTCCTCACTGAAACCATGAAGCTCTCCTTGTTAGATACTTTGGACCTTGTTTCATGCACAATAAGAACCCAAAAATTTAGGATGAAAATTATTTACAAAGAGTATCCCTTTTAAAAAATAGTAATTTTCTGGATTAGATACCAGTCAGAACATACCTCATTTTGCTTGCCATTCAATTTATTTACTCCTAATGAAAGGTATAGCTCAGTAGAAATTAACCTATAAAAGGTGAAAAATTCTGAGCAGAAACTACCCACACACAAAAAGTATGAAATTAAAGGAAATACTTCCATAAGCAGGCCTTCTTTTTTGAAACCATAGACAATGTACCTACTTCATACACATCCAGAATGCAGTTCTATCTAATTTCAAGCCATGAGCTATTTAAAACTCTAAAGCTTCAAGTGGAAATTATGCAGAGAATTGCAAGGTGTGAAACAGACTGTTAATCTATTATGTAAATGATGCAATATTTAGGGTAATGTAGAAAAGTATCTCCTGGTTAGACCTTATTGTTCTAAGTTTCCTAAAAATATAGAGAAAATCACAGTGTCTGGTTCACACTTCTTGGGCAGAAGGGCAAATTTTCTTTTCTGGAAGGACTATACAGCTAAATACTAAAAAAAAAGTGACGGATTGAAGAGTTGAACCCCTATAGCATTCAGAAAATTTAAATGGAAAATTATCTTTCTAATTCTAAATGTGACATTACAAACCTGTCATCTGAAAATTTTGCCTGTAATTGATAGGGGTTTGTAAACCTTTGGTTATGGATGCATCTGTACAGGAAAATCTTGTGTAGTTGAATGTCACCACAACTGAGGTTAGTATAAGATTATTAAACAATTGAATGTACTAGAAAGAAAAGTAGTTTTTCTTGTGTAGAAAAATTTTGATGCAATTCGCATTTTATTTATTCATATGTAACAGATACTGAAGGTAAAACTCATCTAACAGACTAACGGTTTCTTTAATTGCTAGTTTTAATAAATTTATTTAAATATCTAAAATTTTACTGTATTATAATTTCTTGTTTCTAAATTCTAAATTCTAATTTCCTGATCCTGGGCATTTTTTCCCCCATGGAACTATACAAATGATTTAAACAAAGAAATAAAAATAAGTCAGAACCTTTCAACCATCATCATATCATCTAAATGGGTAAACATACAAAAACTATCATTAGCCTCTCTTTAATATTTATGATTTTACGTATGTATAAATATGTGTGTATATATATAACCTATAAAGAACTTAACATCAATGGAGCAACAGTCACATCAGGAAGTATATGACATCTAGACTAAAATCAAATACAGAAAGTCCATTTTTTTTTCTTCTTTTGAAGTGTTTTGCATTTAAAAACAAAAAGGAGAAACTTTGAAAATAAACAGTGTTATCCATGAATATGCACATTTAAGTAGCAGTGGTAAATTTGTAGGAAGTGTTTTACTTTGGAAAACTTTTTGTTTTGCTACCAGAACTAGAGAAATTTAGCAGATGAGTGAATGAAGGCAGAAGAGCTCTTGTCACCTTAGTAATTAAGTTTGAGAATATCTGATGCATCCTTCCTTCTCCAGGAAGACTGTGCTTTAGGAATCTGAGAAGACTATATGTAGAACTAACAGACCTGTGAATAGTAACATAAAGTTGGAGCTAAGATATTCACTTCTATGTAAGACAAGACCTGTCAATCATTTCTGATTCAGGTGAATCTACTCTATCACAGGGAAAAGCTAATCTACTGTGTACTCTCCACTTTGCAGAAATAACTGGGGACACTTATAGCTCTATTGGAGTTCCCTGACTTGGACAGTCATCTGTGCTCGGGTCATGCTGGATCCATATGTTTACATATTCCCTATGTTCTAGTTCCAGTCTCACAGGCTTTTCTGTTACTACAGCTTTTGTCCCTGTTTTCCCTTCAGAGAAGGCAGAACTTGAAGCCTCACTGATTTAGGCCCTAAGGAGTGTTGGTTCCTAGAATATCTCAATAAAGTATTTGTCTCTAGCGGTTCAATATGGTGAGCATATTTCACTGCTTTTCCCAACTAAAGAAATATTTTGAGATAATTGTATATTGTACCTAAGATACAATACATGGCCACATTCTGGGCTTACACCAAGCTTCACTAATGCATTCTTGTTTCAGCTTTGTCTACAGATAACTGGTAGTTCAGGGAGCAGCAAACAGTCTACAAAACAGGTGCAGTGGAAAATAAATAAATAAATCCAGACACATATCTTCCTACACACTTGGAAGACATGAGCTGGAAGCTGCCAGAAAATATAATGGGAAAGCAGGTCCCAGCTTCTGTCAGTGCCTCCCTGCAGGCAGTTAGCTCCATTTTAGTGCATGTTCACAGCAGTACTGGTTCAAGAGATTTGCTGGATCTACATGATTATTTTCTGTAAAGGGCATCAAATCCTAGCTGATACAAAAAGGCTTTTCAGGTATATTACACAGAATGTTTGCATATGGAATCCTTGAGTTTAATGGCCCTTTCCCATGAACTTCAGCACTAAGAGATTCTAGATCCCATGCTGTGCCATTGGTGTAGGACCTTACAGACTATACCAAAATGCCCATTTGACCAAGAGACGTGCAATACACATTGAGTGGTCGAAGAGGAGGCTCATACTTCACAGGTCAGCAGTAACTAACTAATGGTGCCTCAGAGTCTTTCCTGGAAGCTCAAGTGCAGAATGGAACTTCCTGAGCATCAGGGTGGTCCCAGGATTGTTGTTAATCTCATTTTAATGAGAAGTTTCTGATCAACTGTCTTTGATTCAGACTACCCTGATTCAGTACAGGTCTCCTACCACTGACATGAGTCCTATGAGGAAACCGCGTTCAAATTAGTTTAAGCTGTATATTCCACCTAGCCCTGCTGTCCACCCTAATTTCATAACCCAATCATGTTAAGCATGGCTTACTTAATTTCATCCTAATTTCAGCTTGATTTAAATGTGAATATGGGATGCAGGGTCTCTCTTTGAAACATACTGTATATCCAGAAGAATAGAGAAAATAATATATAGGTTGAATTTTGGGGGGTTCTTTTAATTGTAATTGTAATATAAAGAGGTTATAGTTAATAGTCCTAGTTCTGTGTTTCAACAAAAAGCAAATCAACTTTCAGGAAAAAATAGGGAAATAAATCTTAGTCTTAGTAAGGCACTGATATCAGAAACACAGTATAAAGAAATATACAGTGATTCATCAGATAATCTTCACAGGCAAAATGGGATGGCAGAAAACACATGCATTTAATTATCTTTTGTAATTCAGAAAATCCCTGATATAACACTTTTTTTTCCTTTTTAGATACAGAAATGCTGTGGTGAAAAATGTCCTTAAACACTGCCAATGAAGACCTATTCAAACTGGTCCCTTTTTTGGCTTCAGACACTTCATACATAAGCAGCAATGTCATAGTAAGACAGGTGTTCTCCAAAATGGATATTAATTTTGAAGTGATATATGACAAAATGTATTTCTTTGTAGCTGATCACCCCATGTAAATAAAGCATATGACTTTTATGAAACAGGCACACAAATTTTAATGTGACAGTGATCTATCTTTCCTTTTGGTGCATGCAGGTTCATGTGTAAAACATGAAAAAACAGCTGGATCTTAAAGATCCTAAGATTTTAGCCCTCAAGGCTAAAAATGTAAAACATTTTACAAAATATAGGTTAGGAATGTACAGATATGTTATATGATAAAATCCTCAACTTTCCTTATTGCACCTATAAAGTGCCATTCTTCACAAACAGAAGGTCTGAGTCTGATCACAGTTAAAATTATTAAGGCTAGTGGGAGATGTAGATAAAGGAAAGCAACATGGTCACATAAGCAATGAGTGTTGGAATTACAGAATGGGTCCTTAGGTTTTCACATTCAAAAAGGACTTTACTGCACCATGTGGGAATAGACCTGCCTGTCCGGCAGTGTAGTGATGCAAGAGGCTTTAAATTCAAAAAGTATTTTATTTGTTCCATAAGTAAAATAGACAAATAGAAAGCACCAACTTTGGGGGAGCTTAGCTGCTTTCTCTCATGTTCACAGCAACAATTCCTACCAGCTCTAAAGTAGCTGCAGCAAGAGCATTACACCCACTGGGAGAAGCTCACATCACAATCTTCTACAATACTGCTGGTGGTGTCTTGCTAAAAATAAAGGTGACTGTACAGCGACACCCTTGGAATAGGGTTTGAAAGGAAGAAAAATATGTAAAAAAAAAATATTTATATTCCAATCAATAATGACAATGATAGAATTTCCATTAAAAAATCTTAAAAATAGGCTGCATAAAGGATTTTTTTGATGTGTAAAGATCTTGCACTATAAAATGCTGAATATTGCCTCATTTGTCTTTTGTATTAAAGGAAAAATTAAGTATGAATTATTTCAAAGCTTTTGTTTTCCATTATAGTATCTGTACCTTCTAAATGTCTGTGCTATTCTACAACTTATTAGCAATCCTAATGAAGTAAAAATGTTTGTTTTCCATTTTTATGTTTATCACATCCATACAGAATAGCTGATACAATAATTTTAATAAGTATCCACATTTTCCTTCTCAAAAGTTCATCACCAATTAGTGAACTGAAAGAATATTTTCCAACATTTCCTTTTATCAAAATACTCAGTGCAGCAAGCTAGTGTCATATTTAAATGTAGAGCAATTTTATTGCAATCTCAGTGGTATCTGCCTGTCAGCAAAAGGGTGGCGTAATGGATTGTAATCATTTTTGCACAGAGTGAGGACAGGTCTAGCAGAAAATATTTAATTCTAGGTGATAGCTCCTGCAGAGTCAGTAAAGGGCACATGCTAATAAGGAAGCTGCAGAAAGGCACTGGTGATGACATGCTCCCTGAAAACAGCAAGCTCAGCAGATACAGTGCAGCTAATAGAACCATTACTGCCTCATGTCAAGCTATGAAAAATACCAAAGGACAGAGTCATCACAGTGAAGGAAAAAACAAAGCTCTTGTATATTATGGTTGGAAAAGCTTTATAGGCAGAACAATGTTAGGATAACAGTGTTATCAAATGCATGAATAAAAATACGGCAAAAAGCTTTCTCAGTAGAAAGAGCAATTTCCCTATTGTAATTCACTCTATATTCCACATGTTGTAGCTGTACCACTCATTGTATTAATTTTCACTTTGAAACTCATTTCCCACAAAGGCATCTGTTGTCTTCTGCTGATGGCAGCAAGTTTGCTTTAGCTTTTCTTTTTTAAACTTCAGTTTACGGTAGAGTCCACAAGTGAAACATAAAATACTGCAAAAGAAGATGAATACAAGGCAGGAAAAGCATCCAGATGCTTTTACAGAGAACTAATTTTCCAGACTCTGATTAAAGGCTTCTGTTACCACTGGCAAAGTGTTGATCAGCTTCTCTCCTCCTAAAACTGGGAGTCTGTCCAGAACCACTGAGACTTTGAGATCTTTAGAAACGCTAAGATTACGAAACTTCATAGCATGCCTGTCTTACAGCAAGAAGTACTCTAGCTGGTCACATTATGCACAGATAAAAATCTGTTTCCATCTGAAAGAGCATTTGCAGTTTAAAATTCTGCTTACCAAAATTTTATCACTAATTCCAGATAGGAATAAAATGCTGCATATAACCAATGAGGCATGTATAAGTTTTTAGACCTACATCTTCTAAAAACCTATTGCAAAATAAAATTTTAGTAGACATTTTCCTAATATTTTTTTTTTAAAAGCAAAGTATCAATCTTAATTCTCCACAAAAGCATAAAGTGCATCCTAATCTACCGGAGAGAATATTGCACTTACATATTTGTTGGTTTTAAGGACAAAAAAAAATTGGGTTCCCTCTCCCTCATTTCAGTCTGTGAATATGAGTTTGACTCTGAGCTGAGTCACTACTTAAGAAAAAAACAAGCTAACAAATGCCAGACACAAGAGTAGCTCTCTAACTTTGCACTCTTTAAAATTACAATGCTGCTAATGGGATCTTTTCTTTTACTATCATGGGTTTAATTAGTCAGGATTGTTAGTGAGATGTGTCTAATAAAAAGCTTACAAAATCTATGGAGTCTTTCCATTGGCTTCTATTGATGCTGACTTTCAGAACAATGTTAATTTGATGAGTTAGATCTATAGTACCAAATCTTGGAAACCAAGAGTTAAAGTGGGTTTCTGAAATATTAATTTTATGACCTTAAAACTTACCAAAAAGTTGACAGCTTTATTACTAGATGAAGAAATGTTTCAAAGCACATTTTTGTATTATGTGCCATTATACTGTTCTCTTAATTGGCTACTTTATGCAAGCTAAACATCAGAGGCCAGCTCAGAAACATCAGAAACCTCATAAGTAGTCCTCCGGAACATGCAGTTTATGATCCCCCTTCCTCCTTTTCTCTTTACACTATTAATCGAGTGTTTCAGTGGGATATCCCTGAATAATGTAACTTTTTATACTTCCTGTCCTGCTTTAAACCATCAAAAACACAGAACCATTACAAGAAATAAGTTAATTAGAAATTATTCTCTGTCCATTAATGTGTGTCATTCATCATAAAGATTAATTGTATTAGGAAACAATAATTACACCTGAATCTCATTTATAAAGGAAGATGAGGGCAAGTGTATTTTCAAAGAGCTCGGTCACTTGTATTCATGAGCATTCTTTACCACTTAGACATTTTTGAGCTAAGTAAGCCTCAAGTAATTAGTTTCAACCTGGCTCAGATTACCAAATCATTGAAATCAAAGGCTTGTGTAGTAAGAAACAACCTATAATTCACTTACTTAATGATTTGAATTGCTTTAAAGGTCTCTTTTAGAACCTGAGAGGAGCCCTGCAAACCATGGTCACATGAGAAATCTTTTTTTTGACATGAATAGACCCATTAAGTCAATGGGGGTACTCATGTGAACAGAGACTCATGTCAAAAACCACTGATGCTGAGAATGCACTCTTTTGTACTTTCTTTCATTTGTGTGGATAAGCAAGGAAGGGTGCATGATGAGTACTACGAGGAATATTATGCTCTTATTCAGTATGCTAATTATATTTCACAATATTTCCCATTAAAAATCTGTGGCATGCTATACTCTCACTCATACTTTATCCTTAAATCTGTTAAGTAGTATTAGAACAGTAGATGATTTTAACTCCAGACAAGATTGCAATACCACAGTAATTAACAGATTTGTTAATTGTAACATCTGTAATTAATCTGTACAGGTATCATTTCATCCTTTGAAGTTTCCTACTGAAGATTTTTTGTTGGGAAAAAAGCTTTATTAAGATTTTGTTACTCAATATTGTTGTTTCAATAATTGTCATATTTCTACAGGGACTGATCTACTCATACATATTTGAGTAAGATTCTGATACAGCACAGGTCAGAGAAAAGGAATTACATAGTTTGGTTTTTTCCCTTGTTTGTGTCAACTAAGGAGAAAATAGAGATGCCAGAGACCATTAGAAATGTACTGCAAGCCCCATCATTGCCACATCAAATATTCTCTTAACTGGACAGATTTCTGTTATGACTGTCATATATACAGGCTAAACAATGTTAGTGCCATCTGGCAAAAGGTGTAGCACTAAGACAGCATGCCTGTTGTACTCCAGTTTGTGGCTCCAGGAAGAAAGTAGAAGAGGTTGCCATCTGCTTCTGTTTGTCATTTTCTGCATGTAGATTACATAGCAAGACTGTGGAGGAGATCTTGCCTCCTCTGGAAAATATTGTCAGGCTATAAAAATGGCTGTAATGATTTACTGCCACCTCAGCGATACCAGCAGCTGTATTCAGGGAACAAGCCTAACCCTCTGCAAAATACAGTACTTCACTGATGTTTAACTGGCACTTCAGTATGCTACTGACTTCTACAAATGCATGCTTTACCTAAAAACAAGCAAATTTGAAAAGATCTTCATGCATTGTTTTACTAATGCTGTTGTGTCATGTTGTCCAGGCCATGGGATTATTTAGGAAATAGGCTGTAAAGCAATCTAGATTGCTTAGAAGCAACAGGAAAATTTTAAAATATTTTCTTAAATATAATAATACATGCATCTTTACGACAGAAAGTCTGACTTTCTTGTTTTCTTAATAGATTTGGGAAAAAAAAAAAAGAAAAAGGAAGTGGTTTTAATTAAAATGAGAGTTATCGTATTACCAATCTCTAGATTAATTGAATCAGGAGGAAGTAATTTATCATCATTTTAAGCTAGTCACTGAGAAGCTATGTTCCCGGTCCCATTTTGTCTCAGCCTTTAAATCAGGCCAGAGGGGTGTGAAAAATCATGTATTATCAGAAACCAAAAAAACTGTCTAATGTACTGCAGAGAGCAGAACTCTGTTTCTGAGGATGCACTGGCTGCTTCTAAAGTGCACCTTCGTGGAGTGAGCTCTTCTGTCAGAGAGGTGCTGGGACATAATTGTGGGAGAAGATCCTTCTTCCTGATAAAACACTGGTTTTATTTACACACAAAGCTGAAACCTTTGGAAATACTCATGGCACTTAAAGCCATGCTTACCTTGATTGTAGGTAAGATTCTGGTATTAGAAACCAGATCTAGTTCAGGTTTCCTTACAGCTGTAAGGAAATGGACAATATCTTTTGCATCACCAATCACCAAAGCAATTATTGCAAGCTGGTATAACTGCACACATGTTAATGCTATACAATTCCATTGGGAAAAAATATCATGCTCCTATATAAAATAATTTAACTGACATAAAATCTGTATAAAAATCAGTAAATATCCACCCTCCATGAAGATTTGAAACATAGATAAGGCCGTCACAGTGTTATCTTCATTTCAAACTTTGCAGCCACAGAGGAGGCTCACAATAAAGCCTGTTGTTAAGACTTTATGGTTGTCATATTGCATTGTGTTATTATAACATTAAATCGTTACTACAATGAGACAGATGAGAAAGAACTGGAAATAGTCCCTCAAGACAATTAAAATGTACAAACTTCACTTTTCATTCCATGGGAAGAGAATTTCTCTCCTGCTTTCCTGTAAAATAATGTTTCAATCACAGTTGCTAAAGAGTCGCAACCAGCTGCTTACTTCAGTGTCTACATGAAAGAGCAAAAGCACTTCAGAGCAAGGGCCATCAGAACAAATGTCATGATTGAAATACTCTCTCCCACCACTATGAAGTAGCTTGGAAAGTAAATAGGTCTTAACTGAATTAGTTGAAAATAGTTGCCATCCCTGTCTTGTTTTGTGTAGTAAAAATAACAATAAACTTGCTAATCTAAGTATTTATGTAAATAAATATTTATAAGTATTTATTAAGTATTTCAATAAATGCTGTCAGAAAAAAATACCAAATAATTTAGATAAACACATTTTGATTATATTTTTACTTTTCTCTGTTTTCATGAAGGTACATTCCAAGCATATTCAAAATGCTTGGAACCACCTGCTTACTTTTTTGACAGAGATATATATATTCTCCAAAAATAAAACTGAGTATTTATGCAAATCTGGTCATGTTAAAATCATGTTTTGTAGAGAAGTATGGAAAACAGAGAATTGTAGGGATAACTGAATAACCATCAAAGATGGGGTTGATGTACAAAAGAAAGTGCAGGTCTGCAATCTATGAAAATGAAATGAAGATTTGACATTTAAGGCAGAAGAAGGCAAAAGAACTCAATCTTCAGCCAATTGACCTCAGGAATTAATAAAAAATAGAAGGCATATACAGGCATGCTTAGTGTTGCACTTCTGTGTGAATATGTCCTTATATGTCCTTGTCACTGTGTTGCCTATGAATACTTCATTTTCACTTGAACAGTGATGAATGAAGGAGGAGGTAACTAACACCACAGGATTGCTGACTAGCCTGCAATCTTTCAAACTGCATACTGGAGCACCACACCAGTGTGGAGAACTCCTGCACATTGCTCTGCAGAACTAAGCAGGGTATATCAAACGGACTTATAGCTGCACAAACCACTGCAGATGATGGCATATGAGAGGGAATGTGCTCATGAGGAATCATCCAGTGACCAAAATTAGTCAGGAAAGCCCTCTGACACAGAGGGTTTTTTACAATTTGCCTTTGAAAAGAAAGACTTTGTAACCCACACTGAACCTATTTATTCACAGAACATAACTTTTGTCTTCAGTTACTTTGGGTACATGCAATTTGCAGATGAATCATTTCATTTGTCCTTTTTAGAAAAGGCACAGAATTCTATTTTTGTCTGCTTAAATTCCATTTCAACAAGGCGAAACTGTTATATTACCATCAAACATAAGCTTTTAATTCTTCACATACTCCATCCCCACACCATCATCATGCCAACACAATTCCAAATTTATATCACTAAACTGATACCCTGACAAATAAACTTGATCTATCATTCCATGGAAATCAGTAACAATTATGGTAAAATGCTAATCTAATGGGTATATATTGCTGAAGAAAGTTCCCCTTATCCATGAAACATTCATTAAAGACAAGGTTTTGAGGTCAGAGATTGATCTGTTATGCTGAAATGTAGGATTTGGCCATCCAGAGTTTGAAATAATGTTTATGGTGAAAGCCATGTGACTCTTGAAGAGGAGTTTATTAACTGGTGTATAATCAATGTACAGTTTGCATTTACAAATTCCATTTTAGCATGTCAGTTATAAAAGTTCTTAACCCTACAGTTACATACTCTCCCAGATGTTGCACTTGACTCCCTTACGGAATTCATAGGGATAAGACAAGCCAAGAGCACTGGAAATAAAAATACTTCTCTTTTAGAAAACAGTTGTGAGGGTGAAATCGATAGCTATTTCTCAAAAAATATTAAAGACCAAAAAATTAGTGAAATTTATATAATGAACTATTCCTTTATTGCTATCATGAGCTATTCCTTTGTATTCCTGATTAGTTTTACAAGGCAATTCAGTCAGATTTCCAGTCTCCAATAAAACAATATAAAAGGCATTTTTACTGCTGAATTGAATTATCATTCCAATTAAAACTAATTTTCAATGGATATTGATGTGTTGTTATATTAAAAGGTTCATTACAAGTCTTCCAGTCAAAATGTGTATATTTCTATACCTTTTCTTTAAACACATATTAGATAGAGCACTATGTTGTAAACTAGAGGCTGAGGTATTTACCATTAGTATAAAAATCTGTTATAAAAATCTGTTACAAAAATCTATTATAACTCATCCATTTGCTAGGGAAGAGAAATGAATAATTTTCAACAGAATTCATAAGCTATTGAATTAACTTAATTCAGTTCTGGATCTTAAGTGCAGTTGGAATTGATTCATACTTGTTCACATGCAACTTTGATTTATATAAACCAAACCATACCCTCTAACATTTTTTTGTAATGACCCAAATAAACACTAGACTCTCCAAACTGAATACAGGTCTACACATACAGCCTAATAATAACTCCTGATTTAGTTGAATAGCCTCTACACACATTTATGGAGCATAAAGAATGCCTGTTTTCAGGTTGCCACAAGATATATTGGGGGGAAAAAAAACCCACCTATTAGAAAACAGGAACAATTTGTCTTAAAAGTTTTGCTTAATGTTTTCGGTATTTTGATTTTTCTAAACCATACCAAGTTGTAGTGATAAATTTATTAGAAAAAAAATATTAAGTTATGGTCCTTATTTCTCAGTTTCAAATGTCTTCATTACCCACAAGGCACTTGGTTTTAATATGCCTGCAATAATAGCTGCCAGTCTATGACTGAATACTTCCAAATCAAGAAAAATGGTAAAAGTGAGCTCATTGAATTTTACACTGAATGAAAGAATTAGCCAGGATAGGGAAATAACAGGGATTTAAACACAGGTTTTAAAATGCATTCTGAACTTGTGCATGAAAATGTTGATTGAAAAATTGAATTGTTTTAATTCCTATAATTCATGTTCTTGTAGAATATAAAGTAACATTCTCTTGGAAAAATATGCTTTATAAAACTCTTCAGCTGTGTACAGGTGTTCCTCATTCATCTGTAAATAAAAGATATTTCTTGCTTTGACTATTTTGGCTATGTCTGCTACCATGAAGACAGAGTACAGCACTGTGTATGCGATTTATTAACACTGAAAAAGTCTAACAATTCTATTATTTAAATATTATATTTTATTATTTAAATCTACATAAATTTTATTTTAATCAAATTAAATCTTTTCTCGTTTAGATCTATACAGCTTTGTAATAATTCTATTTGCACAAATGCGTGGAGTATTTAGGATTCATGTTTGATTGTCTGTAAGTGGAATCCTGACAGCTAGAAATCTGTATATTAAATAGTGAATGTCATCTCACCCTCTTGAGAAGATGAAAATTAAACCTATGTAGCTATTTATTTAAAATACCTTCCACACCCACAAAACACCCTCTATATTCAAAAGGGTTTTTGCTGAAATCCTATTAAAAGATGTCAAAAGAGCTTGTTGAAACTTCTCTTTGAATGTCAAGTAAATATGACATGCATTGAAGGTTTCAAAAATGTAGAATACAAGATAAGGAAAGAAAGGTAAAATACAATTTAAAACATAATGAGAAAGAAGACACAAAATAACTAAAAAATAGCTGTTGAATATGTTCATAATTCTTTTATATTCCTAGTGATTCTAAAGTCTAGTTATTATATGAGTAGATACTTTTACAAATATATTCTGAAATTGCTTTCATTCATTTTGACTGTATGCAAAATTTTTAAGTTTCACTTTTCATACTTTAAAAGCATCTTTTCTTTAGTTTTCTTGAAACAAACAACAGAATTCCTAAGATAGGAATCCATAACTAAAAAGTTTTTAAGTTTACTGAAATACATGTTTATATATTTTACAGAAATTCTTCATAAACATTCAAATAATTTTTAGTATACACATGTATTTTAAAAACAAATTTTATATATTGAAAACATGCTGCACCTGCACATTGAAAAAAAAGAAAAAAAATATACAAAACAAAAATTAACCAGAACCTCTTCTAGTATGATAATCAACTGCAAGGTGTGTGTTTTCAAATAAAAGCCCAAAAATGTAAAAGAGAAAATCTTAACTGAGCAAAAGATACTGTATAAAAAGTAAAAATTGAATATTATTACTATTATTATTATGGTTTGTTGTTGTTGTTGTTGTTGTTGTCGTCAGAGAAGAAGGGACAGATTATATGAAAATTCAACTGCATTTCAAATGCAAACCATGCAGTGAAGTACAAAACAAAAGACATTTAATGAGCAGGAAGCAAATAGTGGTACTGCAGGAAGATTTTCTTCAAGTTACAGAGGAGGAGAAAGCTGAAAGAGGATAAATGTATACACAACAAAATATTCTCAGTATATGTAAAATAAATAATGGATTTTGTCATTGAATCCTTTGCAACACTTCAGTGATTCATGATTTCCTTGAAACCAAGATGTGCCTTAATACCTCAATAAACACAATAGTTAATACCTTCATATTCTGCATGTCTATTACTATGCATCTCTAACTGGTACTGAAGTGTATGTGGTTAGCCTGTCAGGTCAGACAGCAAGTTATATTCTTTAGGAGATCTGGAAGATTTTTCCTTGTCATTTGATGAAAAAAATCAATTCCATTTTAGACAAGCAGTATTTTAAATGAATTCACACTTTAATGTCATCCCCACGGGAAAAAAAGTTCCTCACCCAACATTTACTTAATGCTTAAAAGGCAAAATTATTTACATTGCAGGAAATACTTATCAATATAAAGCAGGTTTTCTTCTTTCACAGCACTGCAATTAGTTTTCATTATTTTACTTGCTTTTGTGTAACTTGCATCATTAATTTATTACTTATTAACATCTTCTTCATTTCCTAATCAAAAGTATGATTAAATTTATAGCAGTTAGGATAATTTTGTATGGGAAGGTTTACTAAATTTGAGAAATCAGGTATATCATCTCCTTTTTAATCCATGAAAAGTCTATTAAAGCATATAACAGAGACCCAGTATTGCATATGTACTAAATTCACAGAAAGGGAACAGCCACGTGGAAGCCAACTGAGCTAAACACAGATTTAAACATATAATGAAATACCCAAGAAGGTAAAGATCTGATAAAGGAAAAAATGGGCTTTATTGCTATTTTGCTTAAAGAAGCAAGTAGGTCTGATGCTGTTGAAGTCAAGTCAATGGAAAAGACATAAATCCAAAAGACCAAGTGGGAATTTTCTGCTGACACTCATATTTTATTGCTTTCAATGAAGGGTTAAAAAAATAAAAAAAAAAAAGAAAAACTTATTTTACTTTTTGGTTTTTTTTTTTCTTAAATCTTATTTATTAGTCTTTTCATCTTGAATTGTCTCAATCCCAAATAAAGTGCCATAACTATTTCTTTCAGCTTTTAAATTCTTCTTGCAATTACTCATTACTGAGAAGAGCAGTGATTGCCTCAGATCTGTAAGCAGAGTACAGTAGAAATAATAACACAGTAAAAGAAACAGAAATTATTCTTTTTTTTTTTCCTGGACAAAATTGATCTTATAGGCCTGTTCCTCTCTATGTGAATCTATATGTCTGCTTAAAGTCAGTAAAGATCTTGTTATCTAAAAACAGCTGCTTGTGCTCTCTCTCTTTATGGACTCTTAAGGAAAAGATTCTGCATTTCATCTTAGTGCCAGCAGAAGTATTAACAATCAGATGGATATACATCATTGGCAATCTAATACTTAAAATACTTAAACCTATATGAAAAACCTAGAATAAATACAGTATAAAAAGATTATAATACTTCAGAGCATTATAGAACTCTTCACACAGAATATTATTTTAAAGAACCTTAGTTATGAATTTTATAATATTAAATATGAATATTTTTATTGAAACATTCTGTAATAAGAGCATCATCATGGTACTTTGTCATATGAAAAAACATCAGTATGCACAGTCTCTTTCTATCCTGAAAATCCCATAACATGCTGAAAAACGGTGTATTTGATATTGATGGAACTACAATATGGATGGAAACTACACCTGACAATAAGATCTGTAAGATCTATAGTCTCAACAAAAGCTCAGATAGTAACAGACTTCGGAACACAACTGTGGGGGAAAATAAATAAAAATAAGAACTAATTACAAACAATATTAACTTTTATAAAATAATTATGTTTTTTGTACCTACTGAAAAAGGAACAGAAGCCAACGGCACTTACATAACCTGTCACAGAAAGGATTACCTCAGTTCCAGGGGAACCAAACACCCAAATTACTGCACAATGTCATTATTCAGCAGCAGAGCCAGTCTTGATTTAGGGCAAGAACTGTCAGCCTTCCTAAAAACAAGGAAGTATGCCACCAGCTGAAATATGGACCACAGGGCTATCCCTCCAGTTCACAGCATGTTGTTTCAAAGTGCAGATTGCATGAAGAATTTCAAATGTCTTATGACAGGGATACCCTGATCACCATTCTGTGTACAATGAGATGTGTAGGACAGCATTTGAACAAAAGCAGGTATGGGCAAGGAGAAGGATATTGCCACTGAAAAAGTCTCTGCAATACAGTGAAGCAACACACCAGCTCTAGAAAAAACAAGTCCTACAGGAAACCTGCCAGGTTTGCTGCAAATGCCTGTCAAGAAAGTACTGAAAAGGTATTTGTGATTCTGTCACAGTTCCCATATATGCATGATGAAAATTTTACTGGCTAAATACAATTGAAAAAGAAAGTTCAATCCATCTTAAATGTTTTTACTCCTGCTCTTCTGTCCTCAGAATCATGCTGTAAGTAAAGTTACCCTTCATTCTAAATTTCTGATAAACCTTGTGGCTATTCTTTGGACTCAATCCAACAGTTCAGTGTCCTTATAGTACTGGGGACCTCAGAGCTGGACTCAGTACTCCAGGTGGGGTTTTACCAGAGCAAAGTACAGGCACAGAATCACAAATTTTGTTAGATTGCATCAATAACCTTGGCTGAAGCAGTTCAGTGATTTATTCAGTGTCCTAAAGTGCTCTCAAACTCTATGCCATTATCTCTTCTTCTGTTGCAATATGGACTTATGAAATATAAGTTTGAAAATATATGAACAAAGGTAAAAGCACACTTAGCACTGCTGCCACAGTGGACAAACTCATGCTAAAATATGATACATACTCTGTCACACAAAATCCTATATCCATGCAGAATAGAAGCATAGATAGCATTGTAAGTATTTGCTAAACACTTAAATAAGTCCAGCCATACTAGAATACACACACAGAGTCAGGACAAAAGTAGCCCAGGTTGTATCACATATATTTTCTGCACTATTAAAAATATATGTATTACAAAAGCAAAGCAGACTGGAGTATGTGCAATGCAACATACTCCCAAAACAGCATTACAGAAAGAAATGACAAATAAATAAAATAAAATAAAATAAAATAAAATAAAATAAAATAAAAAAATAAAAATAAAAATGCAGTTTTCTAAGCTTAGAAAGGCAATTAAGGCTAGATCAGAAGGAAAAATGCAAGTAGGCTGCTTCACAGAACTATGCAAAAGAACATATTTTCACACCAGCAGGCATGACTGTAGGAAGGATGGGGCAGGTGGTGGAGGAACTGGATGAGAAGCAAAGCAAATGAAGATAGATGAATGTTTGAAAAGCTTTTAAAATATTTGGAATTTGAATGGGAGTCAGTGGAAAAGCATGAGTATCCAGCTGCCATTTCCACAGTGGTAATTAATAAATTTTCATGGTTATTATCAGTGTTTGTGAAATACAGAAAACCATTGTCAAAATTTGGACACAGAAGTCAATTTCTTAAGATAGTACGAACTGGGAAAGAAGCAAAGCAGTCTTTCCTAAGGGTATATATGAGAAATGGAACAACTCAGGTGATAATTTGTCTGTAATGACTGAATATATGAGGAACCATTCAGTTCAGGGTCATACAATATATATGATTTATTCTGATATCATATTAGCATAAATTTGGAGTCAAAAGGGATTCAGGGCTTCTAGGTCCTCTTTTCCAAATACTAAAATTTTCTCTTTGTATATGTTAATTGCTGCAGGCATGGAAGACTTTAAGCTTAATGTGAACAAACATATAAGGGCCCAGTTCAGAAACATATAGAATTGACATTATATTATTAAGATACCTGTCCTAATTTTGAAAAAAGAGAAATTAATTTAACAGTTATATAAATCATGTTGAAGAGGAAAAATATTAATTGTATCTTCCATTTTTAATTGCCTGGTGATCTTATCCAGGTGTGAGATGAAGAGTTTTTACTTTAATGTGTTGTTTTCAAGGGGACAGAACTAGTCTAAATTATAATGACTATATTCTTATTCATCAGTGTTTTGAACAAGAATAGCAACTGATGAGTACCACCCAAAAAGCCTCCCTCCACTAGGATAAAATTTATTTAGAATCTATTCATGGAAGTTTCAAATTTAGAAGAGAAAAATATCACTTTGAATTCTAATTTTAAGTATTTAAGGTACAAAATAAAAATTTAATGTCATGGTTCCTTTGTAGTGTGGTCCAAGTGATAAGATATTTTTATGAATTCTAGCAATAATGCTCCACAATGGATCCAGCAAATCCAGACAGACATCTTCAAAAACCTTGTAAAGCTTTCCCTCTTGCTATTCCAGTGAGCAGTCATTCGGTTCTGGCAGGGGTTTCAGCAAAGCTATTTATTTTATTGTGGAAAATGATAAAAATATATAGTGTTCAAGGGTATCAATATAAAATTTCAAAGTGGCTAGGAAGACTGATAGAGAACTGGATAATAAAAAAAGATGTATTTATCTATAAAGCTGATTGTAATAGTTCAAACCAATCCCACACTTCCATGTGGATAAAATAAAATTGTGGTTAATATACTATAAAACAACTGAAATTCTACCGTGTTGCTTACAGCATTCTTGCCTTAAAGTGATACAGAACTACCTCTTTTCCAGTGCAGCATAAGAGGGGGAATACCTTTGACTTCTCTAAGCACAGTGGATCTGCGTTGTGGCAGACTGGCACAGCACAGGGACTCCTCATCCTCGGCTTCATTTTGGTTTTGGCCAAATAAGCAATCCTTTACACATTGGTTATGTGGACACCTGTATAATTCTTGTGTGAGGAGAAGAGCTGGGTATCCCAAGGACATGAGGAAGATGTACAGAAAACTTCTTACAGACCAGTCTGCTTCCCTTCAAGTTCAGGTTTTACTACTCTGCCCTGGTATTTTAAGTAATACTAGGTAGTCAATTACCAGACAAAAAGGATCTGGAGCTCCAAAAAAGCTTAATGTATAAACCAATTTCAAATTTTCTCCGTGAAAATAGCAGAGGATATAAGGTCAAATTTTCTTCAACAATTTTCACTTAAATTAGATTTGTAAATCCAAGGAAACCATTCAGCAGTCCTAATAGCAATGCACTGACAAGATTTTAAGATTTTATGTGCTAAGAAAAGGAAAAATGAAACTTTCAGTGAGAGGCTCTCAACTTTACTTCTGATAAACTCACTGAAGTTTAGTAAAGCTGGAATCTTAGCTCCCTGTTTTATGTGGTTCTCTTAGCTTTGCACCTGAGTATGAAAGGTGAAAGTCTCTTCATTACCCTAACAATAAAATGGACAGCTAAAATCAGAATTTTTACAGGTTAATGTCATTGAGACTTTATGCAAACATGCATTTCCTATCACACAGATCTTTTTTTCTGCTGAGTAATGAGGATATCAGATGATTGGGTAGACTGTGATGCAGTGAAGTTTTCCTCCAGTGATGCAAAGCAGCAGAAATTGTGCACATATATTTTTCTTCAAGTGGTTCAAAATTCAATTATACAAGCTGCAAATAGTCCCTACTGCTTATCAGAGATTCAGAAATCTGTCTCTTCCACAGCCTTACTCTTTGACACTTGACCATTAGGCAATTTCCCACTCTCTGCACAACCAAAAGGGATATTCTCCTCTATGTTCTTAAAATACTGCATGAGATTAACACAGCCACATGACACACATGTTATGTGTATGTATATATGACAACATATATATGTTATTCACTCTGTAGTAGTAATGTTTTTCTAGCTCTGGCCTAAGTACAAGAACAAGAGATATAAATACTCTGGTCCCAAAGATCTATTGTTGGAGTTCTTGGTGAAACATAATTCCTCTCCTCATCCCTTTCTCACTCACTTGTGTATTCATTTACATGCTCTCATGTATTAGTCCTAGGGCTCTGGCTAGGACTGACAGAGTTCAGCTTCAGATGGTAAATTCACTTTTAAAAAGGTTATTTTGGTACGACTGAGCAAAATACAGACTCAAAACTCATATCACGCTTAGGTGACAGGTAAATGCCAAACCTAAGAGATGTCAAGAGCACAGTTTGTGGGTATCATCCCATGTGGCTGATGCCACGTTATTCCTCACAAAGAGTTTTGGTAGATGAGCAAGGAAATTCCAGGTACATATCCAAATATGAACATAGTGACTAAGTTCTTTTCCTATAGATTTCAGAAGGCAAACTCTGCTGTCTAGTCCAAAACAGCTGTGCATACTTCTTTCTCCAAAAATGGGTTAACTCTGCAAAGATCAGCATTAACTCCCACACAAATTTCTGCTGGAAATCTATCAGGTTGCTAGGATAGCATGCTGTGCATAAAGGCTGCTCCCTGGCTGTGTACCCTCCCCGCAGGCACATGAAGCCCTAATTATGAGGTATATATACAGAAGAGTTTCTGTGGGCTAGGGAGAAGCATCAACAAATACACTACTTCCTTTGCTCCATGAGGTACAGACCCTTTGAAGCCTTTTTCTGTTCTTTGGTTTGTGCTTGCATCATCATATAGGAGGTTGTTTCAAACTTCACTTTTATTATTCTGACCAAAAATAACATCTCATTTTTTAATGTTACTCATTAATTAAATTTTAAAATTCATAGTAAACAAATTCTGAACAGCAAGCAATAAACTAAAAACTGAAAGAGGATGATACTGTGCTGTGACAACAGGACTGTCCTTTTCCCATTTCATTACCAGTAAATGTGATTTTTTTCTTTTGCAAAGTCATTTAAACACTATCTAAGAAAAATACTTTCTTTGTCATATTATACACCTTTATTAAATTATTTATTGGTGCCTTTATTTCTTTCTTTTGGCTTGTCATGGGGAGTGAAGGATACTTTTTTCTTCACTTCAAGTTCTGTTTCACTGTGTTCCTGTATCTATTTAAAGACCTTGCCTCCTACAACCAAAAAACCTTCTAATTTCTGTAAGTCCAGCATAAAGTCATAAAGGGAGACTTCAGCCTCCTTACAGGCTCACCAGTATGGCTGCAGTTGAATGCAAAGGAAGGGTGAATTCTCCTGGCTGCCTTATATGCTACTTCCATAGCTTTCCCTGATGCTCCATAATGAAAGTGGTGAGATGCTTCTGTACCATTACACTAGCACATGAATCTACTTGCCAAATACTTTGAGAGCCTATGTGTGCCAACATGGACAATACTTTTAATTTATTAAATAACCAACTTATCCATGCATTTCTGGAATATAAAAGTTGAGAAACAAATAGAGCAATCTTGGCACTGAGGTACATAGGTGAATTTCTTAAACAGCAGAGAGGCACAAAGAAATTACCCTTTGATTTACAGTATAAATCCTTTCCAAATCCACACAAGTTAAAAATACTAGTTGTCATATTTGTTTTATATCTTACCATCTTTGTTTCCTTTATGCTTAAGATGCCCTCAACATATATCCTCACAAGTATAGCAAAATTGGAAGAGGAAGGTTAGAAAGATTTATAATGTTGCCAAAGCTGTCATATAGTCAACAAACAGGGAATATTTCATTCATCATAAGGACTAGGAAAGTACTCTGCTTACCATTTCTTTTAAAGTACATTTTTTCCTATTTTTTTTTTCTAAAGAAAAAATATCAATGCTTTTGAAACAAACAGGTAAATAATTCGTAACAATTAGAACAGCTGCTTTATCTTTGTCTTGTGGGTAGAAATCACAGACAAACAAACAAACACAGAATTAAGTATGAAACATCTGTAGAATGTGCAGTGATGAGTTTTAATTTTCCTACACCTAGTTCCTTAGTTCTTTTCTTCTGTTTTTTTATACTCATGTCTAAGTGTACACTAAAGGGGCTTCATCCCATTATCCCTCATACATCACATTGTGTATAATATGTTTAGATTTGTAGGCTGGAATTCATCCCCCAAAAGACATGAAAGACAGTAAGCAAACCTTTAAGTTACATTTTCTACTATGTGTACCAGCCTGACAAACATAAAAATTATAATTATAATATTATTAATAATAACTTAATAAAATAATAAAAATAATGAATAATTGTTATAATAAAAATGAGCATAACATTAATAACAGCAGGTTTTATTTATGTACATTGATTGGTCACTGCATGGCTATCTTATTTTAAACAAATACACATACCATGACAGTTATGATTTTGCTTGAATTCGGTTGGATTTTGCAGCTGTTTCCTGAAGACCTTCAGCAGACAATCTTCATCAAAAACAGAAAGGAAGGGAAAAAGCCACCAAAAACCTAAAGCAGCAGCCCTGGGATATAACCATACAAGATATCTAGTAGCTTTCTGAACAGTTAGAAATGCCCTAGTCCTTTTGGGGAAACAAAAATAGACAACAGTTCTTTGATCTTACGAAATAGACCCAGCTTCTCTATTGAGACAGGCACTCCTCAAAGAGGAAAACTCATGTTAAGAGGACGAAACCCCTATATGCATTAAGGACAAGAAGCAGCTCAGGATTAAAAATATTAACACATTAGAGATTGCCTGCCTTGGCAGTACTGGAAAGAGAATAATACTTCTAGCCTCATACAAATGAGAACACTAAGTAATTGGAAAGAGACCATTAGGCAAGTCATAAATCTATAGAATATTTTATGTCTCCAAGCATCTCACTAAACAAATAAATTGCTTTAAGTTTCTGTTTCTATATAAGGATAAATGTATTATACCAAAATGTAGCAATCTCTTATTCATTCTACTAAAGTATTAGGCTTCTTTCTTTGGGTGCTTTCCCAGCACCTCAATTGAGAGTACAACAAAACTGTCCCCCTGCAATGTGTATCATCAACAGTGAAGATCCATCAAGGAATTCCAACTTTGTGCTCACTCCGGGGCATTTATTGCCTTAGATTTTTAATTTAACACATATTAAAAAATATGTTATATAGAAATGAATACAAAGAGCAGCTCTGCAAAGAACCTGAGAGTCTTGGTGGATGGCAAGGTCACGATGAGCTGGCAATGCTGTAACAGCCAGTATGGCCAGTCCTGAGGTACATCAGGAAGGACATGGCCAGCAGGTTCAGGGATATTATCCTGCTGCTCTGCTCTGCCCTACCAGCTACATCTGAAGTATTGGGTTCAGTTCTGATCTCCACAGTCCAAGAAAGACAAATTGTAACTGTCAAGGGTCCAGCAGAGACCACAAAGATGATGATGGGTCTGGAGCATCTTCCCTGTGAGGATAGATTGCAGGAACTGGGCCTGTGGAGTCTACAGAAGAGAAGACTGAGAGGAGACCTCATCAAAACATACAAATATTTTAAAATCTGATATCAAGAGGATGGTGCCAGACTCTTTTCAGTGGTGCTAGTGAAAGGACAAGTAGCAATGCTCATAAAATAAAACACAAGGAGTTCTATCTCAACAGGAGGAAGAGCTGCTCTACACTGAGGATGGAAGAGAACTGGAACAGGCTGCTCAGGGAGGTTGTGGAGGTCTCTCTCTCTGGAGACATTCAAAACCCACCTGGATGAGTTCTTGTGTAACCTGCTCTAAGTGACACTGAGATCTCTAGAGGTCACTCATAACCATAACTAGTCTGTGATTCTGTGATTCTGTAACTGGAACCTAGTTACAAAAGACTAAATTTATTCCTTTTAGAGAGCTCTGTGTTGAGCTTTGTTCATTATTTGTATTTTTCCACCTATCTTCCTCTGGCATTACAGTGAGCAGCCCTGTTTCAAGATATCCGCTGTCTCATTCTCTTTGTTTTTCTTCCTTGCAGTGCTCTCTACATATATAAAAACAAAAATCTGAAACAGAAAAATCCCAAGCTGTCTCCAATAGGTGATCTTAGTGAATGAAGAAGAAACTCTAGAGGGACAAACACAGGCAGAAGCTAACTGCTGCTTTTTATATTTTCCTCTACATAAAGCCAAAAAGCAGAAAGTTTGCCCTGGGCATTTTGCTTTATACATTGTGTAGAATACATATTCTTGTCCATTTATATTCATCAGACCTAAATCTGGAGACTGCTATGATGCCGACAAAGAACCACAGACAGAATCTAACTCCTGTGCTGCTCCTGTGTATGATAATATTATTGCCATGACTGGAAATTTACTTGGTACCCTTGTACAGTGTGAAGATGGTATCGATCTGCCTGAGTAAGATTAGCAACATCCATTCAGTTTTGAACTCTGACGTGAGGGGGAGTGAACTAAAAAGCTACAAAATACCAGTATCCACAAAGAAAATACTTTTTTTTTAATATTTTCTTGTGTGTAATAGGAATTAATCAAATATTTTCAGTTGCTTCTCAAGTTTAGATACTAAACCATTAAAAGTCTTAATCCATTACTCTTCACAAAGTCAACACAAAATGAAAGAGAGCACATGATTAGTATTAATTGCATAGCCTGTTCTGAGATATCCACTGGAGCTCCAAAAATGGCCTTTTTCACGATTTGGTGGACCCTATGTAAGCCATTTTGCCAAAACACCATTCATTTGACATTCCATAAATTTTGTCAGTTGAATCGAAATCAACAGTGCTTTGTGTTTTCTGCCCCTTCTGTTCAGAAAGCAGAAACATCCTAAAATTTTAAACATGGACTACTGCTAGACTTCAAGGTGGGGCTTTGGACCCAACTACCCCATTATCAAAGTTTTATTAGAAAATATACAAAGATGACACAGCTCTGAAAGCCAAGTTGGGATATTTTAACTTCATCCAGAATGAAGACTGCAGCTTGCCAATCACTAACACAGTCATGGGAAGCCAGAATGGTAGCACAGAATGAAGGATGTTTTCAGGAGCATTTTTCATATTAATAAAATTCACTGCACATAGGTGATTAAAAAAGAAATCACTTTCTTAAGGGTTTCTTACACTAACTCTTCTTAAATGTGACAGAAAGCTCAACTTTTCCATCTCTGCCTCAGATTTTACATTAGTCTTTGCGCTCCTTGGGTTTGTCAGCACTCTCCTTATGAGCATTTTGACTGAAGTTTATGTTTTGTTCTAAAGGGCTTTACATGTGTATTTACATGTGTATTTACATGTGTATTTACATTTATTTACTTTCATTTATATACCACTGGGTATATAAATGAATAGAACTTCAAAGTGAATGACTGAATATTAAATAAATCAAAAAGCATAGATTCAAAAGACTTAAAGTGGAAAGGTACCACATTTACAAAACTGTCAAATTTTTTATTCACTGTATTTAATTTCCTAATCCTGATCTCAGACTCTGCAAAGACAAGGCTAGCACTAGCCCAACAAAGGAAGCTGGAACACTGAAAACTGCTTTGTTTTCCCTGCAAGATATTAGTCAGAGATAGGTTAAACTACATAGGACTACAACTTTCTTTTCTACAAAGTCACGTAGTCAGAGGTGACAGAGCTGTACACCAGGGAACTTAAATACAGGGAGATTCAATTTTCACCAAAAACATTCCCAGGGAAGAAAAATTCCCCATGGAGAAACAGGGAAAAAAGGAAAAAACACTATCCCAAAAACTTGCCACTGTATGTAAAAAACACACAAGCTAAATCTAAAGAACTGAATGCTTGAGTGAGAATAATTTTTTACCAATTACTGCATTTCATGGTAATGATTAAAATGATAATATAAAATGCAATAAAATAATGATAAATACGGTGATAGAAAAAAAAAATTAAAGGCTTTATGGTTATACAGGCCAAAAAGTCCAGCCAAGCAGGGATAAAGATAAAAGCTGGTTCAAAAATGTGTGACAAAGAATGCATTAGTCACAGGAAAAAGCAAAAGAAAAAAAAAGGATATCTCATAAAAAAACAAAGAAAGATGTTAAAAAACAAAGGGTATAAAAATTCTGAATAAAAATTCTGATTCCAATGAGGATTTTTGAAGTTCATTTAATTCCTGTGATTTATTAGTTCTTCAGTAGAACTACTGCACTGAGACACTGGGTTTTTTATTAATAGAAAATGATTAATGCCACTGCAATCAGTAACAACGATTTTCTCTTTCATCAGCTAGTGGTCTGGTGCTGATCAGATGATGAAATCAAGGCAAGTGAATTGGTAAACCAGCTGGAGAAGGCATTTCTAATATGATTTAAGACAACAAAACAGAAACAGAGGAGCTTTCTCATTTTCTTTAGTTCACTTCTGGCTGTAACAGTGTGATTTCATTTATGCCTATAAAAAGTGTGCATAAAATCCTTATCTAATACTTAGACAAACCACCTCCTCTCAAAGGGATAAATTACAGCACAATCCAAATACAGTGGAAAGATAAGATCTTGGGATTTTTTGTCTTACCCTGTATTTTTACAATGGGAAATAAACATGCACATATTATGAGGAATTGGTATTTAAAATCCTTTCCACTCTATGAGTCAAAATGCAGGAAAAGGTACCACATCTCTCTGTGAATTGAGTGAATGAGAATTTAAAAAGACTAAAGGACCAGCAAAACACACACAGGCTCTCCCTCATTAGATTTTTTGCACAATAGTGACTACAGAGAGCTATGAATGCACAGTACTATGAATAATAAAACATCTGTGAATTACATAATGTCACTAAGTACATTCCAAATGGTATGCATATATTAACCCACAAACACAGGCTGGTACTTATTTAATACAAAATCAGCAAAAAAAAAATGGTGTTTCACAAAGGCCCTGGAAGTCCATTATGTTATCCAATTCTCACATATTACTCTATGGAATGTGATGCTATTGTTACACCACAATAAAAAATTGTCACAGCAACAGCTCCCAGTGACAGGTAGCAATATCTCTGGGAAATCAATCAACTTTAATGAAACAGTTTAAGGAAATGTAATTTCTTCTTGCATTTTAAACTGGCTGGAGTTTACATGGAAAAAAATGATAAATATGAGAAACTTTTATACATGTTAAGATTCTGTCTTTTCACAGTATTTCATATTGCCATTGAAATGCAGAAGCAAACTTTGAGCCTGTAGCACCATCTGACAATCAGAAAAATGTTCCTTTGTATCACTGCAGACTTCACACAGCTTGATTGGAACCCTCTGTTTTAGAAGTGCCCCAACACTACCCTGGTGATAAATCATTTTAGGATTTGCATGCTTGCTGTTAGCTTTAATCATGATTTGCTGCTTTTTCACTGTTGAAGCAAGGCTTCTTTTTATTAAGCAGCTTTAGTAGTCTCTTAACAGTGTAATACAGATATGGGCCCATAATTATAAAGTGAAGTCAAAATTATTATTTCTCTGCTGTATATTCTTCTTAACAATTAGTTCAGAAGCAGGAACATATGACTCTTGTTTTAAACACAAGCCTGAAACCCCTAGAAGTTTAGATTAATATTCTATTTTTTTTTTTTTAAATTACCTTTTTTCTGTGAAATCACCTACTCTTGCAATAACAGAACCCATCACTTACTAAAAATACAAAGCATTTTAATATTCTATTATAGGTTGATACCAGTATTTAGAAAAGCCTTTACTCAGAAGTAGCATACTGTTTATCCCCACCTAGTCATATATAACATCAGACAATTTGACAGTTTACCACATTAAAACCTGATTTAAACCCTCCTGAAGTCACTGACTCACACTTTCCTTTTACTTTCTTGAGTCAGGAGTCTTTTAAAAGTCAAATGCTGTTCATCCTTTCACTCCAGTATGCAGCACACCAAGTTCATCTCTCAACTGCCTTCTCTGATGTTATGACCTCCATGGTAAGATTGTGTAGGAAAGGTTTATTCAGTATAAAAACTTAGGATGAGGCTCTAGGGTTTATGAAATTAACAGATGGCCTCAGCCCGAGTGTATTTAAAGGAGATCTTATTTTTTAATGAAAATAATTTGAGATTGGGTATGTAACCAAAACTCAGGTATGTATTTGATCTTATCCCTGAAATAATTCAAGATAGATCATCCAGGTTACCATATGGGCTATATTCCATTCCTATTCCTATTAAAAGCAGATTACAGAGTGGCTAAAGCTACTTATGATTTTTCAAGCTTACCAGTATTAATTTGAATAAGATAATAGATGAGGAAAGAATGATTGGCAGCCATTCCATCCACACAAAGTACAAATCTCTTCAGTAGAATTTCAATGGATTGCAGAAGTATCAAAAGATTTAGTGATAATTTTATCTTCCATTTTTTAAAGAGTAGTACCTCTTCATGTAACGTTATTCACTCTTTTCCCTAAAAATAGAGATTTGTCATATTTATACCCTAAAATGGAGTAGCTCAAAGTATTATGAAAGTTTGGATATGTACACTGAGGTATTAGGTATGTGCAACATAAAGTCTGTTGATGTGCAAAAATCATGAAGCACGCACGGTGAGTTATGAATCAAGTCTCATGTTCCAGCCATTGATATCCGTGTCTGGGAACAAGAATTCCAATTGCCTTATCTTTCCTGCTTTTGGCATGTAGGGAAGCAGCCAGTGCACCTGTACAGGTCCTGAGAGACAGATGAACAAGCCAGAGAGATAAAACAGATGTCCAGAATTTTCCCACCTGACACCTGGCTGAATTCACACTGCTTGTTGTCATAAGATGTGGATAACCATCTGTCCATCTGTCTGGTAGCTACACTTAAGGGCCATATTGTTTCTAAGAGTTAATCACTGAAGGAATAGGAAATATTTTTGAAAATTCAACACTATTTCCTACAGAGACTATAATAGCCATTATAAGTCTCAACTGGCACAGTTCAACATGGCCAGAATACCAGAAACCCAGCAGAGTCAGTGCACTATAAGAGAAATGCTGTATTATATTTCCAAAAAATTATGCAAAAAATGAAATGCTTACATTTTAAGGACAATTCCCTTTTTTTCCATTATATTAGTAGGAGAAAAAAATTATTATTATGAAAATGGCAAAGCTGAAATTATTATGCCAGACCTCATGATTCTACTTTTTAGCTTCAACATATAAAACACTGCACATGTGCAGATGAGGAGTTCCCTTAAATTTTATATTAGGGCAAAAATCAGCAAATTTCCATTGACGCTTATGTATCATGGATAGAATTTCCTTAAGCAATTCTTAACATGTATTTTATGCAATTCTTAACAATGTAAGCTGTCCTGTACGTATTTAATACACCAGTCAAGGCACAGAGGTCTAAGGTGGCTTCTTTCATCTCAGGATAGTAGGTCAGTGTCATTAAAAAGATCACCAATTCCCACTTCCCAGTTCTACATAGTAAACAGATTATTTATTTGAAATTAATGCAGCTCATGGTAGAAATGCAGCCTCTACTGAAGTAGGCAGTAAGATAAAAATATGTCCTGTTGTATGCATGTTTTATATATAAGTAGATATCTTGAAAAAAAATATCAAGGGGATCCTAGAAAGTTAATGGACTAAATGGCAGTTCAAAAATTTTCTGCCTTGTTTCAAGACTTGCTAATATATCATCTTCTATCATTACTTACAGTAATGAATTCTGTAAAGCAGAGACTCTAACATTACTGTCTGACCTCCCATAGTTATAAATCCTATTTTTCTAAATGCACTTTTTACCTTGAAATATATTACAATAAGCCACAAACTCAAAGGTACAAAAAAATACTATAAAAATCACCCTAAAAACATGTATAAAAATAATATGTGTTTTTCAAAAGTTATCCTGTCAAAAACAACTTTTTGAGTGAAATCAAAATCTGTCTGATGCTGCTCACTGACAGTTCTAATTTCAGTGAGAATGATCAAAAGCAAAGTGCAGAAGGCTGCATGGAAGTGCTCCATACCACAGTACAAAATGGTGTCATATTAAAAACCTAATGCTATATTCAAAAATTAAATTTACTTTTTAAATGGGAGATTAAAAATTTAAAAATACTTTATTAGTATTTCCCCTATGTCTTTACCTTTTCATTATTCCAATATTAGTGTCAGAAATCAACATCATCAATGCAAGAAAAATAGAGGAAAACTAGAGGTTGGTTCAAGACATTTTAGGAATGACCCAATGTCTGTACATGAGAAAGGCACATGCTTTGCTCAAGAGCTATGGTCAGATTCATAAAAATATTCAAACTGATCTTCCCTGAAAGATCAAAAACTGAACTCAATAGGAAATCAGGAATTATCAACTCCTTATCACTGCAAGATGCTCATACCTCACCTACCTTTACATACAAGGTGAGTATGACATGGTGTCCCAACATGACATAAATTTTACAGACATTAGTAACTGTACTATTTGCATTCTCCTTTCACCATCTTCTTTGCAGTGTAAACTCTTTATCATGCATAGGAAACACCTGACTAATTGCATCAGGAAATCTATCTTTTTTATTCCACAACACTGCCTATAGCTGCTTCTTTCAGGCTCCCTGGAGCTTTAATTCACAACTTTTTAATGCCCTCCACGGGGAGTATTTCAAAATGAGGGATGGAAGCGGGATGAAGGCAACAAGAAAAACACTGAGTCACCCACAGCTTGTCTAGTTTTCCCTTTATAATGTAAGTTTCTCAGGACAAAGCTCATATATTGTTGTGTCACTGGCAGCACTGAGTATTTAATCAATGGTTTCACAATATTATTGAATTAGTTACTCCCATGTCTTCTCTCCAATTTGTTGAGACTTCACCCACTAACCATGTCAATATCATCATACTTCACAGTCATGAAATACTTGTATAAAAACAGATGTGATATCTATATTCAAAACCAACATAAAATACTAATTTAATAATAAATTTTAATATTAAATTTTTTAAACATGAAAAATGTAGGTTTTTTTCTTTCTTAATTACAGAATGGTTAAATCTAAAGCATATTTTGACAAAAGTGCCCTGAAGCATATATATGTGTGTGTGTGTGTGTGTGTGTGTGTGTGTGTGTCCCATATACATAATCATGACAATTAATATCTTTTCAAACACTTTGACCAGGAGGCAGTTCATAGCTGTTAAGCAAAAAAAGGATTTGCTCTGAAAAAATTCTCCTATCTTTAGTGAAATGGAAGACATTGAAGCATTTCTACAGCACCGTCCTACTCTTTACAGGCATTTCTAT
Source organism: Parus major (assembly GCF_001522545.3). NCBI lineage: Eukaryota > Metazoa > Chordata > Aves > Passeriformes > Paridae > Parus > Parus major. The sequence goes on from NC_031771.1 coordinate 49,098,535, forward strand.
GGACCTCTTCACTATACCTTGTAACTAATTCACAGAAAAAAATGGATCAAAGAATTTTCTATGACTGAGACAAGGAAAATTACCCTTTTCACAGGTGTAACCCCAAAGAAGTGAATACTAGTGGCAGATCTAGGAACAAAGACTGAATTTCCTGTTTTCTAGCCCTTCAACAGGTAGGCTGGTTTTCTGCCCCTCCGTACAAATGGTGTTGTAATGTCAGTAAAGTCAAATATACAACTTCATCATTAGATGTATGCTAAAACAAACCAAGTGAGATGAGACATTTCTACTTAAAAGTGTTCCATGTTAACTGGCATATATACTTTAGATGCAGAAAGATTTTGAGCTTGAACACATAAAATTCCTCTGAGATTAGGTCTCTCTGTAGACTTTCAGAGAGACACCAAAGAAGGGATTATCCTAAATATTAGAAAAACAACTTAGGCTGAATGAAAAGGCCCCCACATATGCCTAGTTCCTACTGATTGTGAAGCTAAGTGAGATGTCAAACTTAACAATAATCTTAATTCACCTGTTAACATTATGCCTGGGTAACAGGCTGCATGCTAACTCCCTTCTCAGAGGTGAAAGCCAAGACTGGCTAGAGTTATCTTTACTCCCTGTATGCTTCTTCCATTCTCACAGTACAGGGCTGGATAGCAACAGAAAAAGATCATCCTTATAAAAAGGAAAAGCAAATGGACATTTATGATATCGAACTCTGCCCACACTTCTTATGAGGTTAATTACTTTATATACCACTCTTTTGCTCTTATTTGCTAAAATAAAATTTCTCTAGACAATATTCAAGAAGTGATGCCTTTTATGTAGAAACAATTGTCTGCACACAGTTTCATAGTTTAAAGAAAGGTCATTTTGTGTCAAAAGCCAATTGAAAATCCTGCTTTCCTGAATAAAACTCTGCAAAATGTAACATAAACAGATAATTAAGCCTGATAAAATAGGCTATAGAGCATAATCAGGTTTATTAAAGCCTTGTAGAACATTTTTCTCTGTCATATTTCTCATAGTTATATATAAGTATATATAGTATTTATATGTGTAAATAATAAAAAAACATGGATTTTTTTTAATTGGCTTGATTGGCACTTGCGATTCAAAATAGTGTTACTGAGCTAGACAAAGACTGTTTAAATGTGAAAACTAATCTGATTTGGAAGAAAATTAATTTTAAACTAAATGTAGAAACATTAATGCCTTTCTTTAATTCCACCACTGAAGAATATTGAGGACTCTGTGGTGACTATCAGGGGTCATAACAAACCTTCTGGTTTTTTCCTCATTAACACCATAAATTCATTAGAAAGGGCAACAAACTGTTTTCCTGTGATAGATGCCATTCCTAGGAACTACAGACCAAAGGAAAACTCATAGCTGAAATAATAATCTACTGGGCTATGACAGAGAATAGAATTTGATTGTGGCTTCTTGATATTTCATGAACACATTCCAACAAAAACAAAGAGCTTAATGCTAAATAATGAAATTGTAAGCATGTTCATGGTGATAGAAAGGAATTAAAATATTTGTCACATTCATCATATATGCTCTTAATGTTGATTCTGGTAAAATATTGAGAACATAGAAGATGGAACAGCATTTCACATATTTATAGTTTTCCCTAAATGAAATGTCAAAAGTCAGATATAACATCTGCAGGCACAATAGCTTAATTTTTCCCCAATGAAAAGGGAGATAATAGAGAGTTTGTAAGAATGCATAATTAAGTATACATTGGAAATTTAAATCTAGACAGTGCATTTGATAGCACAAAGCTATCTTCTACTGCCTCAGCAAAATTCAGTCAATTGAATGAATCTCAAAGAGTAAAATGAGTAATGGGTTAAAGCATGGATTGTCCAGAGTTTTTAAATGATGAGTGGGTGAATCAAAGAGTCTGTGCTTATAGGCCTACATGAAGCTTGCAGGAAGAGTAGAGACAGAGGTTTGTTTATAAGCTTGAGAAATCTCAGGTGAAGGTTTTAAATTGTTTATGAGCCTTTGCAAAAACAATTTACTTGAATTGAATTGTATTGTTCACCCTGAGACTAATGTGTGATCTGGGTGGTGCAAGTTTACTTAATTTAATCCTTTAGTCTAGGTTTGACAGATAGTTTAGCAAGCTCAGTACTACTGCAAAAAACATATCTACTTCTCCATTTATGTGTAAAATTGTGTTTGGCTCCATTGAGAGTTCCTCTACAAATTGTAACAGCCCACATCCACCAGAAGAAGAATGGTTCCAAGGAGAAAAAGAGATCTTGTGCCATACAGCCCCCTTTCCCACTGGTTGCCACTTCATATTATATTCCTATTCATAATTTATCTAACTTGTTTTATAACTAGCTAAAAAAATTACATATCACATCTTCCCTGATAGGTTCCTACTGACATATCTTGTTGTTTAGTGTTCTTGTGTAAAACAATTGAAAATAAAGTGATGCTGGGTATATTTACAATCTCTGGGTATATTTGACCTGGTCATATGAGTAAGACAATTCAGATTTGGCTTTAAAAGCTTTAAATTAACCTCTTCCTAAAAGATAGGGAAATGAGAGTCAGATGGATGTATTTTTCCTTCATCCAAGCAGGACAACGGCAAACAGAAAGTAGGATGTCACTTGTCACAAATATCTTTCACTCCCTCTTTCTAAAATAAAAAAAGACCCAACAACTACCCAACAACGAAGCAGCCGTAGGAGGCAAAGAGGAAAGAAATAGTTCATAAAAGCTATATTACCACTTGCAATTTGAAGCTCCCAGTATCTTGCAAGTTAATGCAACAGAAGAAAAAACCTCTTCATTTGGCCTCCCACTGTTTTGGTGCCCTTTCCCCACTGGTATTGTAGCAGGAGGCAATATAAAAGTGCTTTTATTCCATACAAATTGCTTGACTGCTAAACTCTCTGAGATCTGAAAATTACAATAGTTGCACAATTATTTTTTTTAGGGTACTTTCTTCTCAATTGCTTCTGACCAGAAAATTAAATACAAAAGAATGAAATTGCAATGAACACAGAAGACACAATTTTGATTTCATTTCCAGTTGAAGAAAAAATTTATTGAAATAAAATTTCTATATTTGAGATAAGAATCTGATCAGAGGTATTTAACAATGCCTTTACATGTTCCAAGTTAAAGTTTTTTCTAAGATAACGTCTATATTCAGAAAAAGGCTGAAAATTTCACAAATATATTTGCATAGTTAATGGATTTATTTCTGAAAAATGCTACATCTTAAATACTTTGGTGTTTTTCCCTTTTTTTTTCTCATCTTTAGGTAAGATTTGCAAACTTGAACTCACAAAATATGTATGGACTGCAGATATTTAATACACCATTTCTAAGTATCAGTTGAACTAAAGAAAAGGGATGGAAAATGCAAAGGACAAAACCTGTGTGTGGATTTTTTTGACAGAGCTGTTAGTACCAATCTTTATAGTTCTTTGATATTCCTAAACAATGCATTCTAATACAAAACTGTGTTTTTCTTGATCTCTTTTGCATCTTTTTCCTTCTCATCCCTCTATGTCTTTACTGCAATTTTCTTTCTTTATGTTATTAATTTATTTTTATGCAGAATTACTAAATTTCCAGACTAGCAATCAAGTTTAAATAAACAATGTACGTGCAGAAAACCTGAATCAATTCAAAAATGAAAGAATTGATTTTTTTATTTTAATTTTGCTCATTGATTTTGCTCACAGAAAACAAAATCAATATGTTAGCAGCCTACTGACTTGGAAGTTTGATAATATATCTCAGTACAATAAAGAGGTCAAAGCCCCTACTGTATCATAAATTCCTCCACTCAGAACTAATTACTCCAAATGGAAAAACGTGGCAGACTATCAGTTTTGAAGGGATAAACATAAAGGATGAGCTAATTCAGACATAAACACCTAACAATCAGGAGAGAAAAAGTATTTTTCAGCATTTTTGTTCTTACAGTTGAAAAGTCATACTATAAAGACAAGTCACAATATACAGCCTTGTTACAGATATAAAGTAGTTTTCTCACACAGCTATACCACATTTGCATCACAAACTTCAATGGGCTGAAGTTATACTTTATTCCTAAGAAAAAGACCTTGTTGAAAAATTATTATTCAAATATCCTCTTTTGTTTCTTCTTATGATGAAGGATATGACTAAACAAATTATTTGGGAGAAAATATTCAGCCTTTCTCTAAATCATAAGATGATATATAGAGTAATATCCAAATACATATATAAAATTAATATAAAAATCGGTGTGTACATATAGACATACACACACACACACACACACACATATATATATATGTAATTGGACTTGCCACTATAGCCTTTGTTTTTATGTGATGGATATAGCTCAGTAGTGACTGCAAAGTCAGAGGTTTTCTGCATATATGGTTTTGATGGCAGTTGTACAATCCTTGTTACAATTATTCTGGTCTGGAGCGTTCTAGCCAAGTGAATTCAGTTGTCTTTAGCAGCCAAACTGTATGTGTCCCATGTGAGTGACTTGATTTCCCTATTTGCTGATAGTCATTTAGCATGTTTGGTTTCTTCTTTGTATCTACCTCAATGTCCTTGTCGAGCCATTTCTCTCAGCAAAACCTGAAAGACACAATGCTGCTTGACTTGAATCCTCCTCCACACTCGCTGTCATGCCCCCAAGCAAGACAAAGATTTTCAAATACTAAGACTCTTTCTGGATTTCCAGAATTTCAGTCATGAGGTATGTTTTTTTTTCCTTTGTTTATCTAGCATATCATCAGGGTTGTTTTTTGGTTTTTTTAGCAAACTACAAATATTTCATTGATTCAAACACTGAAACTTCAAACTTGTTCATACTCATGTCCCTGATACTAATTCAACAAATCATCTAATCAAATTTCAGTCCTTTCAAAGTTGGAACAAAGAAGAAAATGGTGAGTGTTTTCATCCTATTCAAATTCCTGAATTAGATGGTATTTGATCTTCTTCCTCTACTTACAATCAGTTCTGCTGACCAAACCTTTCTCGTGTACCATTTGTTTTCCTGTTTTGGATTCATTACTCCATCTCTCCAAATGCATCCAAAATGTAATCTGAATTTCTTGTTTTCAGCATTTTTTATTGTGATTTATCATGGTTTTTTTCTAATAGCTTTGCTTTAAAGGTCCACTTAGTTCTGCAGTAACCCTGTCCCCTGGGAATCAATGTCTTAATATAAGAGTAAAGAGAGTTCATGGATTTTGTGATCCAACATCCCTTAGAGTTGGAGTGTCATTTCATAAATAATTCACTTACGAGCACATACATTCATTTTACATGATTCCTCAATGTGGCCAGGGTGCTGCGTAGTCTGCACTGTATCCACCTACAAAAAATACAGAAATATATGTCTGCTTACCGGGCAGTGAGTAGGGTTTGGCTAACTTAATCCTTTACCATGGATCTTACTAGTGAGCAAAAAATTTCTCTGTCTTAAGTTCAAAAATATTCCATAGAATAATTATTTTGTCAGTAAACATAGTTAGAACTGTCTGTTTCATACAGACATGAACAGAAACGTAGTGTTTCATATTTCTTAAGAAAAAGAAGAAATTAAGTGAACTGTGCCCAGAAACAGGCTGCTTTTAAATTATAGACAAAATGGAGTGATTTATAATTTTTTCCTTTTCTTACTCAGAGTTACTGCAGAGTAAAAAAATAATACAGACGTATCAGTGATGAGCATAACTCTTCTTCATTAAACGGCGGGGTAAATAGTGCAGTACAGAGAGTGGAAATAAGCAAAAAATAATAATTTTACAAGAAAAAAACAGGCAACTCATCTTTTCCTTCATCTCTCTCACCCAACCACCAGATAAAATGGAGTGAGCAAGCCAGATTTGAAGGGTAACATACAGTACTCAATGACAATTCTATAAACATCTATGTTCTTCAAATGTCAGATATCAACTATCTTGCTCTAAGGTGGACATAATGAAATGGAGAACTAGGGGAGAACCTACTCCCTTTGAATCACCTTGATCAATATGCTTGTGAAGGAACTGAGACACTAAAGAGACATGCACATCTAGTGATAAACAGTGAAGGTTTCTGTCCAATATATTCTTCAGAAAAAGTGTTTAAAATATCACTTGGATTTGGGTCATCCACACAAAAAAAAAAAAAAAAAAAAAAATTAACCCATTATTTTTTTTGGTTACATAACACATTTCATTGGCCTTCAACAGTCTTTTCAGCTTTTCCAGTACTGTTGAATTATTAATAATTTATATTTATTTTACATCACTGACTATTACATCCTAATTTTAATGAATAATTTCTTCTAATCTGTTACACATATGTAAATTTAAAACCAAATTACACAAAAGGATAGCAAAGTCAAGCATCTCTATAAAACATCTTTTACTCTATGAACATAATCCATAAAAGACTCCCAAATGTCCTCAAATAATAATGTCTGCTCCTCAATCTAAATATGATCTTCTTAAAGGAAGCCATCTGGGACAAGGAAGCAAAACATTCTGGTTTGGTTGCAGAAGAAATATATTTGCACCTCAGTAAAATTCTTCATCATCACCAACCAAATTATAGACGAATTTCTTTTTTCAATTTACACTGACTTAACTTGAAAAAACAGCAAAAACACTAAATAGGTCAAAACATTCAATAAAAATACAAGTAATATATCTATATATCTATCTACCTACCTACCAACCAACCTACCTACCTACCTACATACCTGTTTTTATTGCTCTATCTGTACCTTTCATTTAAGTTCATTGAGTACCTCAAAACTCCAGCTATTCAAATTTGTATAAAAATTAAGTTTTGCTAACTTGAAGGAGAGTACATTCACTGGAATAGTAGTTTTGTCCAGTATGCAATAAATGAGGATCTGTTAACATGTATTTTAAATATCTTTCTCCAAAATATAAACACAGTAGTGAGCATTCAGTGCATTTATAAGATATTTCTGAGGCAGAAAAAGTTCATAGATGTAACATATACCTTCTATAATTCGAGCTTTCTTGTATGACAGATATTGATAATATTTTTTCTTTTCAGTTAACAAATCAAATCATAAATTGTGAGAAAAAAGATGAAACAAGCAAAACAAATTACCTGGCACATACTAGACATGTTGAATGTTTTTTATCACAAATGCAATATATTACATCATTAAATTTCAAGCAGTCATGGAAGTCTGTGTGTGTGTCTGTATTACCTGCAGTACACCTGATGCAGTATACAAAGGGAAGGATGACCATTCAATTTGTTGTGCCCCTATACATTACATCCTAACGAGCAACAAAGCCTGCATTACCTGCCAATCTTTGGCACACACTGTGCAGGCATAGAGAGCAAAGTGATGGAAGGCTTTGAGCCTGCACCACAAGTGCTGTGCATTACATGACAATCTAAAGACAATGCTGGAACAAATCAATGCTTCAGAATGCTCAGTGGTGTGCAGAAATATGTACAGAAGGACTCCAAACATAGACTGAAGAGAAATTCACAACCAAATCATATTCCCATGCTCTGTCTCATTAGTAGATGCATCCATACATAATAATAGACAGAAAATAAATACAAAACTATCTTTTCTCCCCAAATATCTGTTAAATTAGATGCTGTTTTCCCCATTTTTCTATGGCAGTTGAAGAATCTTGCTAATTTCCATGAAATTGATACTACTGTCTTGTTCCACCTTCCATTGCCTTGCACAAAAATGCACATGGAGCAGAGTTAAACGAAGAATTGAGAGTTACTACTTAGATGTCATGAGCAAGATGCTTGAAGCTCTCCATTAATCCAGTCCATAATAATAAAATATAGGCCTGGAAGTTTCTTAGTACATGCTGAGTACACTTGCATTATCATAGGCATAATTTCACAAAATTTCTTGATATGTTAAAATTCTTTTCCCTGAATATTTAGATGGGAAATTGCTTCTAGAATTTCAATGCTGCCATACATCCCAAATTTATTCATGGATCTTTATTTCTACTTCTCCTTTTTCCTTAACTTACATATCCATTGCCATTGGGAAGCAACCTTTTAGTATTAGTGATGTATCTTTGCTCCTAATTGTAATTATTTTTCATTAAATAACTGAGAAGCCACTCACTTTAACAGAGTACAGTGGACCCAGCCATAAAATACTGCTGCATGCAAATTCAGAATCCTTAACTTCTGCAAGTACCAAGTACAGTTTTATTGTGTGTGTGGGGTGGGGGGGGTGCCACTCATTTCACTTTATTCTTAGAACTGTATCTCTGTCTGTAAATATGTTATGATTGCAATATATATTATATATTCATCTGATGGACATGTGCACATGACTAAAAATGTGACAGATTACAAGTTTCTCCAACATTCTTAAACGGAACTGAAAGGCACAACATGCTCATTTTTGCCCACTACAGAAAATGCCAGATAAAAATATATCGCTGTAGATTTCCTGTTACATTTCACAAGATACTTCCAACCTATTTTTAAACTTATTATACACATGTAACTTCATTTTCAGTTTGTGGCAGAAATAAAAATAAGATATGGGGAACTACAGAAAGTGTATTGACTATATTTCTTTAGAATGTACATGTTGCATAAGGAAAGCTAATTCTCATACTCTTAAACAAACAAAAAAAATTAATCAGTAAATAAAATATTCACTATCTTTATGTTGCACTATTTTTATACACATGTAAGGGCCACATATAGAGCAAAAAATAGGCAAAATGGAACTCATGAGGTTTTTTTCTTAATAAGAAATTAACAAAGACTTCTACTCATGATCACAAAGGGATGTATAGATTTTGATAATTCAAATTTCTGTAGTAGATATGGTCTAAATTAATATAAAGATCTAATAATCCTGAAAACAGAAGTTTAAAAAAAGAGAAATCAAAGAAAATATTTTTAAAGGGAAACACACCTAGAGCTAGTACACAGTTTAACATAATTGTATTCTCATCTAATCTCATACAAATTAAATGTTTCATTTCTTTTGTGTGACCACTTCTGAGTCCTGCATGTTATGTAAATCAAGTCCATCAAAAGTAATAGTTTGAGTCCTTACAAAAACAAAACAAAAACAAAGGCAAAACAAGAAACAAACAAACAAACAAAAATCCTTTTAACCCATCATTACAAGCATAAAATTGATAAAATAAACATCTATCATCCGTTATCTTTACAAACTTCCTGTCTTATTGATTTCTTTCTCATACTATGCTTATAAATTACTTTTGAACATTTAGGAATTGGTAAAATCTCAGCACTGATGTTATTTTCACTGTCACACTTTGCAATGATATGGTGACATATTGAACACATTAAATTAATGTTGTTAAACATTAGAAGACTATTGGCTCGCAAAGACAGTGGTTATAGATGGAAGAACTGTGAACATGCCATTGACCTGAAAGTAATTCATTCATCACCACAAAATAAAGAATTCAGAATTTAGAATTTAAAAAAAAAAATACATCCACTTAAATGTTTAGTAATCAGTTCTTCCTAAACAAACCCAAAATATTGTTCATTTATGATAAGCATGTACCTTCTATTAGTAGTAGGTAGGAATGAAAACTAAAATAAAATATAACCCATTTAACTCTCTAATCCACTCATATAGAAGCAGTGTAAAATTTAAAAAATTGCCTATTTAATATTGTTTACTAGAATGACTTGTCATTCCTGAAGCACAGAACTATCTTCATTACAATCCCCTATAAAAATATCAGTGTTCTGTCTTCAGTACCTATGGATTGACTTATGTCAGGTAGACCATATCCAGAAATATAACTTGCTAACAGTATTTTGAAGGCACAGAGTGGAATAACATAGCATTAACCTACCTAAAAGTCTCAGTAATGCAAACTTCCATATGGTTTGCATTCGACTTATGTAAAACATTTATCAAAATTCAGTCACCTTGCTTATTGATGTACTGCATTAAGAAGCACTGGAATGATAAGAATGACACCTATTTAAATTATTTATTACAATCAAGCCACAGAAACTCTGGACCTCCTTAGAAACTGAACAACACTGTCACGTCAAGAACAAAAAAAGTTCACGGAAAAACAGAAGCACAAGTACTGATATCCTTAGGTGCCTGTGTTGATGCAAATCTCACACTGAGAAGTTTGTGCTGCTCCTTAAACAGCTTACAAAACATAGCTTGACCTTGGTGTAGATAATGCTACTAACAGTTTAATCCACCATTATGGAATGAGGGCCTTAAAACATGGCCCACATTTTGTTGCTGTTTTCTTTTTCCCTATTTCTTAGGAATACACGGACTTACTGGAAGGAAAATATTTGTGTAATCCTATTATTCTAAACAGATGAAGTTCTATTTTAAAACTATCTTGATATTTTTATGTTACCTCAACCTCAGAGAGTTGAATTTTTTTCAGTTTCTAAAATAAATATATAGTGATACATATTTGCTGTTATGACAATATTGTTCTTTAAAAAGTACTTCTGATATTCATACCCAATATATTTATGAACAGCAATCACATCTCCTCTCCACACTTACTTTCTTAAGGCTCTAAGGTAAACGTAGCAGTGGCTTAAAACCAGACCATTAGTTACCATCTGCTCCACCCTTCTGATGGGCACTAAAGCCTTCAGGGCAGGGTTATATGACATGCCTATGAAAGAACTCATGTACTATTGCAGTCTTCAGCTGGGTGTATTAAAGTAAAAGAATTCCAGTTTTGGTTTACCCTAATATACATTATTAGGTGGTTCACAAAGATTCAAAGGAGCTTCAAGTATTCATGCCTTGAGGATAGTAACAACTTCTGCCATCCAATTTTAACTTGCCACAGCACGTCTCTCAGAGACTTAAGTCAAAATAAGCAAAACCCTCTTAGTCTTCTCTTCCACAGCTAAATCTATATTCCATGGTTATTAAACAGCTTTTTCTGAATGTTTGAAAGCAAGCTTAATTCTTACTGAAAATGGTTGACTAGAATAACAGAATGATTTTTCAGAGGAAGTCTCATGAATGACTTCTCAAATGACCAGACTATGTCTGTTTCTCTCACAGCAGCACCCAAATTGATGCAGCCTTATACTGCAAAAATAAATTTGTTTGTGACACTAGTGCTCCTAGTAACTCTTGCCTAATTGATTAAATTCTTCTTTTCCTACTGCTCCTATAAAATTATTTCATAACTGAATTTACAGCTTGTTCTTGTTTTAACTTCTAAAGTCGAGAATGTTTTCTAGTCCGTCATCTAATACAATCTAATTCTCACACAAATTCATGATGTTTATCACATTTGCCCCATAATCAAGTCTCCTTATTAAATTTACACTAATTTTGCTTTAAAATATAAAGCAAAAATGTTCTTGAGACTGATTCTTGACTCAAGTAACTTCTTATAATGCTTGCATTTGCAAGAAAACCAATTGTCATCTCATTTAAGTGAATTTTTTCTACACTTTTTGATTCCTTTAGTAGTATCCATCTTCCTCAGGTGCACAAATAATTTCCCAGGTGGCACAGTATCAACTGATTGCTGAAGTCCAAGGAGAGAGATTACTAAATTTTCTTTGTCTAGAAAATTGGTTATCTTTTCAAAGAAAGTTATCAGATTGGTTTGTATGAACTCTTTTCAGTAAAGGCATTTTCAATTTTCATGCTATCTTCCCTCGCTCTGTATGTCAGAAACTTAATTGTTTTTCATATAAACTCTGCTCTACTGTTTGATAAAAGATGAGGTCACACTTTGAGACCTTTATCCCTTCTTTTCCATCTTCTCCACTACTTAAATATAAATACTCTATTTGCTATTATCCTCCAAAACAGTACCTTTTTTTTTCCCCTAACAGATTTATTTGAAAGAAAACGTGTCATGCTTTGCTGTATATCACTCAGAACTCTGTGGTGACTCCTATCTGGTACTGCTTAACTTACTTACATCAGACTCCTGGTTTTTGTTTAATCTCAGATGCTTCCAGCTTTTGCCTCCCAAGTACATCTCTATCACACCTATATAACATTTCACTTCTAAGGGTAGTAATTACCCTGATTCTTTCCCTTGCTCTCATAGCTCAATAAAAAGTTCTTTTTAAATCATCTCTTTAATGTCTCAGTTGTCATTTGTCAGCGCTTTATCCTGATGGTGACCACACCCCTACAATGTACATCTCTGATTATCTGACGTCCTGTCTCCCTCTTCTTCCCACTCATTGCAATTTCCTGATCTTGTAACTTATTCCATTAGAAAAAAAAAATCTTCTCATGCATCTACATGGGATAGACACCTGTGCAGCTGAGACTCTGAGAAGGAATTTGAGATATCTTACTTCACAGATAAGTATGAAGAATATTTCTGTATCAAAATCCCCACTTTCCTCCTATCTGTCAGTGTATATAAAGTCATTGCTTACCCCTGCTACTGAAGGCCAATTCTGAGGAGAATAAACTGTATTGATTGAACAGGGGACGTACTTTTCCAAGTCCCAGAATTAATCTGCCTAGAGGCAAAATGTCTGTATTCTCTATTAATGACTCTTTGTAATTTCAAACATAGTATTATATTTATTTATAATTTCTCTAGCCATCATACTGTACTCATCAAGACAGAAAGAAAAATAAGAATGGCAAGACTTCAGTGCCTAATGTATAAAAAAGCTGAGGTAAAAGACAAATATACTTTTGGTAATGTAATTTTACTTTTTAGAGACATTCATATTTGGTTGTTTTAAAGGTGACTTTTAAAATAATTTCCAGATATATAATCTACACAGAATGGTAGCTGTCAATTAAATTTGTTTCTTCCTAAGGTTTCCATTTGCACATACAAGGCCAGAAAGGATTTTTAGTGAAATAAGTTCATGAGGAGGAAGAATTACACAAAGAATTAAATACTTTATAGATATATTCAAAGCATAATACTGTGATGTAAAATAGCAAGATGATGCATTTATTGCTTACTTTGTTAAGGAAAGTCTTATTTTTCATCTCATGGGCACAAGGGACTTCACAGGAAAGCTGTATACCTCAGCCTCAGAGTGCCAGTAATCCCTGTTCAACAGAGACACTCCTACTCCACCTGGGCTACAGCAGACTCCAGGGGCTTCTCTTGCCCCAGCACCACTCCCCAGCCCCCCTGCTTGCCCTTGAATGAGAGAGGCATTTATTCCCCTCTCTAGTCAAAATGCACTAATGCATGTGTGAAGCAGAGACCTGCTGCTCCTTGTCGGGTGAATAAAACTCCATCCATCAGGAAGCAAAGGTGATTATCCCAAAGGCACAGTAGGGCTCTGAAGGTAGAGACTACACAGCAGCCAAAACTAAAAGAAAAAGTTATGGAAAGCAGGGAGAGTAAAAGATGTAGGGAAGTTGGTTGAACTGTTTTATATGGGATCTTTAGGCAGGAAATGACAGACCTACCAGCCTTTATATCAAATTCCAAAGTACAAGCAGATATCACTCTCACCTAAAAAACTCACTGATCACAGCAATACTTCTCCTGGTAGGGATGTTTCAGTATTTCAGTTTAAAAAAAAAAAAAAGAAAACTATGAAGAAAATGTCAGAAGATGAAAGAAAGCACTTTTACCAGCACACCAGCCATTTGAAAAGAAATGTCACAATAGGCATAGGTTGAGCCCACTGCTTGAACAGATCACAGAAAATATGGATGTAAAGTACAGATTCAAAAAATTACATTAAAGGAGAGTGCTCGTTAGTAAACAAAACATAGAATTAGGTTTCCAGAATCCCTCTTAACTGTACCTCCAAGTTACAATCTAAAGGATTTTAAAAGGTACAAATTCTTGGTTATTCTGTACATTCATCTAAAAAAATCACTTATGTTATGGAAGCATCATAATGATAAACTAAGTTGATAAGGAATAGAGCTATTCTGAGATTCTATATGCATGCAAAACACTAAATTGTTGCAACATTACCATAAGCCTGTCTGCATTTTCAACTATTCACTTTCTTAAAATTAAGTTCAAAGCAAGAAAGGTTTTTTGGTATCTATGTCTTCCCTTTCAAAGGTAACATAAATTCTATGCTTCTAAACCACTTGCAACTTTTGAAGTCCTTTATCAAGGAGAAGTATGGTGTTTCCTAACAAATGAGAACTTATTTATAGTGTGCCTTATGAGTACATGATGGTAGATTGCTTTAACTGAAGTCTGTCAAATTATCACACTTTTTTTCTTTGAATTTTGCAAATAACTGCTTTTTCTTCTCTATTCACTTTCTTTTTAATGGAAACAGAGAAAGTTATTTTTATCTTTAATATATAATGTAGAATGAAGAAAAAAAAATAAGCTGTTAATGATGTGACCTTTAATTTCTTAGACACGCTCTTAAATTAAATCTAAAATGACCAGAATTAAGCTAGATTTGACAAGAATTATATATGTGAAATAATGTCATATATCAAAATTAGGCTGTCATGCTTAAAGTTCACATGTAAAATATCTGAACAGTGCAAAGCAACACATGTTGCATTCAAATATTTGTAAGATCGGTTGAATTACCTAACATTAGATTGCACTCTGGTGATTTGTACATAGCACAGTTTACACACTTATAGATTTTAGGCAACTGCTAATCATTTTGCTTATAAATTCCTCATGGCCAATTAATATATGTACAGAATTTTCAAATGGTAGCATTAAATTAACATTATAAATTGGTTTAGTTTAGTGTTTAGGGTTGGGTTTTTTCTTATATTTGATCAAAAATAATCACTTTTTCCATTGAAGCAGTGTCACCTTGAGAATCAGGCCCTCGATATTGTTTTTCTACATGCTCTAGCCACTTTCCCAGGAAAGTAACTATAAAAATAAGTGTTTATACATTCCATTAAAGATATATCTTTTGATGGACATCTCTCATGGCCAGTGCAGTTGGGAAGGTGTTAACCTGACTATCCAATCCCTGGCCATGGTCAGAAACTTATAAATACAGAAAGGAAAAATAAAATTCGCTCTTTCCTTCACCACACCTCAAACTGTGTCCATGTGACTCACTTTGTGTCCAACAACAACAAAGCAGCAAAATTTTTATTGTAGGACCCAAAATCAGTCTAAAGTGCATCTCCACTTTTGTATTAAATTACATCTAATATGCAGAGGGAAAAGGCTTTTCTCTGTCCAGGCAAGTTACAGAAGGACAGTCTAGTTTATTTTCACATGGCTGCCCCTACTCAGAATATTTCCAGCTTTAGTACTCAGGAGTAAGACATGTTAAAAAGGCTGCCCCATATCTTGGAGAGGGGATGAACAACAAAATGTTTTTTTCCAGTTAAGTTTCAGGAAGCACATGTACACCAATGAAACTGTGCCTAGCCTGACTGGCAAGCAGAGAACACAAGCCAAGAATGATAAGTTACAATTCTAGATATTGATTTGTGGGGTTTCTCTTTCAAATAGAAGAAGGCCTCAGAAATTAAAAATGAGTGTATACTTCATGTATATTTTACTTGGTTTTCTGCATCAATGTAGAGCATTTTACAAATGAAAGGTCTCTTTTCAGATAGCAAGATTCCTGAGCTGATTTAATCTTAAAATTTGCATGATCTTTTTCCTGATGCCTTTTCAGTAGCTATTTCATGTAACTTGAGTCCTCCCTTGGATTCTCACAAACATAGAATTTTTTTGACAAATTTCTAAATAATGGTTTAGTTTCTTCAAGAAATTGAGAGACCTTCAAAGATATTTTTTTAA
Source organism: Parus major (assembly GCF_001522545.3). Lineage (NCBI taxonomy): Eukaryota > Metazoa > Chordata > Aves > Passeriformes > Paridae > Parus > Parus major. The sequence goes on from NC_031771.1 coordinate 49,114,257, forward strand.
AGAATTCATGTAATGTACCTGAGGTAAAAAACATTAATTCTTTACTTCAAATTCTGGATTTCCTAGAAACAAATGGTGTAGGACCATAAATACCCTCTGCTTTGTAGGATGAAAAATACTTAAGTCCATTCTGTGTATCAGGCAGGAACTTGAGAAATTCAAGGCTGTAGATCTTCTGTTTGAATGTGTTACATTTAAAATAATGCTAATTCATTTTGCGATATTGTAGAAAGGACTGAAAAGAAGGAAAATATCTTGACAGGTTTTAGTATAATACAATTGCTAAGCTGTGTTGGAGCAGATTTCCAAATAAGACTAATTCATTGCAGAACACGAAGCAAGCAGCATCAGCATGAACTCTGGCGTCTCCTTGTCAGTATTTGCACAGACTGTGGGTAGCACACAGGGCTTTTGCTTTATGGATAGTGAGTTCCACTCTCAACAGAACTTTAAACCTCAAAAAAGTCTTTATGCAAATTATTTCTTTTGAGTTAAATGTGAAGGGAACATACACTTGCAGCAAGTTTCTTGCTGCATTTAAAAGTAACAGAAAAACAACATACACTGGGCATTTATCCCACTGCTGCTGGGATGAACATGAATTTCATCATGAGCATTTAGATCTGCTCAAGTGGAGAGCCATGCCCAATAAACATTTCCCCTGTCCTATTTTAAGGACAGTATTTACAAAACATGTCCTTGTAGGTGCTTGCTAATACTCTAAAAGATTGAAACATGCAGGTCACATCACCTTCCTGATTCGTGATCCACAGAAGTGCAGGGAACCCATGAAACTGAGTGGTTAGAAAACTGGATCTGACAAAAATATTATTCTGAAGTTATTTACAAATCTAGTTCTGAAGACTGTAAGACCTCATTTCAATTTAATTGTATCAAATTTTAAATTTCTCTATGCACCTATCTTTCATGAAAGCATGTTCTGATTCAAAACTATCTAAAAATAATTAAGCCAGAAGAATTGCGCTGCTCACTGAGTGTTTTATGTTTAAGAAGTCATTGTTCTACCATATGCTTATAAATAGAGGAGGGAAGGAAAAAAATAAAAGGAACTAAAAAGGTGTTGCATGTTCAATGAGTGCAGACATTTTAGATCTATTTGATTTACTCAAACTTATTTTAAGAGCAAAAAGCAATCTTTGACAAAACTGCCATCTTTAAAATATGGTGATATTTCATCTTCTCCCTTCTGCACTATTTAGATTGCTGGGAACTGAAATACTTCCAGCCATCACTGTGTCCAATTTCTCAGAGCTGTCACTTCCTAGCAAATCTGCTTAAGCAAAATGCTTATGTTAGAAAACAGAGCAAACATATGACATAAAATACAATCTACACTTCTTTGCAGGATAACTGGTATTCAAACACAAAACAGAATGAATATGTAAACATCTGTAATTTGAGTCCTATACACCCTTTTAAACCATAAATCTGTTTAATTTCCAAAGATGATAGAATTAGCTCACTTTTTTTTTACTTAGCTGATTTTTTTCACAATAATTATAATTAACACTATAAAATAAAATAATCAAAAAACTATTTCCAAATAAAATACGCTACGTCATTAAAACTAAAAAACACTTAATCTGAAAGACAGAAAACCGAAAGATGCTCAGTTTTAAGCATCTGAGGTTCTGATGCTCTTTTGGTCTGTATTTGATGCCCTGCAAGATAACACAAACTGGAACAGATTTTAGGTGTCTTTAGCCTCCAATATAAAGAGAACAGCAATTACATGAAATGCAAACAAATCCTATATAACACTAAAAATGACACTAAAAATATGTTAAGATCTTTACCTAAGACAGATTACATTTTGCAGAAGAAAAAATAATATAAGAAAAAAATGAGATGTAACACAGTATAAAATGTTTCTTTCAAGAGTGAACTTTTAAGTTTGGATGCCAAGAAATTTTACAAATGAAAAAAATCAGAATGGTGGTGGCTCTTGCAAACCAGTAAATATTAAATTTTACTTGCAGAATTTTAAAAATATTTTCTGATTTTATTAATTTAATTATACAAAAATCATATTAATTTTTGAAGTTTATACACGTGGAACTGTGTAAGACTAACGCTACTCCTACTACTTCAGAAAGCCTGTCATGTTACAGGAAAGTCAGTGCTTACTGTGTACAGTTCAAATCCCAATACTCTGATGGCCCATTAACACCAAGTATGTCACCCTTTAACACCATGGAATCAATACACTGGAATGTCATGGCACCCTGATGAGCCACAAAGCCTCTGTATACATGTATTAGACAAAGATTTTGTATTGCTTCAGGGAAGAGATGTGTCAAGTTAAAATCAATTTCAAGTTTCTTACTAAGAAGGAAATAGTCCTAGGTAAATAAATGGGGTTTTTTTTTCAAATTTCATTCAATCAAACATAGGAAGTAAACAGAGAAGTTAAAAGTCATTTAGCTATCACCTTCTGAATAAGGACACTTGCATATGCACTGCTCTAAATTCTACCACACATTTTCAAGATTTTTTTGACAACTCTTTCCCACCTAGATCATCACTCACACAGCCCTTGATGAAATCTTTCAGGATAAGATAAAAAAATAAAAATATAACCTAAAATAATAATTTTAGTGTAATCAAACAATAATATCTCAAATCTTATGTATAAAAATCTCTTCTAAAGATTACTTCATCCATTTTTTCATATGATCATCTAAATATTGGGACTGCTACAAGGGAGACAAGATAATTTCTTATTTTTAAAAAATGCTTCTGCAGCACATTACAAGGAATTGGAGACAAAGTTATTGACCTTTCTGACAGCAGTGGAAAATTGCAGATGAGAAAAACCCATCAGCATCTTCTCACAATTAAATCTTAAAACTATTTTCCAAATCTAAAACAAGTGTTGATTGCTTGTGTTCCACCCTTGGATAAACAATACATACTGGCCAATCTGAGAATACTTGGATGTTTAACAGAAAAAAACATTTTTTAAAAACTTCTTCCTCAACTGCTGTGAAGCTGGCAGAGTAAAGATCTCTGTCTTTTCTCAACCTCTGGATTTCAAAGCTATGTACATTTGACACACATAGAAACACACACTGCACACCTGATTCCTGTATATTTCCAAAGCCTTGCCAAAAACCAAAGATTTATAGTTCTCAATACTTACATTTCCATTAAGGTACATTAACTACTTAAATTCATAAAATAAAGTCTTCCTAATCCATATGAAAATTAGTTATTTTCTCAGTTAAATAACAAATGGCCAGCACAGATCAGCAAATTCTAACTGGATTCTTATGAACTTTAGTGTTGTTTTATTCATTACAATATGCTTTAGTATACAACAAAATATTGCTGTAAAAATGGGATTCTTCAATACTTTTTATAAATATTATTCTCCAAATGATTTATATAAGTGAGACAATAATTGTACCAGTATCAAAGTTGTAATAAACACTTGCATGTAAAAAAAAGTACTTGTAAAATATTTAATGTGTTTCTAAGGTAGCAGCATAGGTCATCTCACTGCGAGATTAAAGTTAACATTTTTTCTTCAAAGAAATATAAACTAAAACCTATTGAATCCCATGAATTTTTTCTTTGTACTGACATAACATACTGTGATAGGCTGATTGTGTGCCATCCTGTCAACCCAGATGCTGGTCAGCTTGCCTAATGCTAAATAAACTGAGGGGATTATCAGTACAGCTTTCCATTAATACATTAGTGGCCATAAACACAAAAAAAATAAAAACCTCAAAAGAAGCAATGCTGCGACTTTGCTGTGTCAATTCATTACATTCCATCTCAGAGGTTGTCCCAATACATGTGCTGCTCTCTTTTCTCTCAATTAATGACATCTAAAACAAGCAAAGACTAAAAAAGCTCCAACAACAACAACAAAAAAAAAAAAAACAGCCACAGAAAAAAGCTGAATATTGTTTCTACATGCTGTAATAAAACCTGAAAATTTCAAATTACTTTGCATATGTCCCACCAAATAATGTGTTTTAGCTGTAAGTCATGCAACTTGCATACTGTGAAGAAAAAGAAAAGAACAAAAAAGAAAAAATAGGAATATCCCCGAGAATGTGAATATCCATGTTTTGTCTCTTGAGAAGCATTCCCCACACAAGATTGTTACTATTGCTAGTTTTCCTGGATGTGTTAATATTTTCTATGGCATCTCTCACAAGCTCATGAGTATCTCTTAGCAGAAATTGCTGCGCTTGTCTGTAAGTCTCGGGAGGGCTAGAGTACTTTTGCCAATTAGAAATAAGCAAGTTGTTTAATTAACACACCCTTTTCATTAATAGTTTAACCCAAAGCTGACAAAGAGTCTTTGTTGCAAACCAGGAACAAAGAAAGGAGTACAAATTAAACACCCTGAAGTTTCTAAAGCGAGAGTTTATTTCAGTACCCAAGGGATTCTTTGAACTCCACAAAAGACCTCTAGAGCCTTCCAAGAGCACTTGGAATTTCTTATAATTGTCCCACTCACTCTGGAAAAAAACAAAACAAAACAAAACAAAAAAAAAGAAAAAACAAACAAAATACAAACCAGCCAAAAAACAAACCCAAAGTCTAAATATTCTGGAAAATCCTGCTGGATTTGATTTCAATGCCTTTGAACCAGACTAAAATAAAAACTGATTTTGACTTCAGAGTAACACAAGTGTAAATTCAAACTTGGAAAACTCCTTTCAACTCTGACCTGAATTCATGAGATCAGTTCTCTGCAAGCCACTGTGAGCTTCATGTTAGACATTACATGGGAGCTAAACTGACGCAGAAGAGGAGAGGAAAGGTGGTTCCCTGCACTGGCCCTGAGTACTTACCAGAGGGATAAACAGCAAAGTCTGTTCTATTGCTGTAAACTTGTTACTTTCTACATTCTTTCAGACTTTTCCTGTGAATTTTATTGTAGGTGTGTGGTGTATGCATTGTCTTAAAATCAAATGGCAAATCTAAGTAGCAAAAAAATGTTTCCAACTGGATGTGGGCTTGAATTGAACCCTGAGAGCTTCTGCTTCAAGAAAAAGAGCAGCTTTCCTGGAGGCAGATAGAAGTTGTCTTTGCTTCAGCTCTCCAACATTCTGCCTCCTCACAGGTATCTACACCCACACCGGGAAAAGCAAAACTCTTTATGAGGTGGCAGCTAACAGCTACAGTTTACAGCCTGATATAGTGAGGCCAAAGAGCACTGATTCTTTAATATTTGGGCTTCAACTTGCACTGACCCAGTAACAGCTGCATGAGCAATTCCTCTGCTCAGGAGCAGCAAAGTGATAGAAGAGGTGGTAAGTGCCACAAAGTTAGACATTCATACCCATGAATCAGACCTCTAAGGTGGACTGGGTATGAACTGTAAATGTAATGTGCTTTCAGGAAGCAGAAGCAGTACTATTTTATTCTTCCTTATACCCACATGTACTTAGCTTCTAAATTTTCTAGAGTCCAACAGAATGACAATTCAAGAAAACATGACCAGACTTTGGAAACCTGTTAGACCTAAGGCTCAAAATACCAGCCATCCAGACTTTCTTCACCTATCTTCCTTTCTATTTTAAGAATATACTATTTCCTTAATATTTTCTATACATTTATATGTTTATTTCATTAGTAACTAGAAAATTGAGAAAACAATTATTTTTTCATTTAACATAAACTATGTACTTACTTTTTCAAGCATGTACTCAGATACTTTGAATTCAAGACTTTTGTGATAATGCCAAGGAACTATTTTTTAGATTCAGGCAAATCCAAAGTTCTACAGGTCCATGCCTCATTGCACCACAACCAGCACCAGTCCTGCAGACTGTTGTCACAGACAAATGACAAATAAACAAGTTTGCAGTATGAAAATTGAGATACTCTTTTTATGCAGTAATGGATTTGAATTTAGTTTACAAAATAGATTTTAAAATATTTGTTTTGTAAATCTTGTTTATAAATGCATTATTAAATGCATGTGGGAGTATTTATTTATCCTTTCTTTGATAGTGTTAGTATTTAGGAAAAACTGTTGATATCAGTGACAGTATTTCAGTCCAGTGTTTCTAGACACAAAAAGTCTGCCACCTAGTACTGCCCACATTAGGAAAAAAAAAAAACAACTCTAAGGAAACACGGTATTAAATCCACTGTCAACTACATTCAATCACAGTATGCCTGGAGATCTAAGAGTATACCAAAATCCACTGACCCAAAGATTTCACAGTTTCTTGTTTCATGATTCAGTGGAAAGGATATGAATGAACAAGTGAGAGAAGAACAAATAGAAGTGAATCAGGACATGCTCTGGAACTCTAACAGGCAGCTGGGCTCCAGCCAGGAGTCTGCACTTGCTTCTTTTTCCTCCCTAAGGAACAGTTCCAGCATACTGAACTGCTTCTTCAACTAACAAAAAGAAACAATTTTTACATCCCCAGACTGAAAATTTAAACTAGTCCCAGTTCCATACAGAAAATACTTTAAAATATAATCCCTATTTCAGGCTGTGCTCCAAAATCCTTTTATTTTTTATTTTTTAATAAAATATATTGTACAGAAGATATTCATTGTAAGATTCCCTTCAATAAAATCTTGTGTAGATGGGATATGGAGCAGTTGACTGGTACAGACCTCTGGAGTAAACATGTCATCCTTCAGCTGTGAATATTTTTCCTTTTCTAATTCTCTCACCCTAACAATTTACATGGATCTGATCTAGCCTGCAGGAGTTACCTTTGGAGGCACTAATCACCCACTGCTCTTCATCAATTGTAATGAGAACTGTCTTTATTCTTCTGCCTGAAAAGCATGGTTTTAATGACCTAGCTTAATGCAACTTTATTTTATAAGCTATTTTTTCTAACTATCAATTTTGTAATTTTAAGTTGAATTCTATTTCCTCAATTATCTCAGTTTACTTTGAATTTTACATTATGATCAAATGAAAAAATAGAAATAAGTAAATTATGCCAATATGGCAAATAACAGTTTTTTTTTTCCAAAACAGCTTTTCTTCTAGTCTCTGGATTCCTTCTCATTGTTGGTTATTTGGTTTGGACTACTTTCATTCATTACAAGCATTAAATTTTAATAAAAGTGTTAAAGGAGTTGTCCAATCAAATGGAGTAAAAATAAAGGTAATTGTTCTTTGTATTCATATAAATATGAGAAATAAGGTTGAAAAAGTAAGTGAAAATACTCATTGTGAAAAGTATGAGGAAATATTTGAGTATTATCTTCTTAATGAAACAAAGTGATTATTTTTTCCCATTTCTTTGACCAAATCTTAGGCTTGTTGTTTCAGTAGATCATGAAATACAAAATATAGAAGCATTTGCATTTACTCAAAGAATAACAAAAAAGTACAGGAACACATCTATGCAGCATTTTTGAAAGCTGCTTTTAAATCACACCTTTTTTAATGGAACTTAAAAATCGAGTATATTAAATGAAAATTTTTTCTATGGCTGAACTTAAAAATCAAAGCCATGTGTTTCCAAAGGGTAATGTAATTTTGAAAAAAATAATAAATTCTATTTTGAAAACTGATTTCAAACACATGCTCACAGGAATTAAGACCTCATTTTGGCAAAGGGTTCAGCTGACACATAAGAGGTATATACTGATATCCTGATCACATATGTATGTACCCACAAGACAGGTATCTCCACTGGTTCTCTTCTCTCTTGAAGCAGATATTACTTTTCCTTTTCTTTCTATGAGCAGCTTTGTTAAAGTCTTCTCAGTCAGATTTTTCTCCTTCAGTCACTTCCTGCTCAAAAGAGCTATAAAGAATAAAAAAGGCTGACAATCGAATAAATGGCAAAGCAAAAATGATGTGGAAACAAAACAGCAAAACTCTTTCTCGTTCTTCTCTATCAGCTAAGAGCTGAACAAATTGTAAATGCATTAAGATCTCTCTCTGAAGACAATGAAAATTTTCAGAAGGGAATGAGAGGAAAAATAATGAATAAAATATAATATCTCCTTTAGGAATTACAAGAGAGTCATAGAAGCCCATGAGCGTAACCCATGAACAAATAAATCCATTCCTTGTAGCTTGCATTACAAGAAGTCAAACTGGAAAGGAAGCCTTGCATTAATCCAGGTAATAGCAATGACGTGCCTACCTCCATGGCAGGAAGAAACTGGAATTGCTACAGCTGATTTGCTTCACTCCTGCTCTCCTAACTTCAGAAGAGCAGCAATGCAGATGGATTTAATTAGCAAGTCCAGACCACTGAATTAATGGCTGATACACAAAATTAACTATCAGCTATTATATACAGAGTTAGTTTTTCAACATTAGAAGAACTCAAATTAACTCATACTAATGAACAAACAAAAGAGTTTGAAGCAGCAGGACAGCATATGACTGAACTAATAATCAATAAAAATAGGCTTTATAGCAGTCGTAAGTATTTTGTCCCATAGGATCAGGCCAGTGTCTCTGTGACTGCCAAGCTTGGCAGCAGTTCCATAGTTTTCTCTGTGATTTACAGGTAGGCTTATGCTGCAGGGCCCAGTGAGATTGGATTGTGTAGGTAATGGAACTAGCTTAGTTATAGTGTTAACCAACTGATTAGCAATGTATGGCTGTGTGCAACTACAAAAACACTGAACACGTATTTTTGTGGGGGTTTTTTTGCAGTTCATTCTGAATTCTATACTGTCATTACTACCTAAACAAACTGGCTATGTTGCTATATCCCCATTTAGGGTATGACAACAATATAATCAATGTATTAAGTATCTAATAATTGTCTCTGTGTCTGGTAGTTAACGTGTTTTTAAACTATACTCTCTTAAATTTAATTCATACATTTTTTCAAAGAGCATTCAGATTTTCACTTGATTAGAAGTGAAAATACAAAAATACGAAACTCTGTCATTCTTTTCTAGGAGGTGTTTTGTTTTGGATTTTTTAAGGGTTGTACCACCTTAGCTTATTTTGCTTAACAGTCATTCTTTGTAAGTAGGTTAGTTTATTCAAACACCATCTGATCTAAAGTCAGAATTAAAATAATCTTAAGTGACTGAAAGAGGATATAGAGTAGAGGCACAATATTAACTTGCCCAGATGAAAAAACCACAGTATTAGAGCTCTCCATGACATTGATATTCAGTTAGTTGAAAAAAATGCCATTTGGTAGCTATCCACATTTTTCTGGCAGGAAAAGATGAAACTGCAAATGAGATGCTATAGGAATATTTCTTGCATTTGGCTCAATATTTCTTTAATCTTGAACAATGGTATACTCCTGTGGAAACTATGGATGACCCAAAACAGGGAAAGGCTGTAAGCACCAGGAAAAGAACAGGATTTGAATCCAAATGACCTTGACAAATCCACAGACTAACTCTGTAATGGAACTGTAGCACTGAAAAAAGGGTAAAAAATCACAAATACATAACAAATCACATTTTATGCTGCCTCACAGACAGGAGTTGTTCCAATGGAACAAAAAATAGAGCAGAATGACAATGAAAATTAAGCCAAGATGTATAGTCAAACACAGAATGCAGGCAAAGGAATGGTAGTACAAGGGACACCAAGAGACTGATTTTCTATTAAGAAATGATAAGACTTCAGTTATAATAAAAAGCATTGCTAGGCAGTAGAATTTTTCTGACTGTATTGGCACCTGGTCTCAGATATAATGCCAGGTAAGAATGAACCCAGAGGACAGCAATTAGAAGCCTGTGAAACATAACTCCCTTTCTTGATGCAACCTTATCAAAACATAACAAAAACACATAAGATTTTTCAGATTGTTATAAAACGACAATGAAGATTTTTTTTTCTGTGCACACCAAGGAGAGGCAAAAATGAAACTAACCTGATTTCCCTGTTACCAATTCAATATGCTGATTAAGGCATTTGTTGCCTTCTTCACACCCCATTCACTGACTACTCTTTTTGTCTGCTGTTTGTTGAATGCTTCCTATTTCTCACATTTTTTTCTCTCAGTCAAATGTTTCCATTAAACACTTTTTGTTTGTTTTAAGCACTCAAAGAATATTAAAAAAAAAAACATCAGAAGTGACCTAGAGATATGGAGAAGGCATTAGGGACAGAGGTGAAGTACTCTTAAGCAGCACAAAGAATCACAGCAGCAGTAGCAAAGCTTTTATGAAAAAAAAATACAGTTATAAATTCTATTACATTCTGCCTAGACAGACATTGAATGTTCCTTTTTTTAAAGGTTTTGAACAATATAGATACAAGATGTCTAACACTACACCGCTAATAATTCTGCAAGTTTTGTATCTTTGGACAAAAATATATAGAAAATAATATGCTAGGTAGCATCAAAGTTTCCTGTGCCTCTCCTGTTCATTCTGAGTTTCCAAGTTTGTGGTCAAAGCAAACTATAAAAAGTATTTAAAGCAACATCCATTACCTTATATTAAATTTATGAAAAAGTAGAGCTAAAACACTTAATGAATAAACATTTATGAGGGAAATCAAATGTAAAAAGGCACCATTCAGCATGTGCTTAATATATATTCCATTAGCCTTTCCCCCTTGTTCCTTTTAGGTAGTGTAAACATAAACAGAATGGATTTTTATGGCCTCTCATTTATGAGTTTCGTAAAGTTATTGGTTTAATAGATAAAACTCTCTTAGTTAATAGTTATAGCCTGGGGGGAAAGAGTCCAGCTATGTATTTTGTATTACTACCCTTTCAATACAGATCTCCATTTATTCTATCAGTCCTGTGATTTGCTGCTGTGATCTTGAGCCAGCTATTTTGTTTGGAAATCTGTTCCACAAATTTATCCAATGTTCATAACATGCCATTTAGGAACATTTGAAAATAAGAAGTTCTTTCACATCCGTCCTGTAAGAAGACTAACTTAATTACTACTTTCACACTGAGAGGACTCAATACATGGATAAGCTTCCAAAACCAGGCATTGCAGTCATCTATACAACAAACAATCTCAACACTTTAAAATTTCTCAGAAATGTATATAATAAAAAGAGTATTTAGCATGATACGCAGTTAAAATCCAATCCCTTATTTCCTTTCCTTTTTCCTCAGAACACCATTTCTACGTTTATGTGCACTTTGAAATCTCTGCCACAGGATGACAATTAAGCATGCTGTTCTGGGCCAGGAGGTTACTGCCCCCTGTTTTTACCAGCTGCTTCTCCTGACTCTTTGCTGTTGGAGGTAAGAAGCTCCTCACATCTGACAGGAGAGCCATATGTGCACTTCTCAACTCAGTTCTGTCAATATGGTTTCCTTTACAAAAAAAACCCAAAAAGCCTCAAAACAAATAAACAAACAAAAAAAAACCAACCTAAAACAACCAAACCAACCAACCAACTAAAAAAACATAAACCAAAAAATATCTGTTTAGGAAGTGTTTAAGTTAAAGTAGAATTGCTTGTCTGAATGTGTCCTAAAGGCAGTTTATCTTTAAAGTTCAGAAATCAAAGCCTCTGTTAACAATGACAAACAATGATAATCAATTTACACTTCCCAAATGGTTTCCAAGACTCATTCTTTAATGTTCAGGGGCTAAAATATGGAACATCTGAAGGTAAATAAATTGTTCCTTTTCTAATAAATCAAATATTGACATATTTTACAGCATATCATGCTGTCTTATGCAGTTGGCTTCATACATGATTGCAGACAGCATTGTGACATATTAAGATATCATCATGTTGCCTACCCAAACCAGTGAATATACATCACGCTTTTAGATTTTCTTTATCATTACTCTGTATGACTGTAACATATTTCTCTGTCCAACTGTAGGTTATACAGAAGCCTTCAGGAACTCTGTTATAAAAGACTCTATCACTACATTTGATACAATTTGACATTTGATGTAACTTCAGAAATAACAATTTACAGATGTTGTTCAGCATAACATAGAAGCTACTAGCATGGAATAAATGTGAAAAAATACATTTCAAGTCAATCCAAATAAAAATAGTTTGATAAATCTCTTTTTTCTATTAGTAAGTATATGTAATTATGAACATTCTGTCCTGAGTTCATGAGAACTTATAAATAGGTGCTTATCCAGCTGACTTTCAGGTCAATGTTCAGACTTCCAATGGTTTTAATATTCAAACTACATTAGTTCTGAGACAGAATCACCAGTTTCCATCAAATTCTCTGTGCTGCCTCATGACACTAGCCAAAACAATTAATTTGAGCCAATTATTTCATTGCTTTTAAATTGCAGTTTTTATTACTATTATGATGAAATTATCATTATGACTTAGTAACTTGAGGAAAAAATGACAGGAAATCAAAGCTCACCTAACTCCTTAGGAAAAAAATCTTAAAATATAAGGTAATTAAATAATTAGATGTCTGTGTGGGGTCTGTCTGAGACTGACTTCCTTTTCATCACAGCAGCACATATGGTACTGTGTTTCAGATTTGTGACTGAAATGATGTTGACAGCACACCAATCTTCTGTCTATTGTTGAGCAGAGCTCGCACAGAGCTGAGTTTCTCTTCTTCCCCACTCTGCCAGCAAGTGGGCCTGGGGTGAGCAAGAAGCTGGAAGGAAACACAGCCAGGACAGCAGACTAAATAGGCCAATAGCAATATCCCATGTCATATGTGACATGCTCAGCAAGAAAAGCTCAGGGAAAGCAGAAGAAAAGGGGGAAGTTTGGGATTACAGCATTTGATTTCCCAAGAAACCACTACCTGTGATGAAGGCATGCTTTGGGGAAGTTGCTAGACACCTGTCTGCCAATGAGGAGTAGTGAATGAATTCCTTATTTTGCATTTTCTGTGTGCAGAGATTTCACTTCACCCACAAAACTGCCTTTATCTCAATCTGCAAGTCTTCTCATATTCCTTTTATTTTCTCCTCTCCATGGAGAGGAGAGTGAGTAAGCAGCTATGTGGGTGCTTGACTGCTGTCTGGGGTCATCTTGCAATAATGGCCATTTATAATAATTTACTGTAACTAAACAAAAAACAATGAATGTTAAAGATGTAAACCTCATAAGAACTCCTGCATTACTGAAAGTTTATCAGTGTGTGATACTTGTTGCCTGTAATATCATCGCATAATACTTGTCTTTTTAAATCTAATATAATTTCCAAGAGGGAATTATCATGTGATCTTAATTTTTTTCAGACAAAAAATACCCCAATTTTGTCAAGATTTTTGTTCAGACTAAATGTTCTTACATTGCATGACAATCTCTTTCCTGTTAAAAGCTTGTAATGTAATGCATTATGAATAACTCTCATGAAAAGAAAACCTCTTAGATTTCAAGCAATTTGAAATAAAACATATTCTCCCCTTTAAAAGAAAAAAAAAAAAGGAATGAAGTGATACATTTGGGCTTCTATCACTACTGCAGTTGCCATGTTACAGTCAATTTTCCAGCTTATTTGATGGATGACTTGTGTGTGTACAACAGCCTATCTTGTATAAGGCAAAAGGGATTTCAGGATATATTCTAATGAACCATGTTAAAGGCTAGTAGCTCACACACACCTGATACTTTTTTTCAGGCATTGCCAACTGTTTTCATCAATCCCAAGCACATAAGTGGATAATAAAGATTGATTGAAACCAGAAGTATTTGAATTTGAGCATCATGGGGCTTGGAATGGCACAGCACAATAGTCTCACTGAACTGCTTTATGTAGCTAGAATTATCTGTATTTCGTGTACTGCTCTTGTGAGTTTTATCCATTATGAGGTTGAAATAGCACTTTTATTCCCAGCATCTATTTCTCATTTAATCCTCAATGTATTTCGAGTTCTAAAAACTTTCATACTTGGGCAGATTTTTTTCCCCTAATTTGACTACTTCCCCTCAAGACATCTAGGAATTACCAGAGTGAAAAAGAATTATATTTAAGTGGGTTTTTTTCCTCTTAAAAAATGATTTAATACTTCTTTTTTTAGGTATTTAAGCATGCATCAAACGCTGATATTAGCAGTTGTACTATATTTTTCTACTGGTAGTAACCATTTCAGAGCTTTTATATCTACATTAACCCTAATGCATTTTTATTAGCTTATTGCAATGGGAAATTCCAATTGTGCCTCAAGAACTGAACAGGAACCTGTCATAACATTGCATTGTAAGAATTTCCTGAGGTTCGCTCAATGCCACCAATGCCTGCTGATAACTACTTACATTCTATTCAGGGACTGCTCTCAGCATCTTGTGGTACCCATGGCCATCCTGAGATAATGTATTTCCCAGTGACAGGAATTTAAGTTCCTATACAACTGTAGGGATTTCATTTTTAGTGTTGAGAGAATGTTTCAATTGCCACTTTGCAGGAATAGATGTAAAAGTATCACGGGACATATTCTACTTTCAGTTATATAAATGTAAATTTAGAATATTTTTTCTAGTGTGCTTTTATACCTAAGCTGAAATGAGAATTAGAGTTCGTAGTTCCATTGGTAATATTCCTACAGAAAACCGTTCCAAGTGGGTAGTAGGAAATGCTGTGGGCATTATTTTTCCCATGAGATTTTATTTAATAGTCATATATTGGAAAGAGCAAAAGAATCCTGATTCTGTAGAGCACTGTAATCAGAGTAGCAATGCTGATATTTACATTAGGAAGATTTTTTAAAAAATAAAACAAAAAACAACAAAAAAAATCAAAAACCAACCTTTTTTAAACTTTTAAAAGAGGCTCAAAACACCAAGGTAAATTTAGTTAAGAATAATCTTACTTACCAAACAATATTATAGGTATATTTTTACTTTGCTTTTTGTTCTTGTTTTTACTTTTTCTTTAAGCTGAGATCTGAAATCAAAAAACAATGATCCTACAAGTAATAATCTGTACAAAATCCCAAGTCTGATGTTTATGAGTCATTTTTCTAAGTTCATGCAAAAAATATGCTGCATTAAAAAAAAAGTGAGAATGCAGTCACTTAAAAGTCTACTTGATCTTTTAAGTATATCTATATTCAGTCATCACATAAAACTATATTTTCCATATGGAAATATACATTAGCATCTTGGCATGTAGCTGCAATACAAAAAATATTTTTTTTTATTTTTAAAGAAGTCCATTACAGCAATAAACTAAAAGCTTTCTGAGAGGACAGTAAAGTATTATTTATAGTAATAAATTGTGCAGGGTCATGGCACATTCTCATTTTCTGATAAGTGAGTATCCATAGCACTAAATTATCTGCGTGACCTTTAGTACAATTTTGGTTGATGCCAACCAGCACTTGGTCCCCAAGAGTGCTTAGGCACAGTTCAGCAGACACCACTGCCTAGGAATCATTCCCAATCCATGTTTGAACACAGTCATTCTGTTCTGAAGGGTAAGAGAAGCATGGTAGCCAGTCTGACAAAGAACAGGTGTGATCATAAGAATCAAATTATGTTAGTTAAATCATTTTTTTGGCATAAAAATGTAAAAAAGCTAAAAAAAAAATCTGCAATAAGGTTTCAAAATGCCTGCTGCAACCATAGCATTAGCTATCTGCCTAGTACCTGGGGATAAAAGCAGCAAGTAGACATTGTCATATTTTATCAGTGTACCTGCAAATTTATGTAAAAATGTGACCTGTATTTTTCCTTGAAATACTGACTAATGCCACAGTTCATATGCATAGAGAGAAAAAAATCAAAGCCCAGAATATAAGGTCAACTTTTAATAAAAAAATTGAAACAAATTACATATATCACTGGTTACTTTAAAAGAAAGCAAAATCTCTACCTTTCTTCTACCAAGATAGTATCAAAATGAAATTCTACACTGATATTACACTGCAGGGTACTAAACAGAACACATAAGGAAGATTGTCCTCAAGTAGGTCTCATGAGAGGATAAATACTGAAACTGCAATGAGCAATACACTAACTTCTCTGGCATCCTCTGGGAATGTGATAACTTGGAAGGGACTATGCTGACATTTGTAACTCCTTATCACAGATACTCTATTAGCTGTTCTCTTCTACTGGACTTTGTCTGCTGGGATTACTGGTGAAGAATGGGATACTCTTGAGTATATCACGGCGAATTTCGATCACTTACAAAAGCCAGCAGACAGACTCTTACATAAGGTACTTGGTCCCCGATCACTTTCACAGCGGTTGAATCAAACACTTACAGAATTATATGACTTGCCAGAGTGTTTCCTTAGGTAGGTCAATGAGAATTTTTATGTTAAAAAATTTTAAATTGTCAGAGAAATATCAAAGTACAACACTTTTCTGTAGCTGTTAGAAATTATGAATTATTATGGAAGTAATGAATTATTTCAATGCCTTGCACTAACACTGTGCCACCAGCAACCAATGAAATACAGCAGTGATCAACTAGTGCATAAAACTGTAGCCCTGTGCTCAGGTATATAATGCTTTTTAAAACAAAACAAAAACCACAAATTAAAAAAAACCAAACAAACAGGGAGTACCGTGCCTGGTGACCAAGTAGCATCAATGTTCAGTCCTATAAAATATCAGTGTAAATGATGTTTAATACAATTGTAAAAACACTCATACTACAAATCCATTCAAGCTCCTACTCTCTCTAATCTGACATATTTTTCATGCTTCTTTTTAATGCAGACAACCATTTAGCCTTGTTTACATCATTTGAGTACTCTTCTTTAAAATAACACATTTTGCATGAATGCCATATTTGATTAAAAAAATACAGTTTTAAATGGAAAAATATCGATATAAATATAAAAATTAATACACTTCTAATACATATGGTAAATAATTTTTCTTCTAAATTATCCACTAAATGAATTGAAATGTTATACTGAAATAAATGCTAAATAAAAATAAATGTTATACTGAAATAAATTAGCTTATATGCATGTGGAGACGCTAAGTCTCAAAAGTTCCTTAATCTGTTAGCTAATGGGAAAAAATCCAGGGTAATAACTTTTAAAAACTATATTTTATTCCTTTTCTAATTTAAGTAATTAAATTATTATCATAGATAATTATTTATATAATTAATTACATTTATTTATAATTCTATATAATGAATATTTAAATTGTAATGCAGAATATAAATTAAACATTGCAGAATAATAATTAATTTTATAAAGTAAACAAAAATTTTAATTACATCAGAGGTGCCAAATAAAAATCACCTTTTGATTATTATTGGACAAAGCATTAAGTAGTGAAAAACATGGTTTTTAAGTATTGAAAATAACTCTATTGATTTAACAGTAAGTCTAAAAATAAACAGCATTTAAAAATATCAACTCGAGATCCTGTAAACACAATATATATCAGAGTATGTAGGACTGTGCCTTTTATTTTTTTCTGTATGTTTCACACACAAACTGGGTTTCTTTGTTTTTAAAACTGGGAGATAAAAATACTAAGCCACTGATACACTGGTGTTTCCTTTCAAAATACATGCAGTTCAAGATCAGAGAATGGAATAGAAAATATCTCTTCAAACCACTTTGAAAATCATCTTCACTTTACAAGTCACCTCCCCCCAGCCTGAGTGACAGACACAGCTCTGTATCAGCAGTGCACTGCTCCCCAAATGGTCTTTTGCTAGAACAGAAGTCAAGCCTGCATTAAGGCAATAGCTTGGAGACAAGCAGAACTAAGTCTTCAATGACTTCTCCAAAATCCACTAAACCAGGCACTAATAACATAAGAGTGATGACATTTCTAATTATGTGCTCAGTCTGGCTCTTTGCCTGTTTTATGTCTCTATGACAAATCCAGGAGAACAGGAACTAAGATGTGGCCTTACAAATTTTTGCAGTGATTGGCATTAATGTCCTGTAATGTTAAAGAAACCAGCCACAGGAAGTAATTACACAGTTTATAAAATTATTTTTATCAGATTGTGTTCTACAGACACCGAAAAATTCATAGACTAGACCTAAAACATTTGTGAAAGCTGACTAATAAGAGGAGATTGATTTGTGTAATACAACCATGTCTATGTGAGAAATACATTTGAAGAAGTAAAGGTTAATAAAGGGTCTATAGGTCATGTATAAGCAATTATAATATAACAACCACATCCTGGTATCCTGCATAACTTGTGTGAAAAGAAATGTCTACTGAATCTGTTGTAAGAATCATGGTACTGAGTTACTGCTTCTTACCTTAGACCCTGCAAGAGTCTGGAAGAACCTGCCTGTCACAGCATCTTATTCTTCACAAAGATATATCCACTGATGGACCATATAGCCCTCATCTGCAACTTGGTAGGCGCTTATCAAGGACATACAAATCCATCCTAGTTGGATGGATCTCTCTAAAACATTTCAGGTGACATTCCTGCCACATCTGTCTCCCTTTCTCCCTGTTTCCCTGTTCAGCCACTATATTCCTGTGTGCCAGTATTTCCAAGTTCATTTGTGATTTTTTCATCCTAGTGAAAAAAAAAATGCATACTTTTCATCTTTTCACTAGAATCTCCTTGATCTGCCTCATGACTTTTTTTACCTCATAAACATCATCTGCTTCTCAGCAAAGAGAGAACAGGAATAACTTTGTACAGACACAGATTTTAGGAATATATTCATCTGATACTCAGAACACTATAGTTCTGTTTTCAAGCCTAAAGCTTTGTTAGAACACCTGCACTACTATTTTTACTTCATATTGTATTTCTACAAGTATATTATGTATTTTAAGGATAAGGAAAGATCAGTGGCAGAAACAATTTATATAAAGTTGCTGTATAAATACCACTGAAGAAATTATATCAAAACATTATATTGTGTTATCACAAAGCCAGGACAGTGTTTTGTTCTGAGACAGTTGTCACAAAGTACTTTTCAAAAAAAACAGGGTTAATTTTGCAAACAGGAATTTTATTTCTTTGAACTTCCTTAAATTACCTTTCCAATTTTTTTGAGTTTGTGGTTGTTGCTATTATTAAGTTTTGGATATGCCCATTGCTAACATTTCTAATTCATTATTGTTTCTCTTTTTCTCCCTGAAGAGGCTCAACTTATAGGAAAATTTACCAAACCTCTTTCATAATCTTCAGCACCGACACTATGATGAAGAAAAAACCAGGGCATTATTAAAATCCGATGTTCCTACAATGTCAACAAAATACAATCCCCATCTTTGGCACATTTATATACAACTTCTATGTCTGTATCATGATACAAAATTTATCTACCCACTATTTTTTCTTGACTATTACAGTTCAAGCTGTATTTGTTAGATAAATGACAAATAGAGGACAAAACATAAAACAGTTTAAGACACTGTGGCTGCTGCATGTTATCTTAGTTATTAGAAAGGCTATAAATACTTTCTAGAATATCAGTTTGCATATTCCCCATTTTCTAGGCTTAGATACAGAGAGAACAGAATCCATCAATGCTATTTATGACATGTGATGAACACTACAAGTCTTTTTTTCTTTTTAATTAACTTTGATGTTTACTGACTATAAAAATTGCCTAGGGCAAGAGGACAAAGCAAAGCATCGAAACTCTCTGCAAATGTGAGTGAAATTAAAGCATGCATATATCCTGGTGGTGACGAATTCACAATCTCCTGTATCACCATCCCTTAAGTGCTTTCATTTCCATCATTTATACTTTTTACTTAAAATAAGTAAGGTAAAAAGCTAATTTCTAATGTGTAGAAATAATTATATGACCAGTATTTGGAGAGAGTATCTATAGAGCATCTGCATTTTGTCTGCTTTCCTAGTTCTCCCAGTCATTTTCCACATTTCCAGAAAGTACATACAGGCAACAGGTGAGAGGTAGCTACACCCCTTTAGGAGCCCTAGTCCCTGTGTTCTGATCACCTGCTTCCACTACCAAATGCATTTGTCTGTGTTCCAAAAGCCAAAACACACAGAAATATCTTAAAATATTTTTATTATAGATCTGTGTCATCATATGTATAGATGAAATACACCACCAAAAAAAGTCAAAAATTAGACTTGCTTTTGAAAAACCACAGGGCAGCTGGAATCTCAATCCGTGTGGGTGACCTAGAAGCCACCAAAACTACTCTTCTGCTATGGTCAGTGGAGAGGAGCAAGAGACAGTACATAGCTAAAGGGGGAGGAGAGCTTGACTCCTTATGGCATCTGTTCCTCTTCATGTGAATTGTTCCCTAGATAAATAACTTGGACTAGATGACCAGCAAGCTGAGGTGACATAAATTGCCCTAAGGGCTAAAATACACCTTTAAGTAACAAACTTTAAAATATATGTTCTTCATTATAATTGGCATTTTTACCTCATTCTTGTCAGGAGACCAAAATCTGATATACACATAAGAATGTAACAATTGTTTTGTTGATTGAAATACTTTCATAGAAATGAGTTAAGCAGAATTCTATCCAAATTATTTAAATCTTTTCATGGTAACACAGAGTTAGACTAATAAAGGGAAATTTTGATAACCTGATCCCTCTTCAGTCAATATGTATGAAGTTAAGCTTATTTCAATAATACTAAATAAGGCCAGTGTGTTCTAATATCAGGATAGAATATCTACTATATCCCAATAATTCAACACAAACTGAATATATAAAGAATGTAAAGATATATTATCCTACTATCAACATCAGTAAATAGGAATTTAATTCTGAAGTACTAAAATAAAGTAAAACGTAAAAGAAATTTAGTAAGACACTATGTTCTCAAGAGAAACAAATTTAAACCCTGTTAAGATGATCCATTACAATTCATACTTCAGTGTATTGCAAGCCATCTCTATAAACATATATGAGATACATCATCTCACCAGGGTAATTTCAAACTGTCCTACAAAATGTGTTCCAACATTTCTAAGAGGTGAAGACAGTAACCTAGCAATTTGTGCTTGTTTGCACTTCCCTTAGGATGTACAGTACAACCAGATCAGAGAACCTGACTCTCACAACATGTTGGACTCCAGCTTGCAGACTAGAATCCAGGTTGTGGACAAAATTCTGCATGCAACAAGAACACTGGTTCATTTACTGACCTCTCTGCAAACTTGTAACATGATCATGAAGCAAAAAAAAAATGTTATTATCTGCTTCCTATTGGACAAGAAACAAGAAGGGTGATATTAAGGGCATGTCTATAATAAGACAGACCTGAATACATCTTAAAGGACACTTATGACAGCACACTGTTAACAAGGTTCTGTATTTCTCACATGGATTCTTTCTCACGCAGATTCTTCCTCTGCTCTCCTTAAATACAAATGAGAATACTTGATTTAAAAAAAAAATAAAAATTTAACCCCCACACATCTTGATGTGATTTCATTATTTTACAGTTATAGTAGTAATGCATTTATCTGCCAGTCATCATGAAACATCGACTATTTAGAATACTCTAAGACTTTGAACAAATTTAAGCCCAGGGCATAGAAAGAGTGTGATAATTCTGCACCATACAGTACTACATCATGTATTAATGTAATGAACTAAATTTTATTACTGGATATTATGCACTGTGGATAGTAGTTTGCAATGATTTTTATTACCTCTGCTCCATACTTTAGATGCTAAATATTTATTCAGCTTAAACTCTAATAATAGGTCATCAGAGTGTTTCTATTAATTTGTCTGTACCTCTCTTTTCTTTCTATGCCTGTAAAATGCCAACATATAATTTAATAATGAACTGCCAAGAAGATAGGTAAATGTTTACCCAGAATTTTCCAGTCTGAATAGCTTTCTTTTAAATTCTCTTAGCCTCTTTTAAGACTGTGTGATAAACCCTTAAATTCTCTTAACCCACTCTAAGGCTGTGCTATAAACCATGAATCTATTCATAGCTTGGATCATTAATGAGTAAGTATATTCCTTCCTTTAAAAAGAACTGGCAAAGGCGTAACATTGCCTCATTTTCCCCCTTCACTGTCAATTACACACAAAGTCACAGAATAAGCTTCTCACAAATCAGCCTTCCTAGCTCTTGAATTATGGAAAAGTAGAGAACATGGGCACTATTTCATTTGTGCTCAAAATACTTAAGCCTCTTTTGGAAAGAAAAGGTTTCATGAAAGACAGAGGATTAGTCATAAAACTGACATCGTCTGTGTTTGTTCTCCACAGCATAGGTCAGCCATAGGTGTTTGCCAGACTGACTGTGAATTTGACTAGGGGTATTGATTCATGGAAACAGAAATAAGACTGAGTTGGGGAACAATTTTGCAGGTTTTGGTTGATATGGGGTTTTTGGTTTTTGTAGGGTTTTTTTTCAATTTTTTTTTTGTTGTTCCTTTGGTTTTATTATTATAACAAAAAGAAATCCCCTCTTCAGGAAAACAGTATCCAAGAAGTCATACAGACATGCTGTTATTCCATGGGACAGGGAAAATCTGTAAATGAAGATTTTCACTGTCTTCACTGTCTTACCTTTCACCATATATGCTCAGATCTTCAAATATTTAAGGTTTTAGAATATAATTTAATTATTAAAAATAAAGAACACCAAACAAACACAAAAACAACAAAAAACTGATAGTAACATACGTATAGATCTACAACACCTTCGATAATCCAGCCAAAGGAACAAAATTGAAATAATATTCAGTCTCCACATTTTCATAACATTTGATCTTTTATTGTGCTATCTGACTCTTATGGTATTAGAAAAATAAACTGGTTTGGTGGGAAGAACAGAGACTGAAACAAAAATCCAAAAAATCTTCAGCCTTCTACTGGGACAATAAGACTATAAATGCAGAGCACAAAGCTGGGACTAGAGAACAGAGTATAGGAGTCCATGATATATGTGAGTGAAATTCTCATTATGTCAGCATATGTATTCTACTGCCTCCTCAAAAGTTCTCTGTCCAAAACTCCAAACAATTTTGCAGATTGATTTTATTTGGCTCTCAAAACAGCTTTCCATAAAGCTAACATATAAGTAAATATCTAAAGTTTCACTAGGTTGATTTTTTAAACCATAATCTTCTTATTTAAACAAAAGAAAAACAGGGGGAAAAAATATTTTGAAAGCAATTTTTCCATCACAGGTTCTCTTTATTTTACTCCTTTATGTCTCAGTAGTAGTTATTTACTCTATGCTTTCTGTAAAGTCTGTTCAAAATCATTCCAAATATAAGCATAGAAAAAATAAGTAGGCAGTCTTACAAATATAGAAAGATTAAATTTTCCTCTCTATCTGCCCCAGTGCAATGCTTTTGATGAACATGATGAGGAAGGTAGAGAGCATAAATTTTTCTTGACAAAGTTATATACAAATATTAATTAATGAAAGACTTTGCCAGAACATAGAATGTTGTATGATTAAAAACTAGATTTTCTTCATTACAAAAGAAATTCTAGAGTTAAAGAAAAATTAAAATGACAACTCCAACTGTTCTCCTTTTCTATAAGAAAAATCTTGCTCAAATGCTAGGCCTTTCCTTTGGGAGACAAAACAAATACCTACAGGTTCATGTTACAGGAAAAAAAAAATCTGGATTTCCTTTTCTCATGAGATCTTTCCTTTTCCTCCTCCAGATTACAGGCTTACAATGCCTTAAACATGGGATGTACATTACAATTTATCACAAACGTACTTCACTCAGTAGCCAGATTGTCTAATTACTGAGCTAGACATTCAGTAAGAACATATGCCTCCTGGATTTGCAACTTTTCCCTATTAATCTTGCAGTGAACTGTAAGTTGTTGACTGCATCCTATAAAACCTGTCTTGTAAATAATCAAACTGTTGTCTCTATAGGTTTTTATAAAAGTTTGAAGTGAATCTTGATTATGTTAAAAATAGGAAAGACAGCAAAATGTTTTCTTCAGAGATTCAAGGACTCTGAGACATGCCCTTGGTCCAGATTAGCATGGCTTTGATGATGTCCTGAAAATGTGAAAAAAATTACCAGCTCAGTGAGGATTTCAGAAAGGCTGAAGATTAATTCCCTAGAATGATAAAGATTAAAAAATGAAGTACTAACATTTCTAGACATGTTCTTACTCAATTGCTTCCCTTATTCAGGACTTTCTACTGTATAACTTAGGATTTATTTTCTCTTTTATAACTTTGAAAATTGAGCATAAATATTTCAGATGTGGTTTCAGATTTGAAACGCTCCTATTACCTTTGAATGCTGCAATCTCAAAATGAAAGACATGGTCTCCCACATTTTGATTTACACAGAACTAGTTGGGGTGTATTCTTTTAGACAAACTTGCTATTTAGACTTTAAGTGCTAGATAACTTTAAAAAATGCTTTAAAGCATTCTGAAAAGTCCTTCTGACTTTTATTAATGCCAAACTTGCTATAGTATTTGCTGACCTTTCCATATGTGATTACATGTTGTATATACAATAGCATTCTGCACAAAACTCCTGGATTCCCTCAGTTGTGTGCATGTTGAAGAATTCACAAATGTTGGCAAGAGCTACACATTTCATTATGCACAAAGAAACCTTCTCAAGCATACTCATATTAATGTTAAATTGCTAATTAAAAAAGATCATTAGAATTAACAGGAAAATGTTCACTAACTTTCAGTAAAGACAAGACACATTTTATGACTTCAGGTTTTCTGACCATCTCTTACACTGAATTTATCAAGCTCACAGTGATAAATGCATGTTGTCATAATCCTTCACTGTCACTGTGTACTGCTGCCCTAACAGCATCCACTCTTGTAAAACAGAATCGCAATCAAAAAGTTCAAAATTAATAGCTGTGAAATCTCAAGCACTCATAAGCATGTGTTTTTATCACTTCCATGCTCTGCAGATCGGGTGCTCTTGTTATTTATTATTTGTGACAGTGAACAATTCCCACTTGCTTTAGTGAAAAAAGTGAAGAGCTGTTTGCATAACTAGCAAGGTGAAAAAAAAAGATTTGAAACTGTTGGAATCATTTCACAAGAACAATGTACACAGCCCAGAAGACAGCTTTCTTCCAGAACACTATAATGTGCTGACTACAGACAGTATTTGCTATTCTACCCTCTATGTATGCCTTGTTTAAAAGCAGCTTTTACAGTGTGTTCTGTATTTGTGAAGCACCTGAAATGATGCAGTCTGGATACAGTACTGGGGCTGCTGTGTATTTAATCACTCTCATCAAGTTCATGCTGGAAAAATGTGAATATTCATAATGTCTTAATAATGTAATCAGCACATGTGCTATATACCATTAGTATGTTATCTGCAATTGACCCAGAGAGAACTCTGGCACCCACACCCCTAACAGCTAGTCCACACACACCAAGAGAGGGTGAAGCACTACTTCCTTCTGCTGTTTGCAAGGCATATTTCTCAATCCCTGAGATAAGCCATAGAATATGTAATATTATGTGTAAATACTTCCTTAAGTATCAACAGTACTTTATCTTCTAAAGAAGCAACTGTTTTAAGAGGAGAAGCTAAAGAGAAAAGCATGGCTATAATGCTTCCCTTGAGATTTCTCTTTTATGCATTTCTTTTCAGAAATTAAACATGAAGGTAGTATCTCCAAACAACACATATTTCCAATTAAAAAGTAAAGGTTAAATGTGGGAACTGCAACAAAATTACTCCATCTGATGTAATATTAACATACAGGAAAATCTATCATAGATGAGGACAGTGAGTAAGATTTGCCTGTGGGCAGTGCTATTATCAGTGCACAATTAGTTGCAGATTGGAGACACTAGCCTTAGATCTGTTCTCAGGCCCATAATCTGTTTCCTAGCTGATTGAAAACCAACAGCTCTTGATGAAATGCTATTTATTTAGTTACTGACAATTTGATTAAATGTAAGGGTAATAATAAAACTAGTAATGTCCAACACAACATGAAATGGTTTAGTTCATATTTTAATTGAGACATTTCAGTGAAGGATAGGAAATTATGAAATGAGACAGGATACATTACATGAGAAGCTTTTATGGAAAAGTCATTTTCTTTAGTTTAAAAAAAAAACCCCGTATTGTAAATGCTAAAAGGAAGTCTTTTCTACTGTCAATTACTATAAACCCATCACAAAGTATGAATACTTAGTCCTTAATGCTAAGTCTTTCAAATCCTTGGACTTATTTAATTTATTTTTTTCTTTGATAACAGATGGATTTTCTTTTATCCTTAGTAATTTGCATCAATAGTAGATCATGAAGTCTTATAAATATATAAAGCCTTTTAGAAACATTTGGTAGATTGATGCTTTAGCCAGCCCTTTCATATTTCTGTAACATTAATTCTCCAGGAAGTTTACCATATAATTTAAAGAGTTCAGTCCCTTCATATATTTAATTAAGAACTAGTATAGAAAAAATACATATATTTAGTATTCAAGTTCCTAGAAAGGTGCACTAATGTGCAGTATTAGAAAGTCCAAGATAAATTTTCAATTCATTCAGCAGCTTCTGAAGGGCCAACTGAATAAAACATCACCCAGTCTCCTTGAATATGAGACCATAAGTGATAAAACATTTTGCAATATAATGAAAACAAAATCTTCTTAATTTATGCTGCACAGAGGAATTTCACACTGGTTCTTATCTTCTCATCTGCATTAAAGAACAAACAGGAAGATCCAGAATATTAGCAACACTATAAATAATTATTTAAAAAATCAATGTGGCACAAAAAAAAGGATAAAATATATAAGTGTCTGGTGATCTCTGCAAAACACAGGATGGAAAATGCAGAGCCATTTTGTAAACACTTGCACAAGTTTCCTTTCCTTCTAAACTAGAGCAGTCTTGCATTTTTTTTTAATTCTTATATAAAAGCACAGAAAAACACCACAAGCAGCAAGTATTTTAGTAGCATACCTATTGTTTCTATCCATGAAGCTGGTGAATTTAAAGAGAACAAATGACTTTGGAGCACCAAGCCCTAGTGATTTCATGTATGCTCAAGGATCTTCCAGTGCCAGGACTGAACCCACTGAGTGAGCCCACCCATTACACAAACCCTGGTGAAACACCTACCCTGCCTCGGTGGTAGTTCTCTGTTAGGCTATAAAGTGTTACTCACTTCTGCACAGCAGTTAGTTCAGATGTGTCATACTAATCTGTTTCATATGCATATAGTAACAAATAGAGCAAAATACATGACCCAGACTTTGTGTTTTTCAATTCCTTGGAAAAACACTCATATTTTAAAGACTCTATGAAAACAGGTACTGCTCTCTGCTTCATCTTGCTGTCACTTTTACTCAGCAGAATTATTACCCACTCTAGAAATAGCTGAATTTTACTCATATTCAGAAAAATTCCATTAAAATAAGATGGAATTATTTTCTGAATAAAATTAAAATTCAGGGCCTTAAGTTGCAGGAAGAAAAGTAAAACATTCAGTATATAGTCAGAGGAGCCATCTGAGTGAATTTTCTAAATTTATTAAAGTGTGACAGATCTTACCCAAGATCTGGGCTGAGGTTCAGAGGCTGAGCATGTAGTCCCCTGTTAAGTAGATATTTCTAGCTTCCAGTGCAATTATTCCCTCCATATAAGAACTCGCAACACTGATACTTGAAAATTCAACAAATATTTCTCTCTCAAGTAAATCAATGACTGTTCTTCTGTAAACTTGTTTTGCAATTGGAATATAATTACATGCTCACTGAAAATAGCACTTTTCTAATCCAGCAGAATGATGGATATCCTCTCTCACTATCACACGAGGCACATGTTATGTCATTATAACCAATTTGGAATACATGGATGGAGATAAGGAAACTGATTAACTATTTCATTACTCAAATTTTATGACAATGTAACTTCACTTAGAGCAGGTGTGACATGATGAGATCAGATGTCTGTTGAAACCAGAAAAAACCATACGAGTTGTGAATAGCAAAGGTGTAAAATAGGGGCTTAAAATATCACTGTGAAAATATTAGGAGCAGATGAGCTAATGCTTTAGTTTTCTGTTGGTTTTATTATCTGTATTTTCATTTTTGTCTTTCACCTTTGGAAAGACTGCAAATTACAGAAGTATTTTGTCTTGTGAAACCTAGTGTTTTAAGTAGGACCTACAATAAACTAAGCAGATTTTCCTAAGCAAATGGCCAGATTTCATCTGAAGCAAAGTTTTGCATTATGAAATTGATAGGAACTTTAAGGCCAAGCCTTACTTGTAAATATGCCTATGAGGGGTAACACACAGCTCCATGAACAAACACCATGACCTGCTGGGGACCAACAAAAGTAGCTTGACATATGTAGTACTGCTGTACCATTAGTTTGAGCAAGAATGTGTTTGATAGTAAAATCTTACTTTTTTGAAGTGTCATGAAAGCCACATCATTTCCAGACCCTTTTAGAAAGATATTTTTACATTTGGATGTAAAACATGATGAAAACCTACTCTGTTATTTTACAAATTATATACATATATATATACTGATGTATTATTATATGCTGATAACTTAAATGCAGGGGATTAATATCCAAACTGATAAATTGGTGTTCTCTATCTATATTTTATTTTAATATGAAGCATTTTCTGAATATTACAATACCTGATACTATTTTCTGCAGTTAATACTAGTTAAATTCTATTGACTTTACTGGAATTACCTGCAGTTTCACCTGAGATAAACATCAACCTGAGAGGTCAGACGATGAATGGAAATTCAGTTAATTGCTTATATCTGATCAGGTATCTGCACATGCAGATTCTGTTCTATTAATTGGCATGTGTATGGCACACACATTTGAAGATTGTGCTGAAGTTCTCACAGGAAAAATAATTTTCAGCCCTGCCAAAGTGCACTGCATGCACAGAGTGCTTAATTTTACTTTAAGTATTGTTCATTTAAGTAAACCAAAGGATTCAGTGATTGCTTTTTCTTTTTGGCCTTGAGCTGCAGCTACAAGAGTGTCACAGAAGACAGCCAGGTTTTGTGCCACACACCCTGTGTGTGCAGCTCTGTACAGATGGCGCAGGAACTTTCAGGTACCTAAACTGACTTTAGGATGCTCACCCTTAGACAGCTGAATCATAACCAGAATGTCATGACAGTCTCCATAACTTTCTTTAGCTCATTTTCCAGCACAACACTGAAGTCAGAAACATAATTCTACACTAAATTGCATCCCTTTTAAAAGCATTGTCCTGATGAAGGGTTTTTTTTTCTTTTTTTATCCAAGGAGAAATCTCTGTTTTAAACTAATTCTGCCTCTAAAGATTTGGTATCCAAAGGAAGTAGGGGTTACTTCTCATATTTTACACTGCTCCAGGGCTGAAGAGACCTTGACATTTTTACATGGATAAACAGAATAAATTACAGCAGCCCCTCCCTTTCTCTTTCAGAAGTGCTACAGAAGATAAAACATTTGACACATAACACACAATAAATTTCCTGGCCACAACACCAGTCAAGAATATCATTTTCATGGAGTTTATGGTAGATTCTTCATAATCATCACATGACCATGTAATTCAGGAATTTTTATGCTGTCAAGTGGCAATTTTTTTTTACTTACAAGGTGGTACTATAAAGGAATTTGTTCAGACATGACTGAAAGATAATATTTTCTCTGAATTTTTGGCAGGTGGAATCAGTATTTCTTCATTATGGTTCTATCTATGAGCAATTTTTAGCCTCAGCTAGTACCTACTTCTGTACCTAGCCTTAAAAACTAACTTTACATTATCCATAATTATCTGTAGATAATAAAAGACCTTTTATTGAACAGATTGATAAATACCAATTTTATTGCTTCCTAATACTGCAAGAATGATATTTGTAAGCACACATTCCTCTCATTCAGTTACAAACTCAGACATTTGAACATTAAATATGTAGCAAAATCTCATGTGACAGAAATATGTTTTATTTATATGCCTTTAAAAAATATACTCTTGTCAGTAGTTAATAAAGTAAATTAGGTTTTGGAATACAAAGATAATGCTTTTTTTCAGCTTCCTATAATTGTGCTGTTTGTGATCCACTCTGAATAAAATTGAACTTTTGGGGCTATGCTGCATCATTTTACAAACTAATGATTTCAAAACAACCTTTTGCCTAGATGAGAGGATTTTTCTTACTGGCATAAACATTGAAAACAGAAATCACATCACTTTTAGCTACCTTACAGTTTTAAATGGGCAAGTTTGAACTTCTAAACTCCAAGATTTACTCTCAAGCTTTTCCATATTCTCCTTTCACAGAAAATAGTAATAAGTGGTTCCTCCACACTGCTTGTATGTGATATATATATTGCTAATTCCTTGGTTTTTTAGTACCTTCAAAAGTTGTTCTTAATTTTAATTTTAAATCTCTTGTCAGGGAAAATGGCCACATAAGATTGAGCAAATGATTCATACTAAGCCCAAGTCCACACAGCTAGACAACTTCAGTGTGTATCACTACCATAATTCAGGAACTTGACTAACTGGTACTTCAGCATAATCATATTTTGAGATTTTGACTTGTGAAGAGTTCACGGTTCTTGATGAAGATTGAGTTGATTTATATTGTTAACTACTTCTGAGGTCTGTTGATTTTCTTTCATATTTTAATGCAAAACCAAATTGATTAGTTTTATCTCTCATAGTAGCCCAACATATTACTAAGTATATAAACCTTCTAAAACTTTTGAAAAAAAAACTTAAAGGGAAAAGAGTCTGAAGCTGCAGATATGAAGCAAAAGCTGTACTGATGGTTAAACCAGCAACTATCTCAAATACCAGAAAACCAGACAGCTAAACACAAACAAACAAACAAACAACAACAAAAAAAATAAAAAGAAAGAGGAAAAAACTCAGAAACAGAAGACTGGCAGCAATAGTAAAGCTGCTAACCATGGTTATAACCCAAGCTTGCTATGTACAACACCAGAGAGCTGTCTGAGTTGATAAATCAGATTCTATCCTTTTAAAGATGTTTCTTGCTACCCCTTTCCTATAATAGTACTGTTCTTTACTTATTCAGAGCATGTATCCTCCTTTACTCAGATCCTGTCCCTTTTGGCTCTGCACATCTCCTGGGAGTGCAGAATGATTCAGTGGTAACTTTGTCATTTGTGCACTGTACAAGATGATTTTACTGGAGAGGAAAGAAATAAAAGCAGCACTTATCAGTGGAACAGTTTCTCTTAAATAAAGTTAATTAAAGCATCAATGATACATCCATTTCATGTTTAATTAGCCCCTCTCTCATCATAATTTGGTACTAAAGGTCAAATGTGGGTCAATTTTAAAAACTAATTGTAAAATATTTAACACATGGAAAATGAGAACAGAAAATCTAAAATACTTCTGTACACTTTTCAGTGAACAGTAGTATTAACAGTGAAAGTTAAATGTGTGAAAGAAGTCACAAATGTAAATGTTTATACTCAATAACAATATTCTCTTTTTTTTTGATATGGCAGTTAGTGCCACCATGACATTGTTATTTTTATGTTTGTGAATATACAAATAGCCTTTGAGATAAGCCTCTCCGTGTCTGTGTGTGTCTGTATATAAACAGGAGAAAACATGATGCCTTCCTGTATGGTTAAACTGATTGCCTCCTTCATGGATCAATTTGGGGTCCTGTAAAGGATGCTGGGTATATGTGAATGTTTATGAGGAGATTGATCCATTTAGTTTATAGATACAATTGACATATATGATAACCAACTAGCCAAAATGCTTCTGCAATATTTCAGCAGACTGATTAATGTTTGAAATTTTATGAAACAAATTAATTGTCTACTGAAAAAGGATTTATTTTTTTTTTTCAGAAATTAGTTTCTATGTATTTCATTTTCAGGGAAGTAAGACTTTACAGGAAAGGCATATAATTTTGATTAGTGTCTGCACACTGGTTTGATAAATATTTTTCTTCATGAAACAGTACATTTTCAATGAGAAAAGGCATTGGGATATTTCATAAAGAGTTACAGAGTTGGCTAAGAAGCCATTATCTGAAGTACAGAAATAATTCTGCTCAGAAATTTGTTTACTGCTTCTACTAGTTCTACTGATAATGACCAATATCTCCTAAAAATATAACAAGCAAAAAAGCCCTCAGCATCATAACTGGAGTGTTTTAAAGAGTCAATAATTATTGCTTAGTAGAGCAAGTAAAAAGAAACCAAGATAAGATGATGGCCAAGAAATATAAGCATGTGAAGAGTGTTTAAAAGGC
This sequence comes from Parus major, assembly GCF_001522545.3. Classification (NCBI taxonomy): domain Eukaryota; kingdom Metazoa; phylum Chordata; class Aves; order Passeriformes; family Paridae; genus Parus; species Parus major. The sequence goes on from NC_031771.1 coordinate 49,146,257, forward strand.
CTGTTCTTCAAAGAGTGGTTGGTAACAGGCAGATTCGTGATTAACATTTTCACTGAAATAAAACTGCTTATGTGCCACTATTTTACACTGTGAGACAAAGAGGTGGAACAGCATATATTATAAATATATATCTGTAACTGAATGATAAAATAAACTATTATTTACAATTAAATTTCATTATGAGATCTATGATTAAGCATGTAGCTCTTCAAGCTGTTAAGTGATTCCCCTTAGGCACTGAGCTTTCATTATCTTTGGCTGTCTTTGCTGGAAATCCCAATATTCAGGCTCTTCACAGGCAATGTTCAGCACTTGGAGGTTTCAAATTTTAAATCCGTGATCCAGAAAAACACTTACTTAAACTCATCCCCATTCAGTTAAACACTTCTGTACAGCTTTAACTTTTGGCAAGTGATTAAGACCTGTGGAATACTAAGTGTTTTAAACATTTGTACTGCTTTACTGAAAAGGAGACAATGTGTGAGAGGCTAAAAGAATAATTCAGAGTAATACCATGCTAAGAAAGACAAGGATAAGAGTTAAACATGTTAAAGTCCTCCTAAAAAAACGGTGACTGTGAAATGCCAGAAATCTACTGAATACAGAATTTTGTTTTAAACTTTATATGAAAGACATTATGTCCGGAGGAGAGTTACAAATTGTTTGCAGTTTCCTCCTATACAGTCCTGTATGACATATTTTGAAATTCACATGATTCAATTCATCACCTTAAAAAAGAAGTATCAAAACATTGGAATGAAAACAACTTGTGTTCCCTGGGGTACACCAATCGTTCATGTAAGCAGAGACTTTATTTTCTGACTGCTGTATTGTGGATATAGGAAAGTATCAGTTACCAATTCTAATTACACTAATGGGAAATCAGCATCACTCTCATCTCCAGTAACTTAGAGCAGGTATGTTCTGCTGCATCCACTTATTCACTCTAAAATTTTATACACTGTCTAATGTGTCCTTAGAACAAAAGGAAGTGACAATGAATAAATAAAGGCAGTCTTAGATATTTCAAGCAGGTCTGCCTACCACAGCCCCACCATAATGCTACTGGTTCTGTTGCACATGTACAGCAGAGCTATGAAACAATCTGATAAACACCCCATAAGAACCCTTTATCTGCATGTGCTTCACATTTCTCTCTAAACAATTGTGCTGAACAAGAGCTCCACATGGTTTGGGTATTAAAAACCTACAGGTGTTTTTTCTGCTAAACTGAGAAATACTGCACTGTCAATGTTTGAGATGTGAAAAGTGTACATATTGTTTATGCAAGTCTTAATATACTCACTACTGTATGAAATGAACAAAAGTATACAAATGTCACTCAGCAACAAGCTGGCGAGAGCACATAGGAAAGTGGTAACAGAGGGTTTTTGTGACTGCTAGACTCTCCCATAAAGTCTGTTATTTAACATTACCTTTACTGTTTTCTTGGGCAATTTCCAATTTATATGTCTGCTTTACAAGTGTGAAAATACTGTCTACATATTTAAAAATGAGTAGATAAGACATCAGAATACTGGCTATAAACTACTTGAATAAGTGAACATTCATAACAGGCTAAATATTTAACAAGAGAACTATCAACACTGAAAAACTGGTTCGCAGCAAACAAGTAATGGAGCAATTCAAGGTGCACTTCATTGTAAAAGTGCAATAAAGCAATTTTATCCTATATTTTCTCATATATTTTATATTTTAAAAAAATCCTTTGATAATAATAGGTAATTCTGTATTATAACCTTAAATAAGTTTGGGGGGTTTTGTCAAGCAAAACAGTAATTTGTAATGTGTATTCTTGTACCATTCCTACACTTAGAATGCAAATCATTCTTTTACACTGAAATTAAATTACACTTTAACAGATTATAATCCATATGTTTAGATGAATTGCAGCATCAAGAAAGAAGTGGTATCTCATTAGCATATATTCCACTGCTACTTTTATTCCAGTGCTTGCTAAAATGGCATAATCTACTCTGTGCTTAGCAAGCCTTAGGAGATGAAAGATAAAGAATTTAGTAATTTGTACTTTATATAGACTTTTCTCAAACTGAAATTGTGATGTGCTCTCTAGGAGAGCATTAATGAAATGTATCACACAGAAACTACTGTGTCAAATGTTCTATAAGTCTGTATCACTTGCAAAACCACATACACAAAAGCGCTGGTGGATAGTACAATCACACTATTTTGGTGACCTGAAAGACTGGAAGGGCTGGCTCATACAATTTGTTTTATGCTACTATATTTTAAGTATTTCTGAGCAGGCAACACTTGTAAAACTTCAATTTTAGTAAACTAGCAAACACTTCAAAGTGTATAAAAAATGTCATCATGTAGCATATTTGCATGTTAGTAAGTGGAAAACATTTTTGTCAAACTAGTCAGAATTTTTCTGTTCCAGACTTGGATGTGTAGTTGCATGAATCAGCATTCATTTGCCTCTAGCTTCTTGTGCAATGTGAATTGTAGTTGAGAAAACTTTCAGGATATTAACCTACAAGTACTATCACCCAAAAAGCACTCCACCAAAAAGAGAGGGACCTCTGTTCAGGGTATATATGTGTCTTATAAAATAAACTGAAGCCTTCACTTAGAAGCTGGATTCCCCTCTGTGCTATCCCTATCTTATTTCAAGGACTGTAAAGACAGTGCCTACCATCACCAGTTTTAGGCTATTGGAGCTTCACTGAACCAAGCTCCACCAACACAGTGGAGACCAGAGCCAGTGACTCGTGGCACCCCTGAAGGCACATTTGGCTCCGAGAGGACTCACGGCAGTCACACTACAAACACAACTATGCGGCAGCTGGGCGGGCAAATTAGGGCCTCTCAGCGTGAATGAAATTTCATGAGATAGGCAAGAGGGGCATAAAAAAACCACAAACAAACAAAAAAAAAAAAAACAAACCACACCACAAAACCAAATAAAACCCAAAACCAATTAAATCATAACGTACTGAGATGTGATTCAAAACTCACTAACTCTTATGTGTATTCAGAGCAACTGCTGCAATGAGTGCAAATCTCTGTGGTGTAAATTAGAGCGCGGATAGGCTGTGCAGATTATTTAAGCATTTTGGTGCTAATGAAAGACACGGTAATTACAGCCATTAACGCTTCACCGCGGCGGCTGCAAATCCACTCTCACCCACAGCTTTAGGAAGCGCCAGGCAGGCAGCAACCCCCCCTTTCCCCGAAACAACTGGCTACCGGGGAGAAACTTTCCTGCTCAGCCGGAGCTGACACGTCCCTAAGGCTGGGGAAGCATCGCGGAGGGGGAAGCGGCGGGCCGGGCTGATGGAGGCGGGGCCGGGGGGCGGGAGGGGGATGGCGGCTCCGCCTGGTGGGGGGTTCTGAGACCTAGAGCCCTCCAAAACCGCCGGGTTTGGCCTCCGGGAGCGCGGCTGATAAAGGCATCTCAGGCTGCCGTGCAGTTCGCTGTCGGGACTGGCGACAGAACCCCCGGGCCCCGCGGCCACCTGCCGCTGCTCCTGCGGCGGGGCAGCGCCGTCCGGCTGCTTGGCTGCCGGATCTGATAAGAGGAGGGAATGATAAAAAATTATAGTAATAGCAATAAAAAGGTCTGACTGTCCTTTTCAGCTGCCTGTTGGTCTGTGCACCTGACTGACTGCCTGGAGGGAGGGGGCGGGGGCACCAGACTGAACGGGTCACTGAAGCTGACGGGGTGTGTGCCTGTGCCAGTGTGGGAGGTGGGGGGACTGGCATCCCGGCTCCCTCACCCTCTCTGTGTGCTTGTGTGTGCGTGTTGGGCCCGAGGGGTGCAGCGCTCTTACCTGCTTGCTGTACTTGCTGCTGGCCTGGCAGCTGTACTCGGAGCAATGGTCCGAGCCGATGGAGATGTTGTCTCCAGCGCCCACGAAGGTGTTGGCTGGGGGCAGGTCCTGCACGGCCTGGTGCTTTTTGCCAGCGGTGGGGGACTGTGGGTGCAGCTGGACAGTGGGCAGCGGTGAGCTCGACTTGTAGTGCCTGGCCAGGTCTGGGCTGCCCGGGCCACCATTGACCGAGCGATATCGGCCCATGCCGGGGCTGTCCGAGAGCTTCTCGTTGACGCTGTCGTAGCGCTGCCCGTTGGGCTTGGAAGCCTCTACAGTAACAATGCTGCTATAGAGGGGCTGCTTGCCCTTCTTGCCTTTCTTGTCCTTCTTGGGCTTCTTGGCCTTGTCGTGCTGCTGAGGTGTGAAGAAATCCTCGTGGTCCTTCTTGCCGGCCTCGTAGCCATGCTTGCCCTTGGATCGGCAGTAGCGGGCCATGACCACTACCAGGATAAGAAGGATGACTGTCATGATGCCAGCCACCACACCAATGACTATGCTAAGCCTCTGCTTGCTCAACTCATAGCTGGGATCACCAGCAATGTCCTGGGCCAGTGGGGTGTGAAGGCTACGGGCCACCTGGCTCTCCACCACAGTAGCGTTGGACAGGCTCTCATTGACAAAGACGTGGAGCAGGGCAGTGGTGGACTGGGGTGGCTGCCCACTGTCATTCACTTGCACAACCAGGCGGTGCAGGCCATAGTGCTTGGGGGCCAACTTGCCCACCAGTGACACCACACCACTGGCCGGGTCTATTTCAAAGAGTTTGAAGGGGTTACCCCCAACAATGCTGTAGTTGAGGTCAGCGTTGAGACCGGTGTCAGCATCGGTGGCGACTACTGTGGCCACCACGGTGCGCATGTTGCTGGAGGGTGGCAGCACGGTGTAGGAGCTGTTGCTGGGGAAGGTGACAGTGGGTGCATTGTCATTCTCATCCATCACAAAGAGAGACACGGTGGCTGTGGCAGAGCGTGGTGGCTCACCCCCATCCACTGCCTTCACCTTAAAGGTGTAGCTGGTCTGCTGCTCACGGTCAAAAGAGACAGTGGAGAAAATGGTTCCGGTGTCATTCTCAATGGAAAAGATGCCAGCTGCCTGGTCGTGATCTCCGGGCTGGATGGAGAGGCTGAGCTCAGCATTGCGGCCCTTGTCAAAGTCCATCACAGTCACCATGCCCACCGGGCTGTTGGGCTGCAGGTTTTCTTTCACATAGAAGGTGAACACATCCTGCATGAAGCGCGGCTCATTGTCATTGCGGTCCGACACTCGCACCACCACTGTGGTGGAGCCCTGCAGTGATGGCACCCCCTTGTCCCGAGCTGTCACCTGAAATTCGTAGGTGTCACGTTGCTCGCGGTCCAGCACTGCCTGCACCGACACATCCCCAGAGTCAGGGTCAATACTGAAGATGCTGCCCGGTGCCTCTGAGGAGAGGGGCGAGGCCTCCAAGGAATAGGTGATCTCAGCATTCTTGCCACTGTCCGCATCTGTGGCAACCACTGTGGCCACCCTCTCACCAGGCAAGTTGTTCTCTGGAAAGGAGACCTCCAGCACAGCCTGGCTGAACATGGGAGGGTTATCATTAGTGTCCCCGACCCGCACTAGCAGGGAGTTGTTGCTGGACAAGCTGGGGCTGCCTGAGTCCACAGCCACAATCACCACATTGTAGTCACGGACAGCTTCATAATCCAGAGGGGCCGAAGTGTGGAGGAAATACTTGCGCTTATTCTGTGGCTCCCCTTCACCCTCACTGGCCGGTTTGAGCTGGAAGGGCACATCGCCCACCACGGTGCAGGTCACCACACCATTTTCACCTTGGTCCCGGTCTGACACCTGCACCAAGGCAATGGGGGTGTCCACCAGCACATCCTCGGCCACGCTTGCCACCCCGTCCCGGAGCGGGATGCGCCCAATTTTCCGGATGTCGATGGTGGGCACGTTGTCATTTTCATCCCGGATGTTCAGCACTACAGTGGCCTTGTCTGTCTTGGGGGGCTGGCCCCGGTCTCGGGCCATGACAGTGAAGCGAAGCTGGTTCACCTCCTCCCGGTCGATGCGGTGCAAGACGCTGAGCCAGCCCGAGGTCTCGTCCAGCCGTAGTAGGCGCCTGACGGACTCAGTGGCTGCCCCGAAGACGTACTCGATCTGCCCATTCACTCCCACGTCCAGGTCGGTGGCTCGCAGCTGCAGGATAGGGGTCCCAGGGCTGCTGTTCTCCGCCAGGTCAGCCTCATAGACGCTCTTCTCAAAGCGGGGGCTGTTGTCGTTCACGTCGGTGATCAGCACCCTCAGGATGGCCTGCGAGGACCGTGCCGGGTCGCCGCCATCCCGCACTCGGAGGCTGAGTTCGTAGGAGTCCCGCTGCTCTCGGTCCAGCGCCCCCTTGACGATCAGCTGCGGCTGCTTCTCCCCGTCCAGGGTGTCGGCCACCTGCAGCTCGAAGACGCTGCTGCGGGCCGCCGCCTCCGCCTCCTGCCGCCGCTTGCTGCCGCCGGGGTAGGGGGCGCTCTCGGGGGCCGCCGCGGCCGAGCCGCCCCCGCCGCCTCGCCGGCCGCCGTCCCCGCCGGGCTCCTGCAGCAGCTCGTAGCGCTCGATGCCGTTGCGGCCGAAGTCCCTGTCGGTGGCGGTGGGCAGCAGGTAGAGGGTCCCCACGGGCCGGTTCTCCTCCACGGTGAGCGTGAGGACGGGGGAAGGGAAGGTGGGGGTGTTGTCGTTGATGTCCAGGATGATGACCCGGCCCTCGAAGAGGTCCACCCAGCTCTGCGAGGGGCCGATGACCGACACCTCGAAGTCCAAGAAGCACTCGTTCTCGTCGAAGATCATCTGGCACTGCGGCAGCTTTTCGCGGTCGATGCGCCGCTCTGTGGTGCTCAGCTCCCCGGTCATGTTATCGATCTTGAGATAGTCGGAGCCCGACTCCAGGCTGAATGTCACCTCTCCGGAGCCCGTTACGATCCCCAGGTCGGAAGCCACGTTGCCGATGCGGATGTCGGCGGGTCCCTCCTCTGCCAACCGGTACTTCAGGAGCTGCTTAGCCGCTGCCAGGCTGACCCAGAGCGGCGGAGGCAGGAGGAGCAAGAAGCAGCAACAGCAGCAATGCACAAAGCGAAGGAGGGTCCTCATCTTCCTCATCTTCCTCGTACCGAAACCCCCCGCCCTCCTCTCACTCCCACCTGCCCCCCAGTAAACTCCCCACTATAAGCTAACAGAGCGGCTGAGAGTCCAGGTGATCGATTATAAAATCCTTCTATTTCTGGAAACTTATTGTCTCATGACTGGTGCAGTTGGTGGTCAAAACCCTGCTGCTGGCTCCTCTGCTGCTCTCCCTGCCTTCCAGTTGCGATATACTTACAGTTCACGGGACAGTGTATTTTGCTTTTTCAAGATTCATCTCAGTAGATAGCATGGGATTTTCCTCCTCCTCCCCCTCCTCCTCCTCCTCTCTGATTTTACTGTAATCACTTTGCAAGGTTTGCAATAAAAGCAGGAGCTGTACTGTACGTTTCGAAGCCCCCCAGGTCGTCGTCTTCAACACTAGAGTTAACTACAATTCACACACTCTCTCTTTTCTCTCTCTCTCTCGCTCTCTCTCTCCCTCTCGCTCAGCCGTTTACGACCAAGGCATTAGCTTTATTCTTCCCCCTCTCTGCACACACAGGGAAAAAAAAAAAAAAATTGTGATTCGCTTTATTCAAAGGGCTTGGGTCCGGGAAAATACCAAATCCTCTTAGCAATGGGCAGTTCTGGAAAAAAAGAAAAAAAAGTAAAAAAAAAAAAAATCCCAATAATGTCGGTAGCTGCACAGCTGATAGGAGAAGAACCCCGAGTATTACAGTGCAGTCCACAGAATATCCCCTTTCGTTGGCAGAAAAGCACCCAAATCCATCTTCAGAGATCGCCTAAAATGTTCAGCTCTTTCTCCGGAGCGGATTTTTTTTTTAACAACTCTGCGCAAGGTCATTAGTCACAAAGCAACGATACAGAAACTGCATAAGCCGTTTGCCCAGAATTTGCAAGGCTGGAGATAAGAACATAGACACACAACAGTCCCAAGTTTGTTTTTGCATCCGCAGTTTGTGTGTGTGCCTTACCTGCATTTGCACTGCATGTGTTATAGCAATCTGGATCTGCAGCACTGAAAGCGATTCACAAATGAGATTGCAGTCTCTCTCTCTCTCTCTCTCCTCTTCCTTCCCGTCCCAATGCAGGTAACCAGATCTGAACTTGATCCTTTCAGTTCAAAGGTTAGCAACAAAACTATGTGTCCAAAGGCGGTTATTGGTCTCTCGTAATTATACCCGGAGCGGAACAAGATGTAACTGGATCCCCCATGTGAATTAACACAGATTCTGAATTACATCCATATAAAGCGGAATGGCAAAGGGGAGGGGAAAAGAGCCGCGGCGCGATTAAAAAAAAAAATAATAATAATACAGAGTTCTATTTGCAAATAAAATTGTATCGGTCAGTTGTTTCCTGTGATCTGCACCGCCACAGTGGGTGAAATCTGCAATTGTGTATTCCCTCCTGTGTCTTTCAGAGAAGTGTGGATCAGGCGCTTTCACAGCAGAGCGGCTTGTGCTTTAAAATGTTGAATGGCAATTGAGAAGCTTCCCACTCGAAAGAAAAAAAAAAAAAAAAAAAGGAAAAAAAAAAGAAAAAAAAGAAGAAGCGGTAAACCGACAAGTTTGCCCAAAGTGGAGGGAGCTGCTGAAGCCTCTCTCGGTAGCTCTTCCCTGACGCTGCAGCAGCAGAGCCGCCTGCGCTACATACACACAGAAAGAGAGAGGGAGAGAGAGAAAGAGGGAGAGCAGAGAGAGAGAGAGAGAGAGAGCGAGAGAGAGAGGGAGGGCGGGAGGGAGGGAGGGAGGAGGAGGAGGAGGAGGGAGGACGAGTCAAGCGCTGCACTCCAGAAAGCTCAGTCTTACCCTCTGTCTCTGCTGCTAGTGCTGCAAGTGGGATAGCTGCTCATCACAAAGCACCAGTTTAGTCCTCAAAACCGATCCTCATTTCACGCCCGAGTGTTGCTTCTGTTGCTTTCTCAAACCCGTGATCTGTAGTGATTTTCTCCTACCCTTTCCCTCCCCACGTCCGCTATAGACCGTGAATCGAGCAACGATTTTTAGAGCAAATGTTTGTTCGCCTTTCTTTTCTTCTATTCTGCCTTTTGCGGAATCAAGCTGGTAAGGAAACTCGTTTCCCAGATTTCCACCTTCCCCTGTTGTGTCGGTGCTTTTGTGAAATAGCTGCAGTCACTGTAACTGCATAAAACTCCAGGGAGGAAGGGGGACTGCCTGAGATCTCAGACTTTCGTCCTGTTTCCCAGTGCTGTTTCAGCCTCTCGGTCTTTGTGATTGTGCTCTTCCTATTACCGTGTTTTGAATGTGTCTTTTCAGCATGTTTGTGGGTATCCTAGGAGAAAAAAAAAAAAAAAAATCCTCGGAGAAGATGTTCAGGATGGGAGCGAGAGGGTTAGTAGAATAACCACATGTAAGAAGTAACAGATTTATTTCCGAACAGAGACTTGCTGCTTCAATGATTGCTAAAATGTAGCGTCACCTACCTGGGTAAGTGGGAAATAAACTTTAATGGTAAAGCTCTCCGGCTCAACTTTGCTTATTCTGACGTCCCTAGTTCGTGTCTCCTTTTGACTTTGAGCCATTTAATCGCCTATGGCTTTTGTGTGCTCCCGCCCTACCCTTGGTGCTGCCTGGCTCCTTACCTGTCCTTTCTGCTCGGAGCCCGGAGGGAAAAGAGGGAGACTCAGGGGGCAGGCGAGCGTGGGGCAGGCAGCGGGGAGGGCAGGAGCGTGTTGGGGTGTGTGTGTGTGCGGGTGTGCGCACGTGTGTGTGCGGGTACATGTGTGTGCGTGCGTGCGCGCAGCCAGGGGAAGGCAGGAATCCAGCTGCTCCTTCTCCCTCTGTGAGCACATGCGGGAAAACAAGTTGTTGCGCGTTCTCTATGTGTTTGTGTGTGCATTCCTCGTTATATGTGGCTCTTTTGAATAAAAAAAAGCACGCAGACGAATGTAATGAAATGTCTCTCTCATCGAGATGATGTATTTGAGCGGAAAGCGGCCGGATATGTTGAGGTGGTTCAAAGCAACGGTCACAGCGTGTCTTTGTCATTTGGGGCGGTGAGTGATTGTAGGAGGGAGGGAAGGTTGCCACCTCTTTCCTTGAGGAGTCCAGAGACACAGAGGGGCAGAGCCGCGCCGCATGGAGTCGGCGCTAGGGAGGGAGGGACTGCTCCCTTCTCCGGAGGGCTGCAGAGCTGCTCCTCCGGCGCCTCCTCCGGCCCTGGCACCGGCCCCGGCCGCTCTCTCTGCCTCGCCAGAACACGAAAACCCTCCCCCGCCGATGCTGGAGACACTCGTCTTTCTATCTGCAGCATCAGCGAGAAAGCCCAGCTCGGCGCAGGCTCAGTGCTCACCGCCGCAGTCCCGGACGGAGGAGGGGGGTTCGGGAGCGCAGCATCTTCGCAGCGGGTTAAGTAGGATTAGTACCAAATCCCTATTATATTTGCCAAGCAACTTGAATTTATCAAAATTCCCCCTCGCTGTTCTGGAGCTCCGTGAGGAGGAAATTTTGCTCACAGTGTAAGATCCACACATGCCAGTTGGTAGGAATACCAGCGTACTGCATTTCACTGGCTCCCTGCGCAGGAAATGCAACTGCGGACGGCAGCTCCCGCTGTTCCCGTCCTTTGTGTTTTTAAACGCAGCCAGGAAACTTAATGTATTCGCCAGGGAAGGGGCGGGATGAGAGCTTTTTTAACCTCCCCGCCATAAACTTTAATCGGATTCCGGGCTGTTGCACGGCATGGACGCTCGCCTCTTGCCTGCGTCTCCTTCCCCGTTGTTCCTACTACGGTCTGCTTGCGAGTGCCTCTTTCAAGCGAATGAGTGATTTCTTTCTCTTGCCATGTGCAATTGCTCCCCCTTCCCTTCCTACCCTCGCTGGCCTCTCTTACACACACTATGCCTTTCACACGCGGTCTGCGGCCCCCAGTCCCCCCCTCCTTTCTTTCTTTTTTTGCAGTGTCTTCACATGCAATCTCTCTCTGAATGTGCAATGTCTTTCCTGCTCGGGAGTGCTGCGTCCTTCACAGTGGATTGGTTCCTCTTTCGGAGCAGAGGTAACGGCCCCCCCTTTTCTATCATTCTCCCTTCCTCCCTCCCCTCCTCCCCTCCTCCCCCAGGGCAGGCGGCCGGCGTGGGAAATGGGCCCGACGTGCGCTGCATGGTGGATGGCCGCGCTGTTCCCGATCCACGTGCCCCGGCTGCCGGGGGGAGGACGGGGCTGTGCTGGCCCTGCGTCCCCCGCTCCCCCCCTCGCATCCCACTCCTTCGAGCGGGGAGAGAGTAGAATTAGCCCCGCACCCTCTCTCCGCCTCCCCGGCACCGCAGAGTCCCGGTCCCGCGGCCGTGCACCCCCAGCCTCCCGGGTGTCGGTAGGAGCAAGCCCAGCTGTTTCAGGCGGGGGAGGTTTGTCCCTCCCGGGCAAATCTGTTGCGCAGTGTAGCTCCCCCCGCTCCGGCTGCCCCCCCTCTCCGATGCACACAGACGCCCACACGCGCTCAGACACGACACGGCATTTGTCCTCCTGATCTGGGGAGATCAAGTGGGAAGAGGGATCACAAATGTAATCGTCTGTAATAAATAAAATAGCCCGAGATGCTGGTGATATATAGAGGGGAAATAAGAGCTTGTGTCCTTAAAGGGAACATCTGATAAGGCCACCGAAGTGGCATCTTGCGTGTGGGAAGGAATCCGTCTTGCTGACAATCGCAGCCTGCTGTACGTGGGGAAAGCCTAAAGCAGCCTGGGAGCTTCCCCGGCTCTCCGTATCCCCCAGGCTCCCGGTGCTCTGCACTGGGGCTTTGTTGTCGTTGTAGTTGTTGATTGGAAAGACAGGGGTCATCGTTAAAATATGCAGATATAATTAATGGCTGGTTTATCTTCATGTGTTGGCTGAGCCCAGCTTCTGGCGCCGGCAGCCGAACTCGCGTCCGCAGTTGGCGCTTTCTGCCCACGACAATTTGGTTTTCACAGTTTAGGAATGTCAGTGGCTCTCACTGGAAAATTACTTCTGGGATCTGCAGTGGGAGTCAGTCTCTGGTTAAAGAGAGACAGATTATTTACCTATTCATACCACTCTATACATTAACAAATACATACTGCATGTTACTATTTGCACTCACAAAGGAAAAATAAGCTTCAGAAGGAAAAAAAAAATCATTGCCTTGAAAGTAACGTATTCATGATAATACGTGGAAAAGATTAAGTACAGTAAACAGGACAGAAAATTCGAAAGCAGGGTAAAAACAAGGACAGAACCCCCACATGAAGCATTTAAAGCCATTTGACGGAAAGGCGAAACTAACTCAAGAACTCCACCAAGGGACAAGCAGCTGAAATGACACCACAGCAGCACGGAGCCCGCGGTGACCTTTCATCTCTCCAAAGTGTCTTGCTGATCTGGTGCAATTCTGTTGTGACCTCTTCACTCCCTTCCCTACCACAAGTGCCCTCTGGCCGCCTCGGAGCTCCCTGAATTCCTCGCAGTGAATATACTGAGAGGCGGGCTGAGTTGCAGGGAGTGCTGACACTTGGCCAGTGTCTTTCACAGCTTTGCAAATGTGCCTGCTGTGTAGTAGCATGTAATAGGCAGCAGTGATTAAATAATTCATTGCAGCAACAGCCTTTCTGATGGACGTTAAAACGTAAGAGTTTAAATAAGAAAACCACAGATTCACTTTTAAGCAGATAAAACCCACATCTGTGCTTATTTAACTGAATGCTAGCTAAGCATGAAACCAGTTACTTTCTTTAAATCCTCTCTCTTTTACTCTCTGAGAATTTTGAGCTAGATTATGCACCATAAAAGTTACTGACAGAGCAGAATTAATCTGTGTTGGATAACAGTGGTTAAATCTCTTATGATTATAATCGTTCATTCTTATTCTCATATCTGAAGTCTGTTCAAAGGTTCTTGCGTAGGCATGATTCCATCAGCATTTCTGAGTTCTCACATTTATGAAGAGTGATGAAAAATAATATTTAGCCAAAGAGATAGTGATTTTTTCAGTGTGTATATATTTCTTACAAATCACAATTATTGAGATTTTCTCTTTCTCTTTCTTTCTTTCTTTCTTTCTTTCTTTCTTTCTTTCTTTCTTTCTTTCTTTCTTTC
>NC_031771.1:49159342-49191561 GCF_001522545.3 Parus major
TCTTTCTCTCTTTCTCTCTTTCTCTCTTTCTCTCTTTCTTTCTTTCTTTCTCTCTTTCTCTCTTTCTTTCTCTCTTTCTCTCTTTCTTTTTCTCAAAAAGTCTAACCACTCACAATCATGCGGAAATGACAGATGGAATATGCTTAAAATCAGGAGGAAATATTACTGAAAGGTCTTTAAAAACTCATATGAATTTTTATGAGGGGAAGTACATTTTTGTTAAATTTGTTTCATATGCATATGTTTCACTTTCCTGGATTTGCAGGGATGTAAATGAGTGCTGGACCCAGCCCCACTATTTTATAGATTTATTTTTAAATTAAACTATTGTTCAAGTTCTCTAAAGGCAAAGTAAACTATAGAAAAAAATAGGGTGAGCTTTCATGAGTTCCTGTAAAAATAGAAGGAAATTATGAGTCATTAGTACATATTCTACATAAAGAGTTACAAGGAGACATTCAGGAGAGATAATTAAAGCTGGACTTTATTTAAATGAAATGTATGAGAGCCAGGTGGCACTGCCAAAGAAAGAAAAAATATGTTCATTGTCACTGAAAATATTAAATGTGTACAGTTGATACGTATATAGATTCACTAGTGGAGAACAGGACAGTTGCATTGGGAAATAATTTTGGGATTTTTAAAAAATAAAATGTTTCCAAGGTGGATATCAGTAGTGAACACACTGAAAGTCTCAAAGTGCTTTGTAAATTGCCCCATGAGACAAAAAGAAGTGCTATGACCTGTTCAGTAACCCAGGCAAACTACTGAAAAATATTACTCTTTCCAGATTTTTTATGTTATTTTAATATGTTCTGGATTCGCATCAAGGTTTGTTTTTAAATATGTGGCAATCATTTCTGCTTTATTTGGTGGGTTGCTGGAAAGTCAAAGAACTCTTTCTGAAGCCTTTAAAACAGGTTTGTATTCCAGACAACTACACATACAAGAAAATCTTGTGTCATGAAATTTGATGGATACCAGTAGAATGTTACTAAACTGTTAGAGATATATTAAAATACAGATGCTTTTTAGCTTGTGCTCTCACTTTCTTCTGTCAGATATCCTTTATATACCAAACTGAGGACACAGACTTTGTAAAATCATTTTGCTTCAATGTAATCTTGAAGACCTCTTGACCTAGTGTGATTTTTCAGTTCTATGCCCTACATTTTTTGCTGGTTTTAAGGATGCAACAAATAATTTTCCTCTGAATTAAAGTTTTCTTTCATTTTTAAATGAAAATCATGAGAGCATAAAATCTTTTGTCTAATATTCTAAGTGCATCATGTACAGCTTTAATTTATTTTTAATATAATTCAGGAGAGCATAAATGATCTGGCATGTCTTCATGATTGTACTGTGTCAGCTGCCTGTTGAGCAGAAGATAAAATACTCAAGTAAGATGGCAACTCTGAGAAGTTCTGAAGAAGAACCTTTGATATTGTAATTCAAGCACTGTTATGGATAATTGAATGCTGTGCAGCTCTATTCCTTTCTGTAAGCTAATGCCAATACATGTTATTGACTACATCCGAGATGAAATTTATAAATCTCCACATATACTCACTTAGTAGGTATCTTTAATGTTTCTGTCTGCTTCATCAAAACAATTACTGCTCCGGCAGGAAAAAAAAGTATAATAGTTGTACAGAACAACTAGGGTATAGAACACAGTTATTCTATATTAGGGAAATAAATATAGAAAGTAATTTAGAATGGGATCAAGCTGTTGATTGCTTATTGGACAGGCTATTTGGCTTTGTTCTGCAATGTTTAAAACTTCTTTACTAGGTATTTTATAATATTAGTCTTGTCCTTTCTTTTCATATGAAAAGTGCATTAGAATCCTTAGAGGTCATATTTCTATAAAGCTTATTCAGCTGTACAGTGGAGAAGAAGACAAAGTTTTCCCTCAATTCATTTTTTGACTTATCAGAAACATGACTATTCACTGAAAAACAGTAAGGGCTATTCACCTGCTGCAATCAACTGTTAATGGTGAGGAAGTGTGAAGAAATGGAGTCCCTTGTGCCTTACATTAAAACATAAACTTATATATCCATGCCTATACTGTACAGGTCTAGTGAACAGCTTTGGTTTTTAGCCAAAATGGCAATTAGAAGCTGAAGAAGGCCCTGGTTCTATCACCCTAAAACAGGATCCTTTTAGAACCAATAGGAGTAGCCAAATATATTTTAGGCTGTTAAGTGCTGGTACATACCTGATCAGCTTTGCTTCTAAAATGTTTTGCACTGCTATCTGAACTTTCCAAAATAAGAATGAAGGGGTTGTAGGCACCCTTCCTGAGAGGAAGATGATATAGCCTGACATTGAAATCATCTGACCTCCTGCTGTCTCACTTGCACTTTTTGCCATGCAGAGACAGCCATACTTTTATGTCTGCTTTAGCTGTTTTGCAAAGTTTCTTGGTGATCATCCTTTGCATAATTACATTTTTAGTGTCCTTTATAAGAGTAATAAGTACTGTACAGACTGGGTTTTTATGACCTACAATATATCTAGAGGAAGAGAGGTACTGATAAGTTTCTACATTTTTCATCTTCTGATAGAAACCTGACATATCTTCTAGTTCATTCATTCTGTGAGATGATTAAAAAGTTGCTCTTCAACAAACTAAACCTCATCCAGGGCTCAGCAGGAAATAACTGCAATCTAAGCACATTAAAGAACAGACAGGGCAAGCCAAAGTATACCTCTTTCTTTCCCTCTTAAGATCATGGGGAAAAGAGAAAAGCAGTCTAATATTGTGATAAAACTGCAGCCTGCAGCAGCTGGCTATGGGTAAGGATATAGAATCTAATCCAAAGCACACAGAAGTCAATGGAAGCACTTTGACTAAATAAGCTTTGCATTAGGCACCTAGTGAGTGAATGATGTTTAAAGTGTTCATGTAGATCTTAAACAGATGTGTGAAGAAGAAAATTATGTGCATTTGAATAAAAATAAATGCCATTAAAACACTTGGTGTAAATGTTATTTTGCTGACCCCAGAGGTGATCTTTATGACTCAGAATAAACTGACATTCTTGGGCACTGAGTCCTATCCTCCATTAGTTGAAGAATTCATACTGCATGAAAAGCAATCTTCAAAATATTTGTTTGTATATATGTATGTAAAATTCTTATGTTAATACTAATTGCAAAGTTCAATACATTATAAACATCTGCAGGGTCTTTTTACCCATTCAGTTATTTACAGAGCAAATTTCTCTCATCTTAGGGTTGGAGTTTTTTTCTGCAGAATAATACAAGATTTTTCAATTTCCTTTCAGATCTAAGTTCTGTGTTCCTGACATTGTGTTAATGAGCTCCCACTTCACCTCCCTCCACTCCATTTTTACTGATGTTTTCAGTGAATCCTTGGTAAATATGGAGGACACTAGTGCTTGATGATTTTCATCATGAAGATGTACTCTACCTCATGTGATAGTGTTAAACATCTCTTTCTTTAACCCAGAAATATTGTTTAATACTCCATATTAGCATTTTTCATAGGTACATCATGTTTTGTTGACTAGTAGCCCTTCTTTAGTAGATTGGCTGCATATTTTTTTTCTCTGTCATTTTCAGGTGATAAACTCACAGTTTATAGCTGAAAATCTAGTTACATTGCTCTTTGTACTATTAAACATAATTCCATTTCTGTTACGAAAGTCACCAAGTCATCTGATGGTCATTTTGATGGTTTTCAGGCTTGCTTTACCAGCAAATTTCAGCAGTGTGCTCTGAGGTTTTATGATCTAGTTTTTAACTTAAATATCAGAAAATTCTATGGCAAGACACCCCATAAAGAACCCCTTAGAAGCTTCCATCTAATTATGCAAACACCTAACACAACCTGTTGTCCTCTCCTGATTAGCCAATTCCTTATCTTCTCTGTCTTAAGTAGTTATTTTTATATCATACTGTGTCAGAAATTGTTTTCATGTCAAGATATGTGAGATTTCTTTCCTTGAATAAATAATTCTCGCTTTGAATGATAAATTATTAAAGATATTGATATATGGTAGTTTATATCTGGAATATGTTTGGATAGATTTTATTAAGTTTGCTTTGTGCTTCTTTTCTCTGTAATTTTTTTATCAAGAATGGTGTGGCCAGCAGACCAGGGAAGTGGTTGTCCCCCTGTATTTGTCACTGGCGAGGCCACACCTCGAGTACTGCACCCAGTTATGAGACCCTCGGTACGAGGAAGACATTGAGGGGCTGGAGCGTTTCTGGAGAAGGGCAATGGAGCTGGGCAAGGGTCTAGTGGGTGGTCCTGTGAGGAGTGGCTAAGAAAGAGAGCACAGGACTGGGGTTTAGCCTGCAGAAAAGGAGGCTCAGTGGGGACCTTATTGCTCTCTACAACTGTCTGAACAAAGGTTTTATCTAGGTGGTGGTTCCTCTTCTCCCAGGCAGCCAGCAGCAGGACAAGAGGGCACACAGTCAAGCCGTGCCACTAGAGGCTCAGGCTGGACCTCAGAAAGGGTTAAACATTGTAATAGACTGCCCTGGAACCTGGTGGAGTCATCCTTCATGGAGGTGTTCCTCCAAGAAATGGCTGGATGTGACATTTAGAGCCACGGTCTAGTTGACAGGGTGGTGATCAGTCAGAGGTTGGACTTGATGATCTCAGAGGTATTTTCCAACCTAAAATTTACTGTGATTCTGTTCAATTACTCATTCTTATCTTCAAAATTTATTTTGAAAGTTTGCATTCTAAACCCATCAAAAAATCTTAATGAGACATTATTTATTTCCTCTCTTTCCCTTTTGAAACAGATATCCTTACTAAAATTTCTTCAGATAAAAGCATTAATTCCTTCCAAATTCTGCAGCAAAGGTTATTGGACTATTGACTTAGAATGTTTTGTAGTCTTTCAATTAATTTCATTTCAGATGTGATAATTCTTCTTTTATGACTTTGCTTTCATTAATCATTTTCTTCCTTTCCACATCACAATCGTTGTTGGGTTGTGAAACAACCTGAATCAATGTGAATCAATCCTGAAACAATGTACACAATTTATTTGGGTATCTCTAAGTAAATAATTATAATTTTTGTATTTTTGAGTTTATTGCACATTCTGCAAAAGTGGAGCCAGTGTTTTTTTAGCAGTTTTTAAATAAAATCTAAAGGTTTACATTTGACACTTCATTAAAGAGTACAAGATGTAACATTTTGAACATATTTGACTATTTTGCTACTGCATGTTTTCTTGTCGGTCATCTCCATGTGTTATCTGTATATCATCTACATTATCTTCTGAAAATTCATTATTTTGGTTGTCTGAATGCTTTATATTGGAGGAAGGGCAATGAAAGTGAAGATAACTAGATCATTCCAGAGCAAAGGAAGCTATACCTGACCAGAAGGAACTTTGCACTTTAAAAGAGTTGAATAATACACAGATATATAAAAGAACCTGAAAACATGGATTTGGCACTTACAAGAACAGAGCCATCCAGAATGTCAATAGTCAATCCAAATGACAAGCAATACTATCAGTTGCCAGGTTTTATCAAGCAGAATATAAAGAAAGTGTATATTTATATATAGATATGAAGTCCTTGATGAGAAATATTTCATAATTACCTTAGGAAAGTTTAGAGATATATCAGAATGAGAAAATTAGAAATAGAATAATAGGGTGGTGAAGATAGGAAGCGTTTGTTTTAAATTTTGTGAATTAATACAGTAAAAAATTTAGAAGGGAGAAATGAGAAAAAACAGACTCCATAAATTGATGGAGTTCCAATTTTATTGCATAAACACAGCTAATTCTTAAGTTATTAGTATCTTATTTATTAATTTTTGTTTTTCTTTTAGAATGATTTTTGTATTTTTGTACTAAATGTCTATTGTTTTTTTCAAGGGGGATTGTATGACTCATAGTGTGACTTATGAAGGATATATTTAATTCATTGAAGTTTCAAAAAGCTTATAAACACAAAGTATTGATAAGAAAACTTTTTTAGTTTTCATCACTTGTCAGAAGTAGTTATTAGCTTAACTTGGTATTATTATTCCTCTGAAAGTTATAAGTAAGGATGATAACTATTATGACTTCATGACACTTCAAATAATAGATCCCTTTTTTTAGTTGCTTATTACTTTACTGAGTTTTAGCATATAACTTCTTTACAAGTCCAAAGCTATATTCAAATTTTTGAAAAAAGTCAGACTGATTCAATGATATCTGATAATGAGGCGAGATTTACCCATGATGAAATTTATAGGCAATCTTATTTAAATATTTTCAGTATTTTTATGAACTTGAGCTTTTAAGAGTCTAACTTTTGGGAGTTTTTTCATCTGAATATAAAAGTCTATCCATCCAAATTTGTTGAAATTGCAATGCACTGAAATACTACATTTACATAAGTGTTAAGGATTTGACACTTATAGACAATAAGTTCCTCAAATATTTTATTCACATTTTATGTATCCCAAAATATGCTTAGCTAATGCTCTGTTGGCAATTTCATCTCTTTGTCCAGAAACTACAACACTCTCATATTCCATGACCTCTCTTCTAGGACATAACAATGCTAGCAGGTAGCTTCCATGTTTGAACACAGAAGGATAAAAGTCAGATCTGAATAGAGAGAAAAAGATGAAGAAATGCTATTGACTGTTCCAGGTATCAGTGATGTCAAAAAGTAGCTGTGAAATCTGCTATGAAGTTATCCCATTCATTCTCTCTCCAAACAATGGTAACATTGTATATATTTAGTTCAAATTGCAAAGGTTTTTGCTATGGACCAACCATATAAGTATCAATAAGAAAACATTTGACTTTTTTGTTTGTTCATTTTTTTTTTTTATTGCTATTTTGGCTGGGAAATGACCTAGCAAAAAAAACAACAAAAAAACCCAAAAAAACCCAAATAAACCCTCCCCCCAAACTAATATCAATATTAATATTGTTATTAATATTAATATATGAATAGTCAATATAGCCCACAGAAGTCAGAAAAAATCAGAATGATACTTTCAGAGTACCTTTAATTTAGTGATTGCAATCTAATTACATGTTCATGTACTCTTTCTGCACTGAATTTCAATTACATATATATTTAAAATAAAATAATATAAAAGAAAGAAAAGAAAGAAAAGAAAGAAGAGAAAGAAGAGAAAGAAAGAAAGAAAGAAAGAAAGAAAGAAAGAAAGAAAGAAAGAAAGAAAGAAAGAAAGAAAGAAAGAAAGAAAAGAAAAAGAGAAAGAGTGCATATAAAAAATAGAATAAAGAAAATATTTGAAACATTAATATACAGCAGAAATATATAATGTTGGATTTATTAATAAACTTTTTCTTCATGTTCAGTATTTGTCTCATGGCCTTATTGCCCACTGATAGAACAGTATCCTGCACACAGAATTATTAAACGGAATTTTTTATCATGTATATCACTGCATTGTGTAAAAAATTTAGAAACTTTATATAATTTGTGGAAAATTGTATTATTCTGCAGGCTATCATGATTCTGGTATTAAAAATGAGAAGGTACTATGGGGATTGAGGTAAAAAAAATCCATAGAGTTTTTACATATCCAAGCCCAACTCTCACTGACATAAGGTGTGTCTGGAAATGCTCTCTTCAGCCAAACAGTCTCATGGTTTCAGGTAAGAACTCAGATATGGTGAAATCACAATCAAAATGCTTTGTTCTGTGCTATCATGGGGGAATTCTATCCTGGAATTGAATGTCAATCTCCAGCTTTTAAACAAAACATTCTAACACTATGAAATCTTGAATTTTGCCTTGATTTAACATAGAAGAAGGTCAGCTCTGTACAAGGCAGCAAGTAGGGATCTTGAGAAGAAAAACATGGCTCTAATGATAGACTATGTCAGACTTCACAAGTACCAGTACTTGTACAGGAACTATGATTACACATACAGCTTCATTTCATAATTTTATAACTATGAAAAGAACACTTAATTTTTTGACCCTAAAAATGTTCTTTTAATATAATTTTGTGGCGTATAGTAATTTCTGTTGCAAACAGGAGGGCACAGATCCCTATCTCTACAAAAGAAAATGTACTTAGGTATGCAGCACTTTGGAGAAGAAGGAACTGGGGTGTGGGGAAGAACTCTTGAATAAGCATAAGTGGGAGATGCACAGATGGTAGAAGTTCCCAAATGTTCTATGATTCTCTCTGGGCATCTTTTGCTATATAAGTGTGATAACATTTGTTAGAAGGCATGATTAAGGGTTTGTAGGCTTCACAGATGGAATGTAATTTAGTGGAAAGTCTTGAAAGAAAGAAGATTCAGACATGAAATGTATTCCATGAAAGGAAGGGGTCAGGTCCAGAGAGGCCTTAGCTATCCATAGATGCAATATAGTTGCTAATGCAACTAAATATTGTTCTGTGAAGGAAAAGACAGGAATAAATTCTCTTCACTCAAGGATATCTCTGCTTTTCTCAAATGAATATATATAATATAAAACATATTAGCAGTTAAGAAAACTAATTTAAAGTCATATATTCAATTAAATAGTATATTAGGTTACAGCAGAA
This sequence comes from Parus major, assembly GCF_001522545.3. Taxonomy (NCBI): domain Eukaryota; kingdom Metazoa; phylum Chordata; class Aves; order Passeriformes; family Paridae; genus Parus; species Parus major. The sequence goes on from NC_031771.1 coordinate 49,167,882, forward strand.
CTTCCACCTTTTCAACCTACAGCAAGCCTCATATCCACTATGTACTATATGTTTGGTAGGAAAGAAGGTACCTTAATGAAACAGGTCAATAAACTTCAACATAGAAATACACTTCTATTTCTCTTGACTTCCACTCTAGGTAAATGGAATAAAGCCATACCAGAAAAATTAATTTACCTAGACCTCATTTCAGAGGCTCCTGCATAACATATATACATATGCTCTTGCATAACATATATACATATGCTTGTATGTATATATTTGAATATATTTCTATATATATGGTCACCTGATTCTAGCAAGCAAATATTTGACAAATAGCTGCTGCTGTAAAATTTCATAAAATGCAAGAGTTGTCAATAAGACATTGGGATTATTTATCAACAATACATGGAATATGGCCAATTTTCTCAGATTCATCAATACAAAGAATTGGAGTAAATAATTTTTATTACATTTTTTTTCCTTTTATATATACTTCATAAGCAGAAGTAGTTTTTAGAAAATAGTTTTGGCTTTAATAAAAAAGCCAACTAAAATTAGATGCCAACTAAATGAGTGTAGAAGAATGCAAACATAATTACTGATCCCCATTCATGCTGGAAATTTATGGTCTGAGACGAAGAACAGCCCATGTAGTAGTGCTTTCTCACTACATGTGCTCTCATCAAAATCATTCAAGGCTCCTGTCACTTTGACCTGCTAATTCAAATAAAGAAAAAGAAGTCTGGGCCAAAGTGAGGACTAATCAATCATGAAATACTGTTTTAAAAATCATATTTTGCTCTCCATAAAGGGAAAACTTCTAAATATTCAGCTTGTGCATTATAATTAAAACAGTAATATTTCTGTTAGTGATTCTTCATTAAATCTGGTTGTAAGTTGGGCAGAGACAAAAATATTCCCATCTTGTGGCTGTTTTTTTTGAACTTGAGATAAAATTTTGAATAAAAAAACTTACCTTTCTAAAACAGAGGGCATATTTCCATTTTAAAGAAGCATGACGGAGAGTGAAACTCTCATATCTGATGTATAAGTATATTGTGGCCAAAATCTCACTTGCTGGTAGCCTGTTCTTGATAAGGTGTGTGGTTTTACTGGCTGGCTTTCTTTGGTGTTTTGTTTCCCAGAGTTGTCTCTCCTTCATAAAAATATTTATGTGCCAATTTAAGGCATTCTAAAGTCAATCAGTTGCAAATGTAAGCTTGTATTATGGGACTTTCCTCTACTTTAGTGTGGTTAATGACTATGTTCCCATGACTTTTAAAAGGACTGGTGCCTCAGCACATTTTCAAAATTATACTATTTGAAGACATTTCCATTTATAATGCAGCTTAAATCTCATTTCCCTCAATATGTGCCCTCACTTAGTCTATTTTAAGGTTTCTCTAGGAAAAAAAAAATATATCTCAGCTGCTGCTCCTGCTCTTAATGCTTTCCTAGTCTCAGTAAGAGCAGAAACCAACTGATGCCTCATTCTGATACTCTTACAGAGACAATATGCAGACACTGCACTATCCTCCATTCCTGGCTGAAGAGCTCTGTCCTACCATTTTATATTATCTACACACACAGCTGCTGCTTTGTGTGTCTGCTAAAGCTTCATGCCTCTCTGTAGTCTCTATGACTGCACCGTTTCCCTGTAGGAACTTAGAGTAACACTGCTAAAGACTCCCTTAATTGCAAGATACTGTAGATCCTAATTGGGGAAAAAGCATGTCACCTGAAATAGTAGTACAGACACAGTCCTGGATGAGTGGAAGAAGGAAAAATAGAAGGGGTTAGAAAGGAGGGGAGAAAAGAGGTGGAAGTTTTACTATTTGATTGTGTCCTTAACTTGCTGAGTCAGCAGGAGCCAAGAGCTCTGCAGGGGCACACTTAGCCTTCATATAGCCTAGCCTTTCTCCATAGAAACCCCATCTGGCCAACTAAATTGCCAGCAATTGAGAAGCCATGCAGGAAGCTGTATCCAGCTATTCTCATTCAGTGTGAAGGTTACTGTGTTGTGGAGGCAGTGGTAGAGGAAATAAGGAAAATAGTGCAAGACTATGCCTTTCACATACAATAACGGAAAGCATGAAATATGGATCAAATTTGGGCTGTTCACTGCTCTAGTTGTTAGACAAATAAAGAATTAGACATTGCAAAGAAATGTACCTTCTATTCTAGAAAGACCCATCATCAAGCAAATTTTTGAAGAAAAATCATCCTGGAGAAAAATGATGAAGGAAATTCAATAAACATATTTTACTAGGGGATTTGTATTTGAATCTCAAAATTAAAAGTACTTGTATTTTTCTATCAGGTCATCTGAAAGAAATTTCATGGAGCTCTACTTGGCCTTTGCAAGGACATCTAAATTCAACCTCCATTTAAAAAGCCTAGGAAAATTAAATGCCTTCTCTGTGTCTGTTACCTCACAATGTTCATTCAGATGCAAGTACTTAATGAGATATAAGCCAGAGACAAATATAACAACATTGCATAAAAGAATCCAGTAAGTTATATGGGGAAAGCTCCAGAAGAATACATCAGCCACTGGTTTATGTGCTGTAAAAGAAGAAATTGCACTTTAGCCCTGCAGGTCAGTGTTTCCCAAAGAGTAGGGTTGCTCTCACTAGAGAGATGTGGCAGTATTAAAGGTAAAGCACAGAACAGGGTACAGTCCAATGAGTGTATTAGCTGGGGCTCTGTGCCCAGAGTGGCGTTGCCAGCAGTAGCAAACTGAAGGAAAGAAGATGGTCAAGTACAGCAGTGTGAAAAAGAGTAATGGTGGAGAAAAAGACACCACAGTGTCCAGGAAAGCTTGGAACTAATGATTTGTCTCTCTGCTCACAGTAAAATAGGATAAAGGAGCTAACATCCCTTGCCATAGAACTCATTTTCCTAATGCTAGTTGAAGCTTGGTGTTGGCACGTTGTATTACCCTGGAGAGCTGAGTTACACTAAGGTGATGGTGCATTATTGATCAAGTCTTCACATGGTCTAAGAAGCTTGCAGGGGCAGCAGTACTCAGCTTGCAATACAGGATGAGTGATCATTCACATTCAAAATTATCAGTCCTCTGTGTTTTATGTGAAGTATTTGAATTTCTGGAAGATACCTTGAATTTTGAGATTAATTTTTTCTTTCACTGATTAAACCTAGGTTTCTATAAGCCTTGCAAAGCTTTGACAACTGGGCATGAAAAAGTTTCCCAGGATCAAATTAGCTCGTTGTTTATGAGAACACCCCATGAGTTTTCTAAATCATTGGTTCCCAGCCAATAAGTCTGCAGATATGTGTCACATCACCAGTGGAGCAGAGAGCAGAACAGAAACTAATAAACTTCCCTAAAGAATAACACAATATACTTTATTCTATTAATGAGAAGTTGAAGCTATATATCAACTTTTTCTACTATCTTACATCTATTAAACTGGTACTTGGGGCAGATTTTTTCTAGCCTCAGTTAATTTTAAAATTTTAAAAAGCTTTACGTAAAGCTTTTCTTTTTTTCTTTTTTTTTCTTTTTTTTCTTTTTTTTTTTTTCCCCAGAAAGACTAAAGAAATGGACCATTAACTAAATCCTTCCTAGAAATGTAGAAGTACCAATGAATGTTCAGATGTTCAGTCAGGTTACAGTGAATACTGAAGAAAGCATTACAGGAGCTGACTTGCTGCTACAACCAAGCAACAAAAGTAGATTTATTAGTCTTATTTTAGGAATTGTGCTTTCTTATAAATCAGATTTTAATACAGAAAATATTTTGATAATTCTCTGCAAAAATAATATATTAAGGGTATATGTTTATAAAAATACCCTCCTCCCCTTGGCTGCTGTAGTAATCTTACTATATTTCTGTCCAGAATTGGTAACAAATACAAATGTAGACATATTCAGTCAGTGTGCTTTGCAAAAACTATCTACCAAACGTTTTTAATCCATTGGAATCACTGTCCTTTAAGTATTGAATTTGAATATATATGGCTGCTTTATCGTTTTAGTGATGTACTAACTCTGAGATGCTATGGAGTTTTGAAAAAGTGCTTCAATCCAGTGCACCTTTAGGTTACCTTCTGAAATCTTCAGGACTTGTCAGAATGGATTTTAATAGCCATAATTAGATTTTCTATTGCTACCTTCTGCCAGTTTAACATAGTGCTCTTCTATTGCAAAGATGACTTCCTACAATCACATTTGTATCATTTCCTCACAAAATTTTTGGTGACAAGATGGGATCAATCAGGTGACCTTTGAGCCCTAACCACAAAACAGATCCTTTTCTTTCTCTCCATGCCATTGGGAGTTAGCATGCTGTTCTGATGAGTCCTGGAGGGCCTCCCAGGGAAAGGTAATGCAGACTGACTACTTTCCAAGCTTCAATTACTCTTGCTCACCAAAGCACGGTGGGACCAAGCTTGCTCACCCATGGACTTCAATTCTATTCCTAATTCATCAACAGATGGCAGTAGAAAACTCCCTACTTTTCCATCTTAAGACCAAAGGCCTTACAAAGGACCCCAATAAAGTCAAAGGAAGAAAAAACATCCAAATCATCTCTGTGTAAGTCTTATATATATAAATATATATATAAATGTGCTCTAATCTTTACAGGGTAGTGTGAAATTCTTCTGAGGATTAATTTTATGCTGAGCCCAAATGACCAGAAGCAACTACTGCTTTGGGAATGACTGTCTTTCCTGTTACCTTCTGTTTTTAAAGGATTCTTTTATAAATGACTTTATTTTTCTAGTTGTGAAAGAATATATTGAATATAGATTATAGCAAATAATTTACCTTTCCCACAGATAGATTTCTGTGATAAGAAATATCACTGAGTTCTTTTATCTCAGTAAAGACTTTAAGAAATATTACCATTGCAGTGACAGAACAAGTAATTTAATCAATAAGTTTTTGAGACTTGCCTTACTAGATTTTGTCATTTTATTAATTCCTCCCCCTTCAAGTCAAGTAGATGGTATAATAAACTTAGTGAATGCTTTATATAGATTGAAACACTAAGATGCATGGAATATAGAGTAGTTTCTTCTTTCATTTTTTAAAAGATGCTGATGTCTTGACATTGCCAATCAAGGAAAAAAGGATTACCATAAAAATTTCTTAGAGGTATGCTTTTCTGTAATGTATAATAGTGGGTGTCTGGTATAGGAAAACTCATATTATGTAATTCTCTTTTAGCCTCAAGGCACATGAATAAGGCCTAGAGTTCCTGATTTCTATTCCCACCTCTTTCACTAACTTATCTTAATAATTCTTTGCAGTTCACAATTTTCCAGCATGCTTCTTATGGTGAAAGGAACTGATTTCAAAGGAAAGGAAGAAAGGAAGAAGAAATGTCTCTTTCAAGCATTGCTGGAAGGAGTGGCTTAACGTTCTAAATATAATGGAAATGTCTGAATTTGCTGAGCCAATGATTTAACCTGAGTTAGGTTTGAGTGAAATCTTCTTTGAGATGTGAGCACTGATTTCCCTTGAATTTAATGAGTGGATCTTTTGAGAGTAAATTTTAAACACTGACCATGTGTTGGCTGTGTGAGGGTGCAGAGCATTCTGCCTCCACACACTTCTGCAGAAATGCTGGGGGAAAGCCAGCATTATGTCAAAGCCATGAAGACTGAAACTTTATTTTTAAAGCATTTTTACTTTTTGCTTTCTCACCATTATTTCTAGTTTGGCTTGGGATTTTTTGTTTCCCTTTTTTTCCCCCCCTCCTCTAAGGAAACAGAAAACATGCCACAGTAGAATATGTTTCAGTCCCATTATCAGGAATATTTATTGATTTGTACTCCTCCCCTCATCTGTTTTTACTGTCTAAGTATCGTAAAGTTTTCCTACAATGAGAGAAAGGAGATAAATAATGTGATAAGTATCCAAATGATTTTAAATATATTTTGGCAGTATTTCAGTTATATAACTAGTTTCAGGTTGTTGTCATTTTCATATGAAAAAATGTTGAAAAGAAATGAAAGTAACACTAATTCTTTGGCTATAGGTATAAATATGTGGTGTTGAACCTGATAATCTTATTCCTATGAAAAAGACAGCCTTTATTATAAGGCTGAGGTTTTAGTTCAGGTATATTTATTTGAGTGAGGACATTGATAACAAGGTTGTTGTGTTAGCTAAAAATAAATATAAAACAACAATAGAAGATATAAGTTATGAGATAAGTACTCACACATAGAAATAGTTTCAGAATCTTCATTTAGTCCTATCATGATGTCTTTAACATATTATCATGTTAAAAATTATTTCCAGTGACCCTGGATATTTAATATACACCCTGATTTTTTAAAGAAATTCATTCCGTGAATGAACTGTGTATTCAGACTCTTCAGACTGCATCCTCCAGCTCCCTATGCTGTGAATAGGAAAATAAGTTAGAGAATGAAAAACTCATCATGCACTCAGTAGCGTTTTCTTATGGTAGTGGTAGTATTTGGAAGACAGTAGCTTCCTTTGTAAATAACTTTGAGATGTATTTTAATAAAATGTTATACAGTATTATATGTATGACACTGAGAGTGTGAAGTTTTTATGTTCTGAACTGAAGAAAATGAAACAATCCACCAACAAGTACATCTGTGCTGGGAGCATGTTCTGGATGAACAATGAACTTCTACACCTTTAAATTTAAATATTAGTTTTGAGGAACTACTGGAGTTTGTGCACAGCATGGAGCAGGCCAGAATGCAGCAAGCCCTCTGTCTTCTTCTATGAACCCTGCTGTACTGCTTCGAGCACAGGAGTGGATATTCTAAACATGAATGAATTCAGTGTAGAAGAACAGCTAGTAAAAGGGTTCCTGGTCTGGACTAAGTACCTCACTAATGGTACCTGTATTGCTTCTGGTATGGCAATGGTGATCTACATTGCCGTCACCATCCATCCCCAAAGGTCTTAGGGTGCCAGAGGAAGGCTAAGACCCCGTTTATTCCACAAGAATAGGTAATTTTATAAAATTGTACCAAATACGTGTGTTGTATGGCTGGCAGTATGATGTGAGAACTGTTGGGCAGCAAAGGTCTGGCTTTACAGTGGAGGGCTTGGTGTGTACCATGCAGGTGGGCACGTGTGTGACTGTGGTGGTGCAGATGTGCAGACAGACCTGTTGTGGTCTTATTCATATTGTCTATAGGTTTACTTTGGAATAAATTATCCCCACCTGGAGTTTCCCTGAGAGAAAATTAGCTGTGACAGTTCAAAAGAGAGCCCAGGAGCAAACTGACATACAAGCAGTGTGAACTGTCAATGAACTGCAGAGTGAAGTGAAAGGGAGTGCTAAGTTGTTTGACAGCATGCAAAGGTGACTTAGATCAATGTAGCTTGTCAACTGTATCTGTATGGCAGCGATGTCCTGAGGAGACATACCCTGAAACACCATTCTCGCATCTCGAGTTAACTCTGCAAAGATTCCTGTACAAAGACATGCATACTGTAACTAGGGTTTTTTTTGTGTGTGCCTTCTCATTTTTGAAGATATTTTGCTGTCAATGTCTTTCACATCTCATGTATTTACTCAGCTTTTTATCCTCAAAATATTTTACTTTTCATTTTTCAATGCAACTCTGATACAACACAGAAAAAGGAGAATTTACTTCTATTGTGAATTATTATTTCCAGAAGGCAGCCTTATTTTCAAAGACCACTCTTTCTGCATATAATAAATTTCAAAGTGACTATTTCCATTAGTTTTACTGTATTTTTAGCTTCCTAGTTAATTTTTTTTCACAGTTTTTATTCTCAAATCCTACTTTTATCTAGCTTTAACCAGCTATTTGAAAATTGTATTTTTCTTTTTACCTTCCCCTTATCCAGAATTATATAAGAAATTTTATTTCATTAAAAGAATCTTCATCAAGAGTGTTAAATTTTACCAGTATTCATCTGGGAATGTATAATTTGTAGTTGTCTTTTAAACAGAAATATTTTCCTCATTCACTTTGTAGAGATTAGACAGAAAAAAATAAACTATATTTTGGGAACATGCAACTGTGAACCATAAATCTTTCTTTTTCAAGTTCTTTAACCATAAGAAATTGTAAGTTTCTAATAAATTTGAAGTATTTCTGTGTTTTGGAGAGTCCTGTTATTTCAAACTCTACCTTCTTAAAATACTGTAGAAAGAATATGTCTAGCAGTAGAATATGAATTTTCAGGCACTGGAATAAAGCATTCACGGTCAGATTTGTGTTGGACAATCAAAGCGAACTTTAAAGCTGAAATTAAACTTCTACATTCAAAACAACACTTCAGAATGTCTCTATTAGCAATAACTCATGGAGAAACTCTCATTTTGGATTACTGAATCTCTGTTACGCTGTGTAAGGGGGACAAAGAAGCCTTTGGCCAGAACAGGCAGGAGAAAACCCAACTGCTAAATTTCCCAGCTCCCTTCTTTTCTAATTTGTTTTTTAGTTCAGAATATCGCTGATATGAAATGATCTCAAAATTCACCCCATATGCAAAATGTTTTGTCTGCTGTGCTACGGAAATTCCATGCTCTTGTTTAGGTCAGGAAGTACCTGCATATGTGGCTTTACAGCATTTATAGGAAGTATAGGTCTGACATGGAATAAGGTTTACATCTTAAGATGTAAGATGAATTTGTAATATCTCTTGGTTTGTTGAACCCCTTTCTGGATTTCTATGTAATTTGCTGTGCAAAACAGGGCAACTAGTCACTGTTTAAAATTTTGTTCTAGGCTGTCTCAAGAGTGCTCTGATTGAACAAAACACCCAAGATCTCAAAAAAGCACTGCAAGCTCAGACTCAGTTGTTTTTTTTTTTTGTTATATAGCTTTAGAGAGATTTTTTGTTTTGTGTGGCCTGTGTTTAACTTTATTTTAAAGAGGTGTTAAATATATTTAAAAATTGTGATGTAGCAGTCATTTCCTTTTATGTACTGGGACTCCTAAAATTCATACTCATGGTTGAATATGGTTTTGCAATACATTCTATTTTTGGTGTCTTTTATGTAAAGAACTGCAGTCAAGAATGGAATTATAACACCCTTCTACTGGAACATGGAAACACAGCCATCTGGCATGTATGTGTTTCATCATTTTGCCAATTTTTTCCTACAGCCTATTTTAGTACTTGGGAGAACCTTCTTTTACTTGGTGTTTTTGTCAGAGGCAAAAATGTGCAGAGAGGCATACAGTCTATATCTGTAAGATCTGTAGGATATCCTTTTCGCAATCTACACAATGTTGAAAGATTTTGGTAAAGATTCAAAATCGCCTATGCTAACAGATTATTATATAAATATGAAATTTTTATAGAATTTCTGAATTTGTTGTCACCTGCATGATTTAATCAATTTCTCAGCACATGTTTTTCCACTGGATTTTTAAAATGAAAATAACTTGTTGTGTCTCAGTGTATTTACTCAGTATATGTACAACCATGTTTTTAAAGGAAATACAAACAGGAAGAAATTCAGGGGTCAAGAAGAATCATAACATATTGCAATTGGATTTAGACAGAGAGCTAAGAGTTATTCTTCCTTCTCCTCCAAAAGTGCTACTTCTTCATACCTTTTTCCTTCTTTATTTATGAAGTGAAAATTTAATGTATTGTTTATGGTTCATTTTTGTGAAAAAACTTAACTGTGGAGTACTTTAAATATATTTCTAGTTATTCTATTTACATTTATTTGAGAAATTGCCATTTTTATCTGTTAGTTTAGTGCTAGGTTGGGCCACAACTCAGTAAATGGAAACAAGAATTCCTCCTATTTAAGCACTCCAGGGGTATGTGTGTGGTTCTAGGAAGCCTTAATCAGCTCTGCTCCCCACTGGCACTAGATTTGTGGGGATTGTTACTTACAACTACCAGCAACAAATTAAAGTCTTATTTCTCACTCATACTTCGGTTCACCAACTCCAGGCAGATGGTGATCCTTTTCATCTTACATCTTTGCCTTCTAGAATGAGGAGTTAAAGAATGTGCAACATACACTTAATTTTGCATAATCTTGTATTCCTTTAAATCTCCCTTACTGCAATGCATGGGAATCTCACTGAACCGAAAATCTAGCTCTTACATAGGCCCTCTTTAAAAAATCTGTAAGTAGCTCTCAAAAGTAAGAAAGGCAAGGTGAAGTAAGGTCAGGAACACTTCAGAACAGGTATGAAAAAGGTACAGTCTCTGAACAGTTGTTCATAAATTAGCTCCAGTACACACTTTTAGTATGTTTCAAGTATGCCACACTCTGTGACTCTGGTCACATGAGCTATTATTTTCCTTATATTTTGAAGCACTATTAGAATTGGCCATCTTTCCTGTATGTGACGTGCAGAGGATGGTGACACAGAGGTATAATCAGGGGATTTTTTTCATCTACCATGCCCTAGACAGGAAACAGGTATCTGCTTCTTACTAGAAATGAAGCAACGAAACCTTGAAAACCAAATTGTGGATAAAAATGCTGGAGAAGTTCAAAAAAGTGTCAAAAAAGCTGGTGTGTGAAAGCTCACCTGTACCATATCTGCATTCTCTGTGTACTTACCTTCCTTTACCACTTCATAGGGTGAGGAGCTTGGAAAGCTATTTAGCTGCCTTCATTTCATCAGTTATACCCATAGATAGAGAATAAAATATAAGAATTAGCCATAAAATAGATTATAGTCCAAAGAGCCCTTGCAGAAAACAGCAGTCAGACAAATTGAAAACTAGTCAATTCTGCTAGTATCCTGTGGGTCAAGTATTGGAAGAGAAATTATAATGCCCCATTATAGAAAATCAGTACTTTTTGAGACCCAGAAATGAGTTTTAAAAAGATGAGAAGCTAGAGCTGATAAGGCTTTTTGGAACACAGAATGACTGACAGTCTTTAATTTTGCCTTCAGTATTGTTCAGCACCAGCAATTCTAGCAACATTTGATAGTCTCTGTAGTCAGGAGTATCTACATATATTCATTATGAGCAACGTTTTTCAGACATGACAATACATTTGCTATTTCAAGCTGTGTAAGTATGTATTTTTGAAAGCTGTAATACTACCATCAGTGATTAACTTCTTGGTCACCCCACAAAATTCATTAAGTTGTTCAGGTCTGAACTGGAAATTTGCAACATTGCTGAAATACCCACTGAATCCTCATGAATCGTCACTGAAAAAAAGTTAAGCTACTGGGGAAGACAGAAAGAAAATATTTTTTAGCACCAGAATAGAGCATGCAATTTTGTTTTCATTTGCTCCCTACCAAAGGGTTTTTGTTCTGTATATACTGCTGCTGAAATAATATCAGTATCAATTCCATAACACCATAATAGATCACCCACTGGTCAGTCTCAATGCTTTTGAGACAAACCAGCTCAGCAAGTCTGGCAAGTTATTTAAATTACATGTCATCAGAGGCTTTATAAGGATAAGTGAAACTGTAATTTTCTGATACGAATGGCAGCAGGTAAGTCTCCTGAGATTTTTTGAAAGATTTGTCAAAAATGTGTTCACTCAAACAGTAAAAAAAACCAATTTTCACAGAAATTCTGTAGGTGAATTGCATAAGAACAGCATTTTTCTTGTAGTTTATTGTTATATGAGATATCTGTACATCTCTAAGGATAGCAGCAGTAATTTTATTAATATTAAAACATAAAAATCAGATATTGAGTCAATCACACATTTAATACTATCTTTATTTCTGCTCCTATGCTACCCTTTCCTCCTTTTTTCTCCTTTCTCTCTCCATCTTCTTCTCCTTCTTCTTCCCCTTCTTCTGGCATCTTGATTACTATTACTGATAGAACTGTGAAAGTTACAATGTGCTTCAACAAATTATTTTGACATTTCTTTCTTTTTTTAATGTTTCATAATTGCTCTTACTAAATCAATAACCTTAAGCCTAAAGAGGTAATTATAATATCAGGGACCACTATATGAAATAATCAAGACTAACAATAAAGCTTTGATTAGCTGTAGGGGTTACTGTACGAAAGTTCTGTTTTCATTTTTCAAAATACTGTTTTCCATGTACTTTTGTGTTTGAATGTATGCAAGACATATACTGCACTTTGCAATCAAGAGAATAAAGAAAAATCAAAGAAATGCCCACCTTAGGGTTGTTAAAAAATACTGCACATATCATCCACTGCATTTCTGATTGACAGCTCTTGAAACTAAGATTGACAACATGTAGGATGTAATGAGTGGGAAGACGACTGGAGTGTTCAGCTTATAAAAGAGAGGTCTGCCTTCACAATAGCACTAGAAGTTGTTACAGTCATCTGTTACTGCATTTGAAGAAGCATATGATAAACAGTGTCTAAAATATCCCAAAATGATGTAAAAGACTACTTTTTAAAATGATGGATCGTATTTATGGATCCCCACATTCACCATATTGCTTTCTCAGGGCAGTGCTGTAGTAATGATAGTTTTCTTAAGAAGTTAGTAGTCAAAGAACAGGAGAAAGACAGATAGTAATGGCCAGTGAATGTAACATGACTATGCCCACAGTACTATGCAAAAACAGTCAAGGAATGAGACTTTCTGAGGGCTGAGAGTTTCTGAGGTCAAGTGGAAAGGACTGGCTCATTTCCATACGAGAGACAGCCAGTCCTGCACAGCTTTACCTGATCCACACTACATAGTGCCCGATTTAGTCTCTTAGCCAAACCCTGAAGGCCCTGAGAGATCATCTTCAATTTACATGTCTAAGGAATAGTGGCAGGTGGATTTTCCCCATCTTCACCCAGATTAAAATGCCAGAACTAATGTGAAAATTATCTTGCAGCTTCCTATACTAGCAACTTCTATGAAGAAACAGAGAAGATCCTTTTATTGGAAGTTTTGAGGTGTGACATGTGGATTTGTGATGAATGCCTGTGTGATAATTCTGTGAGGACCATATTTGAGGACATATAAATTATATGTGTAAAATATATATATGTGTATAAATATATATATGTGTAAAATATATGGAGGGAAAACTGGTGGAAATCTGACTGAGTTTTATCTGCATACACTTTTGAGATTTGCTCATGAAGAAAACTTTTTCTAGAAGCCAATGTGCAGGTCTTATCTTAAAAAGAGGTATTTGGAGCAGTCTAAAGCATAACTAGGGAAAGAATTATCAAATAAGCAGGTATAGATGTACAGAGGTCTAGTACTTAAACAACATTCCTCTTTCATTTTTTAGGACAGATGGAACTGTAGATACCAGGAGTCAGGAGAGGGTTCTTTGCCCATAGTGCATGGAGTAAATAAGCATTGACTCATAGGTTAACAACAATGGTAATATACAAGCCAAAAAAAAAAAAAAATCACATTATGACTCAAAGCCACAGAGTTCTGTGTTTTCACACTTCTACCCCACTCTCTTTTTCAGGTAGAGAAATATGCCAGTATGTATCAGTCCTGTAATTAGAGTGGGTTACTTTTCAGAACTCCTGTGAACTGGAGAGTTCTACACCATTTATGGTCAATTTTCTAGTTCCACCCGCAAAGAGGGCAAAGCAATGGCTCTACAGAAGCTCATTTCTTCCATACTTGCTAGCAGTTATATAGGCAGCAAATGTAGGCAGTATGAATGCTGAACAGCCTCATAATTCCTGGTGTGGGCACAAAGCCAGGATCACAATCTGGCTCTTCAAGACTTGACACATTCTCAGAACACTGTAATACAGTATGGTTATTTATAGAATTTTGGACCTGTTTGAACTTTCCTACTATTCTATCAGAGGATAAAACCTGAAGATATCTTCAATAATCTACAAGACATGGTATATCATTCTGCAAACTCTGATAATTAGAGAGTACAAATTACTCTAGACCTTTCAGATACTTGTGTTATAGCAATGTAATTTTATCCAGCGTATTTTGGTGGTTCTCAGCAATAAAAGAAACTCATTTGATTATTATCTCAGTAATTCTTTTCTATTTATTTTTATTACACAGAGTCAATATGTCCCTAGATTTAGATATAATGCAACAAATGGGGTAAAATCAAACAGAGAGTATAGTTAAAAAAATGCTAGGATAGTATTTGTGCTTATTTTGGTGTGAAATTGGTTCTTGGGAATTAAAGGATTAATGTCCCATACATAATGGAAATTTAATTGGAACAATTGTCCTGACACTTTTTAGAATCTTAAAACATGGTTTGCTCCAAGTTGTGGCAGTGATTATCACACCTTATGTAAGACTGGACTGTGATGTCTTTGTCTTGCATGGGACTTTAAAAGCCATATTTTGCATGCAAATATTTGTTTTCAAAATATGATGAAATAGCCAATTGAAAAGATTCTGAAGAATACTTGCATGCATCTTGGATCTTGGATCTTGGAAAAGCTTTTAGGCAATGTGTACCTGTTTCTACTTGTATAGAAAGATATTCTTGATAACAAGAATCAAATATATTTATAAAACAAGCTTGCTATTGTTCATTACTGAAATGAATGTGCAGGGTTAGGAAACATAGCTCTAACCCCTGTCTCCATCTTGTTTGACTTGAATTAAATTTGACAAGATGTGCAGGCATTGGGGCAAGCAGACAACAGAGAGGAAGACATGAGCTGAGACTGACTGTCCTTTGGTCACCATTCTCAAGAGGACTCATAATGTTCAGAGGAAGCACAACAGAATGGATGATTGTACCTTCAAGGCACCAACCAGCCATTAATATTTGCAATACCACAGTATAATTTTAACGGGGGCAAGTGACTTTTACAGAAAACTTTTACACCTTGCTGTCTTGAGTGCAGTAGCAGAAACAGGGTGCATGAAAGGAACACTTCACATTCTTAACTCCCTAGCCAGCAATTCAGGGGAAGAGGTTTCAGTGCTTATATCTGAAGAAAGGTTTTTGAGGGAAAAAACCTACTCTTTTTCTTTGCCCACTTCATGTCTAATGAACAAGATAACTTTTCTTCACAACTTTTGTCCTCTTATACCGCAGAGTTCAGAAAAAGAAAGGGGAGAAAGGTTATATCCTTTATTTGCTTTTCTTTATTCATACAGGTAAGCAGCATGCAACTTCACTTTATTACATGTGTTCTCATCTAATACCATACAACATTCTTGTAAAGTATATATTTATATTTTTTTCATAATAATAGGGGTTAATGAAGACATGCAATATAATACTAATTATGTATATTAAGACATGTAATAATACCGATGTCACTGCTCACAGAAAAGGCAAACCTTTTAATTTCATGCCCATTTGCATTATTGTGTGCTAATGCAGGAAACAAGGGAACACACAAAACCATTTTCCTCTAAACAGACAACAGATCTTGCTGACTTACCTGAGAGCAGGCAGACACAGAAAGCTACTATTAGCACAGAGCAAAACAAACTGTAAAGCAGAAATGGGGAAGAAGCTGATCATGGTGGAGTCATGATCCCATTTCTCCTTCAGAATGGTGCTGTGTACCAACCACAAGTTCATTTTAAGCTTGTGCTCAAATTCCAGATTTATTAAAAAATCTGTATCTTATAGATTCCATCCAAAACAATCTCCTAAAATGCTACTATATTGACTTTTGGACCTGTTTACGTATTGGAGGCGGGGGAGTTTTTCAGGTATTTACTAACAAATAATGAAGATCTATACCTTAGCTGAAAATGGGCTGGATTCCATAATTTTTTATTTCCTTGCATTCTACCATTTGGGAATTTTTAAACAGGTGATTAATTTTTGAAAAGGAAGAATACTATCGATAATCAGAGTTGGATAAAGCCCATCAAAACATGCCAATCCTGCATAGATTTTAACAAAGTTTATACTTAAGGAATATTTGAATATACTAGTGCTTGGTAACTTTGGAGAATATCTCCATTTGTCAGTGCAGTAACCCCTCAGATACACTCAGAAATGGTACAAAATTGCAACTGTTTTTAAAATTATTGCTCAGATACATACATATTGAATAAGGCTGCTATTTGGTAGACTTAATAATGTATGTTTTATACCTTTAAATTTTTGTCTTTCATTCTGTTGCCTAACTCAATTAAATATAAGTGATTGAGAACTGTGTTCCATTTTCCATTGCCTTATGCATTAGTGCTATTTTTTAATCAAATGAAAGATGAAAGAATTACAAAAATTCAGTCATAGTATAGTCATAGACTGATGAAAAAGTACCTATCCAAAATCCATTTAAATATGCATAAAATCATTCTCCTTTTTACCTAGGACAGCTTTATTCCTTCTTTTCCTCTGTTCTTGCATGCCTAACTTTTCACTGTACAATATGATTAAGATATACTTGATCTGAAAGATAACCTAATCTCCTGCTTCAAATTACTTGCTTGGTTCTAAAAATATCTTTGAAACAAATCAGTGACTTTCTGAATGGTGTTTGTTCTGCTGAAATCTTATCAAGGAGACCTGAAGTCCTACCTAGTTTGTAAACATCTGTTCTGTATGTCTGTATTGTTTTACAGCCTAACTTTCTAGGCATCTAAAGAATAGTTGACACCTTTGTTGCTTTCACATATTTTATTTGGTCCATAATTATCTATTTCACACTTATGTCTCTACCTGACTAGAGCACAGCAAAATAAACACTGGGTTCTTTATAGGCATTGTGAAAAACATCCATGATCCTGATCTTTTAGCTTCTAGCATTGTTCAGCTTCTTCACAATCACTGTCTGCTTTTAGCATTTTTCAGAGAAATCTGAAAGTTTATTGTTTTCATTTTAATCATCTTGAGGCAGAAAAAAATTTATTCTAAATTCTAAATTCTGGGAAGCAGTCTTTTCATCTCTATTGAACTGTAAATATAGTACTGAAAGAAACAGAGGCTATTAGACTCCAAATGGCTAAAAAGGATCTTAGAAAATAGTTCATTTCTTTTTTCCCAATGTTGACCTAATAAATATGTATTACAATTAATAGCATATAAGCTTATATAGACACATGTTACTAACATATTATGATTATTAGATATGATATATAGATATATTTACATATAGACAGAAGCCTAGCTCCTTCTTCAAGTGTCAAGTATCTTGTCCTTTCAGCCCTTTCAGTATTGTCTTTAAGACATGAATTTAATTCTCCTGCTGTTACAGCAGACAGAGAACACACCTCTCCAAATTCCTAGGAAGGTGCCCTAATATGAAGTATTAGGCAATAGGTAAAAAAGCAGGAACATCTCCTTGGAAAGAGCCACCATCCATCTCTGAAGAAGCTGAGATAGATTAGGTCCTGGGCAGAAAGAATTGCCTAATGGAAAAACCAGACAGACACCTATCTAAAATACATCTTGGATATATTGTGTGTCATACAATGGAGGGCTTTTGAAGTCAATATAGGTGTGATGGGGATTTTCAGAAATGCCACCCCTTCTTCACTGATGAACTGGAGGTTTTAAACCTTGCCTTCTGAGAACAAAATTTTTCCTCACCTCTCCCACAGAGACAACCACCTAAAATTTAGATCTATCTGTTTAAAACAGTCATCTTCACCTCCAGCCTCTTTTTAAACTTTCTTTAGTCTTACTTTATTCCCTTTTGAAACTAATTTGAGCTTGAATTTTGGGAACAATGATCCTTTCAAGTTTCATCACCACAGTATAAAGGCTTTATTGATAACATGACAAATAATTTCTTAATTTTCTTTAAAATGACAGGAAATGTTTCAGTATTATACAAGTATTCTGCAATACCAGACACTTTTCTGTTGTTACTATGCTTTTCTTAAGACAAAGAGTAATAAGTGCAGCTGTCTTTCACCTGAAACCAAAACCAGTTCTTATCTTGGAGAAGGAAAAATTAGCATTTCCTAAAACTTTTCTGTATCCATTCTTACAATACCTTGAAAATGGGCTAAAAACAGTTAGCTTTAAAAAACCAAAAACATATGTAATTAAATGCATTTTAGTTAACAAAAGTACCATTGACTAGATCCAATGTTGGCAAAAGCTCCATGAAACTTGAATAATTTTTCCCCTCAGCAGTCAGTTTTTCACTCAGCCCTAATATGTAGTGGACAAAATTGCTCCAACATTTCTGGTTATCAGTTCCTCATGAAACAAGAAAGAAAAAAAGTATGTAATTTGTTTCTTTATCTGTTTTTTAGCTAAGGAAAAAAAAAATCAATCATGGTCTTAGTTAAAGCTGAAGTCTGAGCTTTCCTTCTCTGTTTTATATTCTCTAGTGACTTTTTTGCTATCATGCTTCATGTATAAGTGTAAAGGAACATCTTATATTCAAGTACACCACCTACATGGATGGTATACACACACTGAACAATTTCGTAGGGAATTTACTTGACTTTTTCCTTTGTTTTTCTTCTTTAAATATTAATATGTTCATCTTTTATAAATAGAGTATACAACTGCTCTCTAAGTAGAGAAAAAGATTACATTTACAGTCTAACGGTATAGACTTTTGAAATCACTATGTCCCTTGAACCTGTTAGAGATGGTTGTTTTCTTCAGAGTAGCTGGCTACCTTTTTGTTTATAATGAATAAATTCTTTCCAATAAATTTTACATTTGTCCTATTTTCTGCTGTTCCAGCACTGACAACTCTGGACAATTTCTTTCTTCTTTCAGTCATCTTAAAACTCAATGAGACCTCTATTTATGGCTAGAGTTTAAGAATACGAATTATACACTTTTATGCTTATAGTGTGAGAAAACTCGCTGTTTGACTTTTTGAAAAGACAGAAAGAGTTTGTTGTGTTCAATAGGTTTTCAGCAGCCTTAGAAAATAGCATTTTGTTTATCTAAATCTATGCATAAAAATCTTTCCAAAAAAAGTGAATATTACCTGATCATTGTTCTTTGTAATCTTAAATCAAGAAATAATGGCACATTTCTTTATGGCAGAACAGACAATTGAATGGCACTATCTGATTCTACTGTGATGTTACCCCTTTTTAGGTCATTATCTTCTGCACGAGCTTTGCTGCTTTATCTGCTGCAATTTAAAATACAGGTGCTTTTAATGTTCTTTCAAAGGCTTAGCTGATAATATCAAGTAAAGTGAATTTGAGGTTTAGTACAAATAATTCCTCTTACCTGAGCAATCATTCTTTGAAAGTCGAAAATCAAAATGAGAGTTAGAAGTTATATTCACTATGTACTAATGTTCAGTTTTATAATAATGTTACAGAGTAATTCTGGTATTTTTCTTTTAGTACCATTGCACAGTTTCACTGATGGTACCATTAGTAACATGCAAAAACATGACACTGGCTAGAGAAGAAGAAAGACACTAATTCAGGGACTCATATTTTTTTGAATGTGAAAAAACCCCACCACTGAGGGTTTGTGCCCAGAGTACAAAGCAGATCCATGTGTGGGTAATGTTTTTGGCAGCACTTCATAGCCCTCATGAGAACCCCTTGGCCAGGACAACTGTCCCGTGTTCATACTGCTGTCGTTCAGCAGGGTAGCTCTTACTCTTTTCAGCTCCAAAGACAAAAGGTCTTGTGCCATGGGGTACTGTCTGAGTCTTTCTACTTTAAAGAGACAAACTATTGCAGCATCCCTCATGTTTTGAGATTGAGTGATCATCTATGGGGCATTCGTAAGTTTTACCTTCACATATCTCAAACTGTATTTTAAAATGAAGCTGGATTATTTCATTTCAAGATATCAAAAATGAGGGAAAAAAACAGATGTTTTCTTAGACTACTGGAATTACATCTTTTGTCTTTGACATGGTATTTCTTTAATTGTCCTAGGAAAGTAGTTTAAACTAATTTTTTATAGTAACAGCATAACTGGAAATCTTGAAATATGAACTGCTGAGGAGTCTCAGCTGCAACTGAAACGGGATCTGTTTGGAATATGTGAAGTATGAGATAAAGCACTCTGAAATTCATGCAATGAATACCAGATTTTATTATCCAAAATTTATAGATGTTTCTTAAATATTGTGTTTCTTTTCATTACCTGATGTCTATTTGTAATCTTTCATTTCCTCATATAGGTGTTGTGAATTAATTAAAATATAATTGTGAAACATTCAATTAATTCAGAAAATCCAATAAGCAAAAAAATAATAATTTTTTGTGAAAAATAAGCAAAAATTTGTTTGTCTGCAGTAAATTATTTTTTAGATCATTCACTTGAGAGACAAAAATGAGCTAAATTCTGGCTGCTTATTGAAGAGCCTCCCTGTTCAATGTGTTATAGTCTCTGTTCCCTGATTCTGGTTTTCCTACTTAGCAATTTCCAGTCAGACCAGTACAATTCTCTGCTAGGTCAGGTTGGGATTAAGTAAATTTTTTTCATAGTATCTATATGTTGCTGTGTTTTAATATTATGTCCCAAACTGTGTTAACACACCAATGTTTCAGCAATTGCTGATTAGTGCTTACAGAATGTCAGGAAACTCTCTGTTTCTCACTCAGCCCTGCCCAGAGAGTGGGTTGAGGGTGGGCAAGAGGCTGGGAAAGAACAAAATCAGGTGAACCCAGCTAACCAAAGGAGTATTGATGTCATATAACATGGTGCTCAGCAATAAAACTACCTTGTGGGGGAGTAGCTTTTCAAAGATAGCTGAGGACTGTCTGGGAATTGATCAGTTGATGGGAGGTGGTAAATGCCTTTAAACCACTTGTGTGTTGGTCTTCCTTTTCTTCAATTATTAAATTGTACTTATCATGATCCATGAGGCTTTTGTCATTTTTTCCCTTCTGATTTTCTTCTGTATCCTTCTGGGGTGGAAGAATTAGAGAGCACCTGGATGTGGACTTTGCTGTTGGCCAGCAAGGGGTCAATTTACTGTGAATTCTATGTCATTTGTTTCTGACTTTATTTTAATAATTCAGTGAGGCTTTGTAGGAGTCTAGTGTCTTCTCCAGGCCAAATCCCCCACATATTTGAATCAAAGGTGTTAATCTTTCATAATTTCTTTTTGTCAGTGATGTGGATGATACAGGAGAAGCAGATTCTCATCTTTTAATTCAAATACAGGGGGCTTAATCCAGAGCAGATGAGAGCAGGAAAAATTCCCCTGTTCTCTTCTACCTCTGAACTGGATGCTAATTTCCTGCATAGCTTGATGTATGCACAGCCTGATCACACTTGGAACTATGATAAGGGCACATTTGTTGAGGAGAAAAATAGTCAGAAACTTATTAGGTAAACACTATCAAGTACTCAGCAGCATGAAGAGTGATTCTTGCATGTTATAACTTTTCCAGACTTGGCGGAATTTGTTTTCAGATCTATATCTTTGCATAAAGCCTCCTGCCTCCTGCCAAATTTCTAAGTGGCCTGACTCTGCTTTCATCAAATGTATATTTCCCACTCACGCTTGAGTAATGACAGGAGTCCTTTGCTCATTCATGCAGATCTTTTTCCCCCTTGCAGGGGATTTTCCTTCCAGCCCAATCAGAAACTGCTTCCTTTCCCTTCCCTCCATTTCAGAGGTCCCCTTCTTTTGCCTGGTGGTGAGAGGGTGGGACATCCACTGCTTCCTGTGAAATGGATAGCAGGTGCCTTTGTCTGAGGTACAACAGAGTGCAGTTCCTCCAGAAAATCTCTTCCTCGGAGTCCCTAATATCTCTTAGTCTTTCCCCTTCATCTCTCATCTGTGCCGCTGGGCTGAGCACACTGCCAGCCTGATGACATCTCACACAGCCGATGCTGCCCCCAGAGAGCAGTGCCAGCCTGGCTCTCCCCGCAGCCTGGCTCCTGGATCCTTGTGTGCTCTCCTGCTCCAGCCCATCTGGGTCACCGCGTGCTCTGCGGTGTGTGTAGAGAAAGAAACTTTTGTCTGAGTGAACACCACACCTGAGCTCCCTCAACAAGGGGGATGACCACCAATGGAGCTACTTGTTTGAGCTGACAAATAGATACTTATCATTAAAAAAACGCCAAACAAACATTGAAAAAACCCCAAAAATCATACCAAACCAAAGAAAAAAAAAAACAACACAAACAAAAAAAACCCAACCGAACAAAAAACCCCAACCAAATAAAAACCCCAAGCAAACAAAAAACCCAAACCCAAACCAAAAAACCCACGAAAAAGCAAAACAAAAAACCCCCCAAAAACAGCCCCACAAAACTTGCTACCATTTATTTACTATCAAAATATAATATCTAGCAGACTAATAAGTATCATAAAATATCTTAAGCCAGGAAGCAGCTAAGATCATCAATGCTGGATAATGCCAGCAATCCTGTCAGTTTTGAAAAGGAATACCTATGAAATATAATCAACTAATGTTGCAATATCTATCTTTCCAGAGGCCTTTCTGAAGGCACTGAGCTTCCCTAGCTCCAGCAGAGTAGTGAAGACTTATGCCTGACAATTTGCGTCTCTCATACTGAATTTAAATTTTTCTGCCTCACCTGCTCTTACAAGCCTAGATTATTATCCACTTTCTATTATATAAAAAAACAAAATTACTGTTCTGTTCAAGAATCAAGGATATCTTCCTTCTCTGAGAAATATTGAGGAGTCAAGGATCATGCAACTTCCTAAGGGCGTGCACAAATATTCAACTATGGATATTTTTCAGTCTCATACTTTTTATTTCACAGACAGGTAAACAGAAAGTATGGATTTTAAAATGCACAATGCTGAATTAAATATGCTCCTCATGAGTACTGGATTTTAGAACTAGATCCATGAAGAAAGTGTAATGCAGCAATGATAATTTTCAGTGTATAATATACGGATTTATAATTTAAAAGATTAATTTGCTATGATTCTTTAAATCTTTGTCTTTCTAAGAACAACAACTGTCATAGAATATTTCTGACATAACATTATATTATGGATATAAATTAATTTTTACAAATACATAATAAACTTAAGTTTTAGTTTTGCAAGTAGAGCCACTAGTGTGGATCCAAATTCCCATTAAAATATTAGTAAAAAATCTGGTGAAAAGTGGGGAAAAGTTATTGTTACATCTATTTACTATTTCAACACAGTACAAACATCTCCTTTGTAGTCTCATTACATAGTGATTAAAGGATGAAAATAGAATTTCATTTGCAAGGTATTAGTTTACAATGAATTTTTTGTAGTTGTCAGGGCAAAACTATAATTACATAGAAATTAATTTTTCTCTTCAGGATATTAAGTGACAATGTGTGCATTTGGATGAAAAGGATGGGAATAAGTTCTAAAACCAATGCTCTGAACAACAAGCAGCTGCAACTCAATATATGTAAAAAATAATGAAACCAAGCTGAATAGTGTAAACTTCAGTGAAAAAGTCATCTCTTGAGATGCAATCTTCTTGCAAAGCTCTTGAATGATTAATGGAAATGGTATTTCACTTGTGGTTGTTTTTTGAAGTGGGTCAAGAACACATATGTTTATAACACAAACAGAAACGATGTTAAATTTTAAAGCTATGAGAAATTCACAAGAGCCAGACATATTAAGGATTAAAACTTTGACTATGTCCACAGTACATTCCCCCTGTGCCTTCATAATTGCAACGTTGTTAAGGCCTGAAATCAGTGCTTTTATGTTACAAGTTAAAGATTAATTGGAAGCCTTATCTTTGAATTTTCTTTACTTCTTGGGTTAAAGGCAAATCATTAAAACAGCATGAATGCATTCCTTTTCCTATATTAATTTCTTTTTATTAATGGGAAAGGGAAAAGGAAAAGGGAAAGGAAGGGGGAAGGGGAAGAGGAAGGGCAAAGGCAGGGCAGGGCAGGGCAGGGCAGGAAAGGGAAGGTGCGGGAAGGTGCGGGAAGGTGCGGGAAGGTGCGGGAAGGTGCGGGAAGG
>NC_031771.1:49192075-49364687 GCF_001522545.3 Parus major
AGGGAAGGGAAGGGAAGGGAAGGGAAGGGAAGGGAAGGGAAGGGAAGGGGAACTCTAAGAGAAATATATGTTGTATGCATTCAGTTAGGGGGTATATTTATGTTCTCATTGAGAAGAATATGATTTTAAAATATACAAAAATATAGCATTATTATAATTTGGATATGAAAAGTCACTCTCTAATTTTATAAGTAAATAGTGCAGGGTTTAGCCACACTGATTCTAACAATACACAGATAACTGCTTTGCCTGCATTTCAACTCAATAGAAATAGTTTTAATCTTTACCTAATTTTTGCTTTTGACTTTGTTGTTAGTGCCAGTTATTACTGGTCAATAGCTATTGTAATTATTGTCAAGTAAGAGGAAAGGACTAAGACTAGTAGAATATGACCTTTTTGAATTAATTCAGTGTTATGGCTAATTTACTTGTAAATATAAAATATCTATATCATCTGCTTTTTACTGAATATTTTATTTTATTCAAGTCAGATAAAAAAAAAATCTCCTAAAAGAGGAATTCCTTTTAAGAGGGCAATTGTTTGGATCTGTATCTTATCTTGTTGGTGAGGCAATGTTTCATGCTTGAGAATCTCAAAATAATATTTATTTCCACCACACCAGTCTAACTATTTTAATTTTTCTTATATAAATCCATATGTAAAACTATCTTCTGGTTATACTGAATCATCACTGTTTAACTACAGTTGACATAAATTAATTACTCCAGTTTATGTTGTATTTCTCTTTCTTGACAAAAAACTTTAGAATAAAATAGAATAAATTATGTAATATCTTAGTTCAGGAATGTTGCTGTCGATTGTTAATTGTATCAGACGTCAGCACACACTAGTTGATGGTAAATAATATTTTATTTTACCATCACTTGTTTTTCCTATGACATTTTACACATAATGTGGAAAACCTGTAAATACGTAAAGCATTATAAGGATTAGATTGACAATAATCTGCACACAAAAGCCACTGGAACAGATGTGGAAAGCTGACCCTATGACTTAATCACAGTAACAGCAGTTAAAAATGCCACCCAAACCAATAGGTGACAGTTCTACCCTGCAGCATGGGACATGGAAGAGTTGTCAGCGACTAGTCTGAATCAGTCAGGTGGATGGCAGATATGGCTGAGAAACACAGCAAGAAAATGGGTCTAACAGCAGACAAAAATGGAGGTAGGTCTGCCTGTGTCTTTATCGAAATGTGAAGGAAATGTCAAGCATAGGCAGGAGACTATGCACGCTTTGTTTTTCTTTTTCATGTCAGTCAATACCAATTCTGCATGCAAATAAATCACATTTTGTTTTCAGAAAGGTTCAGATTCTAATTTTGGATACTTGTATTGTCTGCAGCCTTACAGGTGCCAGTTCCTGAGGTTGGCTGATTCTATTTGGGAAAGTGAGAGTTATATATTGGAAGTGCAATCAAGGTTTGTTGTTTTGACCCAAAAATAGCCAGAGGAGGCCCTGTGAATGAATGAACTGAATGAAGTTTTGGATAGCTTAGTCAGAGATCACAGCAAAAGATTAACTTCCAATTTATCTCTCATGAAGTTACTAGAATGACTTGAAAAACAGAAAATGGTTGGTTGCTCTTTTGGTACGTGTAAACCAAGGGACATCCATCTTTGGTCAAAGAAATGTATCGAGTTTTCTGTATTTGGCACCTTCTGTCAGACCAAGAGCAATTTCTGCAGCTGCCTGCTGCAAAGGAAGAGAAAATCCTTTAGAAATCTGAACACCCAGGCTATTTCTGACAACAAGATACTGCTCTTTCCCCAGCTTTTCAGAACTTCCTAAAATACGTGTTTTCAAGAAAATTTTCTATAGCCTAGAGTAGGACAAGAGAAAGGCAGAAAATACAAGCTTCAAGAGAAAGGAGAAAAAGATTCTTTAAAACTGGCAGAAGCTTAGACATTGCACAGCTCAGTGCCTAGGCTGTGAGTTGATCAACATATAAAGCTCTTCATAATTAGCTGACAAGTGAGATGTGATGATGTATATAAAAGTACAAAAGATGGATATTTGTAACAAGAGTAGGGACCAGACCCATCAAGGCCTCCTTGCCACTTTTGCAGTCAAACATGAAAGAGATATTTTAATCATTGTGCAACAGTTAAAATGCATCTTTAAAAGTAACCAGATCAGATTACCTTGAAATAAAATAAGCTACTAAATAAGAACCCCCAATGTAGGTCTTTCTCATAGATCATTATTTTCTCCTATTCTGAAACGGATATGCTCTCCATAAATCTTGTGAAGCTAATGAGATTTATGAGCTCTCATCAGCCTTTAAATTAGGCTACTTAGATTTTCATATGCCTATAAGCCCCCTTTGTCCACCTAAATTTTGAAATTTCCATTTCAAAATTAGCTTAAAAATCGTATTTGCTGGGGGTTTAAACTCCTTTCTGTTTTATGCTTTCAAAATTTACATTTGTAATATCATATATCAGTTGCAGAAGATTTTGGATCAAAGCCCAATATATATTTTTGTTTTGTATTTAGTGTTATTTTGATTCTTAGAAGCTTTTTTTCAAAGTGAACCCCCAAATGATTCATAACTGACAAACAAATATTACCTCCCCCCCCCGCCCCGATACAGCATCAGAATGCTCATCTAGCTTGACACTAGGTGGCAGACAAGACAACTAGCAAGACCCTTGAGCAAACTATCCCTGCCTCTGTATTCTGGTGTGTTTCCTTCCAGTTTAACACCTCCCAACATACAGGCAACAAAATCAAGGAGTTAGTACTGCAAAGATGCACAGACTTCCTGCACACTCTATTGACTGACTATATTTTTTATTGCTCGTGCTAGTGTTCTGAAGAATCAATAACACTCTGAGAATCCTTTGTCTTTGAAGCCATGAGAAAGCACACATTGGTTAAAAAAATCTGTTTTGTTAGTAGTTTAATTATGAATATATACGTAGATACGTGTGAAAGAATATGTATTTCATAATACATGAGAAGCAATGCCCAGCTGAAATCTCTTGTTATATAAATCTATCTCTTGTTATATAAATATATCTGTATACCTACATATGTGTGTGTTATATCTATTGGCCTATAGTCCATCTCTTGGCTAATATTCTGGGATCTGCTCCCAAGTGCAGTCAGGAGAAATGCATTCCAGCTAAGATGAAGTCGGGAAAAACACCAAGAGGCCTGTGTGGATAAACAAGGTCAAACTCAAACACAAAAATGACAACCACAAAGGGTGGAATCAAGGACATATACCCTGGAATGAATATAAAGAGATGAACTGAGCAGCCAGGGATCAGAATACAAATGCTGAAGACCTGATGGAATTAAATCAACCCATGAACATCAAGAGAAACAAGAAAAACTTCTACGGCTATGTTGGTGAAAAAAATATGATTAGGGAAAATGTGGACCCCCT
The DNA here is from genome assembly GCF_001522545.3 of Parus major. Classification (NCBI taxonomy): domain Eukaryota; kingdom Metazoa; phylum Chordata; class Aves; order Passeriformes; family Paridae; genus Parus; species Parus major. The sequence goes on from NC_031771.1 coordinate 49,195,495, forward strand.
CTGTAAGGAAATGGAAGACTTGATTACCCAGAAGATGAAGAAGACTGAGTTACCCAATGACTTTTCTGCCTTCATCTTCAATGGCAAATGTCCCAGCCATACTGCCTGAGACATGGGACATAAAGACAGGGACTGTGAGAATGAAGCTCTGAAGGAGAAGACTGAGTTTGAGGCCACCTAAGGAACATAAAGGTGCATAAAACCATGCGACCTGATGAAATGCATCTGTGGGTACTGAGGCAGTAGGCAGATGAAGTGGCTAAGCTGATATCTGTCATATCCGAGAATTTTTGCTGCTCCAGTGAAGCTCTGGAAAAGGGGAAACTTTAACCCAAATTTTAAAAAGGGATAAAAAGAAGACCCAGAGAACTACAGGTGCTAGAAAGGTCATGAAGCAGATCCTCCTGGAAAGTATGATAAGGCATGTGTAAAATAAGGAGGTGATTGATGACAGTCAAGATGTCTTCAGTAAGGGCAAATTGTGCCTGATGAATTTGGTGGTATTCTATGACATCGTTAAGGCATTGGTGAATATGGGAAGAACAACTGATGTAATCAATCCAGATTTGTGCAAAACATTTAACGCTTACATGACAGCCTTGTTTCTAAACTGGAAACAGGGATTTGACAGATGTGATGAATAAGGAATTGGTTGGATGAATGCACTCAAAGACTTGCAGTCAATGGCTTGATGTCCAAGTAGAGACCAGGCATAGGTGGTATTCCTCAGATGTCAGTATTGGGGCTGACACCGTTTAATGTCTTTGCTGGTGACGCGGACTGTGGGATGGAGTGCGCTCTCAGTGCTCAACACCACCAAGCTGTCTGTGCAGTCAGCATGCTGGAGGGAAGGTGTTGGAGTCATCATGAAAACATGCCCATAAATTTATGTTATATGAAATTCAATGTTCTCCTGGATCTCAGAGCCAGGCATCAGAGACAAGGGCACACACTCTGTGTCTCAGATTCCAACAGGAAGGGATATGTCACACAGAGGAACCTTGACAGGTTTGAGAGGTGAGCTTGTGTACTTTTCATGCATTTCAAGAAGGTAAAATGCAAGGTCCTGCAGCTGGGTCAGGGCAATCCCAAGTTCAAGTAATGGGCTGGGTGAAGGAGGGATCAAGAGCAGCCCTGAGGAGAGAGACGTGGGGGTATTAGTGGATGAGAAGTTCAACGTGACCTGGCAATGTGCTTTTGACATATAGACATAGATGGAGATACACTGAAAAGTTTTAGCTGGGTTTTCTACTATGTTTTTATTGAGTGGTTATACAATATTTTTTCTCTACGATAGTGAAAGTGTCAGTCGATTGCTTCCTTTTTTATTCTTTCTCAAATTCTGAACCATCTGTTAAATATTGTGATAGACCTTCCATGAGAATATGCATAAATTACATAATTAGCCCTATGAACAGAGTAAGAACATTGCTATAAGCATAGAGAAATGACAAATTTGCTAATATAATTAAAAATCTAGCACAAACATTAGTGGACATATTAACAATATTGATCAAATTATAAAGGAAAAAAAATTAAAAGAAAATTACTTCCAGATTATTTTGGATTTTTTTTTTTGAACCAGGAATTCAAAGTTATTAATCACAGGGGACTAAATCTATAATCTGATTTCCAATTCTTTCAAACTGTGTTGGGTAATAAACTTGTAATGAGAAAACAAACAAATTAAACTGTGTAAAAGGTCTGGTCCTTCAATAGATTTTTTATTTTAATGAAAAAAAATCTATTGAGTGAAACTTGAATTTTCTTACTCTCTTAGTTTTGAAGATACCTAAACACACACAATATTGCATCTTTTTTAGCTGTCAGCAAAAGCATCAATGACAATTGAATTTATATAGAAGATATCAATCTAAATGAGCTAGGACCTTTTCAAAAAGGTACATAAACAAATAGAGAGTGCTTTGACTGTGGCCTTTTTTTCAGAGAGTTAAAACTGAAGATATTTGAAAGTTATCTAAAAATTAATGCCTGCAATTTTCACTTTTAATTTACTGCTAAATATCAGGTGTACTGTGAATGATAATTCATAGATAAAATCACTGTGAAGGTTAGATCCTAACCTTAACCATAACCAAAGACAAACAGGAGGGTTTTTTATTGTTTAGCATTATTCATTCCTAGACTGAACCCACTACCAGAGACATCAATCAAGCAAAGGTATTTATCCAGCGAAGCTGAATGTATTTTTTGCATTTTGACACTAATTAATTTGAAAATATGTTCCGTAAGGAAAAGGGTAGAAGCTCAGAATATACAGTCTTGGGCTCCTGCTGTGCAGCTTGCAGGATTCAGTGCTTCTCTGTGTGTCTATTTGTAAAACTAAACCAAGCTGCAGATGCAGCTCACTTTAATAGTACTGAATTAGTTATCTCCACACCCAGGACAACTTTTCTCCATTTCCTCCTTCATGCTGCATGTGCCAACAATGTCATTGTCTGCCACAGGCTTGCTTTACAACAGATTGTGCTGTTTTGCTCTTACGTTGCATTCATTTTGGCTTCCAAGTGGAAGTGGTACTAATGCATTTCTTAGGCACTTACTATAAAAACAATTTGTCTTGTTGGCAGTTTCAGATACTCAGGAATTCTATGTACTTGTCTTCACTTTGCAGATCATCTTTTTTTGGCACTTAAATATCACAGGAGGAACTTCCTGGAGATAGCACTTACCGTATTACATGAGCTGTGCATTCTTTTTGGCTCTAGGGCTACACATAGAGACAAGCATTTAGTTCTAGCAGGCAAAACAAAAATGAATAAAGTACATCAGCAGAAAAATTCAGGTCAATATAGTTTTGAGCTGCAGAAAAATCACCTTTTTTTACTACCCCTGATGAGTTCTATGGGTCGAGTATTTTGACTGTATTTTTGGTGTTTTTTGTAGTGCATTCTTACACAAGACCACATTTATTTTAATTATAGGTAAATTAATATTTATTTCATCTCATGAATATAGTACAGCTTCTAGATCCGTTCTAAATGTTTTTAATTATCATTCCATTGTTAAGTAGAGCTGATATAAAAAAAAAATTACCCTTTTTTTTCAAGTGTCATGTTTCCAATGAATATAAACCTAAAAAGAAGAAATAAGACTCATTTTTACAGCCAAAGCTTTCAATACAGGTAATTCTTATTTGATAGCATATATTTTGAAACTAATTATTTTTTTTTCTTTGATAGATACCAGTTAATTAGAGGTGTTTCAGAAAGGAAATTAAGTACCTGCCTTATACTGAATACGTAGATGAACGCTCTTTTTGAGATCCCTTGATTAGAGACCATTCCTCAGTATTAATTGATCATGTGGAAAGGTAGAGAAAATGTCATGAAGCTTTCAACTTTTCTATGTACGATGCCCTATTTGAGATGCTGAATGTCTAATAAAGCAGGAAAGAGTACTTGCAAAATGAACGTTAGTGATACAACACAACCTTCTTCTAAGAAAAGCTTGCAAAAATTAGATCTAGAGGATGTGTAAAATCAAGGGGTATGAGAAGAAAAACAATAACCTCTCAAAGGAATATGATGAAAATGCTGGATGTAAAATTCACATGAAGAATAAACCAGTATGTATTAATAAAGTGAAGATAAATTCATACAGAATCAAATGAATCATTTGCATCAGACTCAGAGGAAAAGATATTCCACTGTTTTTTTCACCTCCCTCTAAGTAAAACAATATATGTTAGAGATAGGAAATAATATCAACAGCAGTAATAACAGCAAAGAAAAAAAGGTATGCTGTCAATATCCAAGTAGGATATTTAAGTAGCAGTATGGGAAAGCAAGGAAGATGTGACAGAAGTCTGCAACTGCAGACATGTTGCAGACATGTGGCTGAATATTTAGGTCTGTACTAGTACATATACATCATATAGTCTCTGTTTACTAAGATTTCACTCCTTGGTACACTCAGCCACTTGCTCAGAAAGCAACAGCAGATGAAACGATCACTGACAAGTGTATTGGGGAAACATCTCATAAGGTCCTCCTTGAGTGCAGTTTTATAACATATTTGTTGGTATATACTTAAATTTGGCATATACTTAAAGTTGGTATATACTTAAAATGCTAAGTCTCATATCATGAATTATTGATGCAGGAGTGCAGTGAATTTCACACAGGTGAAATTTAAGCTACCATAGTATTGTAAAATATGAATCAAGCTAGTAAACTAATATTTCAGTTTCCCAGAAACTCTTTGCTATGCTTTAGGAAGGTTCTTATTTTAATTCTGTTTATTCATTCACTCAGTCCCTTAGAGAAATGTAGAATGGATTGTCCATTCAATAAAGCTGTGTGAACTGATCTACTCTTTGAATCTTTAAATAAACAGTAATTCAGAACTTCACTTTCAAGGGTATTGTAGTCTTCATCCCTAGGATATATCATAGGCTAAAAGACATCCTGACTCTACTCATTCAGTTTCAAGAACCTGGAAGAGACAGGAAATTTGGAAACCCTGGAAACCCTCTAATCTACTAGTTCATCTTATTACTGAGTGATAACCACACTTCTCAAGGTTAATTCTGCTTTTCAGTATCCTTTATCTTGGTGTTACATTTAAGTGATATTTTGTGGAATGTTGTTAATTAGATCTGACAGTAGATTTTTGTTTTCATTGCATATACTGGCATTTGACTACATAAGCAATGAATGCAACATCAGATGTATGTAAGAGAGATTTAAAAAGTGGGGCTTCAGAGTTTACACTGTGAATAAAGTAGAAATAAAAACAAGTTAATATTTTAGAGTGGATCTTTAAGTACCATTGTCTTTGTAGATGTAATAGCCTTTCCTTTAGAGACTCAGCCAGAGAACTGAGTCTGTTGATTTAGGCAGAAAATTTGAATGTGTGAACTTCAGAAAAAACAGAGATGTAAAAATGTAATGAAATTTAGCAGATTTCTAGAGATTACACTAGACTTAGAATGCTGTATAAAACTTAAAAATACCTGTTCTTATATCTTCTGATTTGCATGGTGGCTACCAGGTCATCTAAAAAGTAAACAGCGTCATTATGGTTGTAATGGTTGGATTTTGGTATGGGATTTTGTTTTACTTGGGGGTTTTTGTTGGGGCAAAGGGGGTTTCCACATGGAGAGTACTATTACAAAGTTATTTTGTAAGTACAGACTCATTAAAAAGTATAACCTCCTTACTAAAAATATTTTTTTCCAATAGTTCTGTTATGCCCACTCCAAAATTTTCTAAGCAGATTAGACGTAAAGCATATTTTAAAACATAAATTTTATTCATATTACTCAAATAAACTGTTCCTGTCAGATCTGCTTCTGTGCATCTCCCTTATCCGGATGAATACATGAAATATTAAATACCTAGATATATTTTGACTTAATGTTTTACATCTGCAAAGTGGGGATTTAAAGAAATTAGATGTCTTGGACAAGATCATGGACAAAATACTGACAGGCCAAGGAACAGAATGTTCAGAAGGTACTTGATGAACCAACAGTTCTTTTTAATGTGTGTTTTTAATGTTTATTTTGTTTTGTTGGGGCTCTTTTTAACAATTTATTATTTTTGTTTGTTATATCTTTGTTAGAAGAATCCAATTATGCTTTAACTTCCTCCTTCTCTGAAATCTCTCTGTCTCTCCTAACCCTAACTTTTGTGAAACAGAAAATATTTGCTATCCAACTCTAATTCAGAGTCAATCAATCAATCAATCGATCTTTTTTCAATTCCATAGCTTTAATCCCAAGGTTTTCTACTGTTGTATTACTCAATTCTAATCTATTAAATCCAGTCTAATCATAAAAACAAACTGTGAAAAAATGTAGCATCACATAGCAGTGAGTGGTTTTGCTCAACCATTGTGAGTTTTAAGTGCCCAAAATATTTCAATGAAAGTTATTGGAGAAAAATATTGAAACAAATTTACAAAATACATAATACAAATCAGGAATATTAGCATATTTTTAGCTCTGTCACTGTTCACTCTATAATAAAATTATTTTATACTATGGCCTAAAATATCTAAAAGCAATGAAACAGCCCAAGAGGTCTCTAAATTGGATCTGAATTTTCTTTTAATGTATTGGAGTTAGCCTGAAGATAGAACTTTGTTTATGTGATTTAATATTTATAAGGGTAAACTAACTTCACAAAGTAGTACATATTTACATCTCTAAGTAAGTGCTCCCAGTAATTAGTTAATTGCATTACTAGGGCTTGCAAAGCTTTCATGAAAAATATTTTCTGCACATCCAGTGATTTACAAACTGAACCTGGAGCTCATATAGCCATAGTGCACCTATTACAAGATAATTATACATAATTTATATGTAGTTATTCTTTGTGCAGAAAGCTTTACTGATATCAAGTAGCTAAAATTAATTACTTACCAAGGCATGTCTGTAGAATTTTCTTCTGTGCCTGCAAAGTTAACGGCAGTGTAACAGTATTGTTTCCATTTTTACTTGCATTTTAACATTATTCGAAATAATGTCATCTACAAGTTTGATTCAATCTGAATGCCAGAAACACAGGAAAAAAAAAATCTTGTATCAAGAGGATACAGAGAGAATCTTGTACCTCTCACATTTATTCTGGGGCTTGCACAACAGAACAAAGAGGTTAAAAACAAAAATATTTTATAGATTTTATGTTCATTCATAGAATTAGTTTGATATTATATTTAAAAGCACTGACTATGATTCATTATTGACAGCAGTTTGAGATGTTACAAAAAGTGTCAGATTATTTTAATAGTCCTATGACCTGTTTTAAAGGCCTGTATCTCTGCAGCTTGTGAGTGATTATGACAATTCATTGACAAAAGGGCAGGTTACCACTGCAGGCACATGGAGCAAACATGCAAGTGTAAGAAAATGATATCTTTTTCTCAGAAAATAGAAGGATTTAACTTTTTCTAAACAAGACTCTGATGCTGTATGTTCTGCCACAATGCTGAAAAGGCTTTTTGCTGAAGACAAGGGAGTCAGGTGGTTCAGTGAGTTTACAGATCCAGATTCTAATCATGTGTAGGGCTGGTTATACATATCTTCCCAATCCACACTGATAAGCCCCAACAAGCTTCTTTCAGGGATTAAAGCAGATTTTAGGATTACATATACCGCTACTGTTTGAGAAAGAGCATGACAACTATGAGAAAGATATGAAAAGAATGACAACGAAGTTTTTTGAAAGCTGTACTAGAATATTGCTTAAAAGTCAGATAAATATTTATAAACAAAGTTTTGCCTAGGGGAAATCAAAGAGAAATTAAAGTAAGGAGTGACTACAACAAGAATATCATTCTCTAAAGTATATAATGCCTTGTATAAACAAAAAACGTCTCCATATGTCCCTTGAAAATAAAATGCAAACATGAAATGAGGGTACACATATCACCCCCAACCTTGCTGATTAACAAAAATGCAAAGATTTTATTTTTTAAGTTATACTGCCAGAAGAAGTTGATAGGAAAAGAAGTCATAGAGGTGATGTATAGTTTTGTTTTGTCTCACTTTGTCTTAAAATACTCTAGCTGTCATAAATTACTATATGTAGAAATAAATAACTGTTGCTGGCAGCGTTCCACTCCCCGCATCCCATTCAACAGTGACATTTGACTGTTATTTGAGTCCATTCTGGAAAACTTCTCTGTTTGACAAGGTCAGTAAGTAATATCGGCTGAACAGTTGAGAATGTACGTTTCCACTTTTCTTGGAATTCTGAAATATATTAATGGAATAATATACTTCTGTTAATGAAATTTATCTGGAGCATAAGATTAAAGCTACAACTCTAATAACTATACTCTAGTAACCATGGAGTATAGACTGAGTATTAGCATCCATTGATGGATGAAATTTTCAGGTAGCTGGCACTGGTAACTAACTCTACACTTTGAATGTAAAATATGTGAGTTTCTTCTTGTGATGAAAATTATAAGTTAGAAAGGAGACCTCTATTGTTGTCCTGTTTTACTTGTTCTGTTGTTCCCCCCTTGTGTTTTTGTCTTCTTCATGAAAGTTCACATGCAATGCTTTGAGCAGAGCACTACTCAATGTAATGCCCATGCCTTACTCAATTCACACTAATGAAAACATGCTCTGATTTGGTTTTCTTAACAAGCTTGGTAATCTTAAGCTCAACTGTTACACTACTCATGACTTTATGGTATTTCACTGCCTCTCAACAGAGTATTGCATTTATGTTCAAAATGAGTTGGAGAACTGACAAAGTAGAATTATCCTCATGTTAGCAGCTGGAACACTGAGATGCATTATCTGATAGCTCAAAGACTGGTTTGAATATCTAGAAACTTATTTTTACAGTACTTAGCCCTTCAGTTTGGGCTACTGTTCCCAATATCTTCAAATGCAGCTGCAGGCATCCTGTACTTCATCTGGTAGGCATTCATGGCATTAATTTTACTCCCAGAAAAGGAGGAATTCAAAGCCTGTTGCATGAAAAAAAATGGTGTACATGGTGTGAGTCAGCTCTTCTACTTTGTTTCACAAAGTTTTAGCATGTCCAGACTCTGACAAACTCAGCTAGAGGAGAATCTTGAGGCAAGTAGCTCTTCATGTTCCTTTCTTGAAATGAACACTCCAAAAGACATTAAAGCCTCTCAGTCTTTAAAAATGGATTATTTAGAAAATACGTAAGTTAAAACAAGGTAATCCTCTTTGTAAAAAAATTGGATGCTGTTTCTCTCTGTTTCAAACATCAAAATTACCTGAGAAGGCTTTAAACAATTCTCCTTTTTCTTCACCATCTCCTTTTTTTTAACTTTGTTTTTGAATCAAAGAACTCCCTGTGTTCTGGTTCAGAAAACTGCATAGATTCTCTCTAGGTCTTTAAAAAATTTATCTTGCACAAGTTTGGCTTTTGTTTCTACCTAACAGCAAGCCCTTAGTTTCAAAAAAGGTCTCAATCTCCCTCATCCTGTAGGCTATATCTCAGTGCCTGCCTCACATAATATTTTTCAAGCTAACCAGATGCTCAGCCTAAGATATAAATTTTCCCTTTCCTGTGAACCTTTCTTTTAGCTAGCAAGGCAGCAACCTGGACAAGTAGCCTTTTCCCCCCTTGTTCAACCATCCCTTATAGACAGAATATATAATCATAGAATCATTAAGACTGGAAAAGACTCTGAAGATCATCAGGTGCATTGAAGTGTGTCATAAAGTACCACATCTACTCCAGGGATGGTGATTCCACCACTTCCATGGGGAACTTTTTCTAATATTCAACCACTCTCGCAGTAAACAAAATTTTCCTAATATCCAGCCTCAGTCTCAACATGCAATGGCATACACATGCAATGGACTGTCAGAAAATTAAGTTCATCAAGGAATGTAGAAATCAGTCTTCCAAGTCTTAGAGTGTTTCATCAACAAAATGTGAATAAAAATCTCTTTGGCTTTCATGGATAATTTGAAGGGTAGAGAGTCACAGTTTTTCCCTTTCATGATTTGGTCATTAACCTTTCTGCCTTCTATCAGTTCCCTCCTCCAGCTCATCTCATTTCACTCATTTCCTTTATTCTTTCATCTAGGCTCTCTGTGTCATCACTCAGGTTTCATACAAATACATTGATTCCTCACCAGTCATCCCAATTTCTTTTGTTCTGTTTATTCTCAGATCTTTCCTTGTCATTTCTGTTTACTATCACAAGTTTTTGCTTTCTGTCCACCTACTGACCTTTTCTCTCTCAATTTTTAGTCTCACATGCCTCCTAATGAAAAAGAGCCTAAGAAAGTGAATTTCCTGAATTTAGTATGAATGTGGCTATCAGGAGTAGTTTTCTGAGGAAAGATTTGGCCAGTGCTGTATGGCTTATTGTTATCCACTCTATAGTGAAAACTTTCTAGAGTCTTACACCTCGACCAGATTTGAAGGTTTTAGTGGGATAACAACAGATACATTCTTGACAGACTTTGCAAAAATCTCTTTTTCAAAACGTTTAGCATTGCAGATTTTTATGTGAGGAAATAATATTTAATTTTACCTATTTTCTTTAGACACTTTCTTGGAAGTAAGAGATCTGTTTGATTGAACATTTATGGCAGAAATACCAAAAAAGTGCAAATTATTCCATCCTGAGTCATTCAGTTAGCATGGAAAATGTGAGTTCATACCATTTAACCTATGCAAAGTTATAGTCAACTGAAAATATTAACCACTGGCCAAACTTAATAATAGGTGGTACCAACAGTCCTGCTTAAAATCTTTATGATGTTCTTGTTGTCATGGAAGCAATTGTCGCAACACAAATTCCCCTAAGATTTCATTCTTTGATAATAAGAATAATATAATTCATTTAAATATACTTGTGTATGGCTCAGTTTCCCAGGGTGAGAACATTGGTGTTTCAATTTTCACATAATCAGGGTAAAATATCTTTAAAAGGTGTGTATTCTCGACATAAACATACTGTGGAGTAAGATTTGAAGTACAGAGAAGTTGTGAAGCCTCAACATAGAGTGACTGAAATCTCTAATACAGACATATGTATTATATTATATTTTGTTAACATATCAAGATTTTACAAAATGGAGTAGAAACAACTTCAGGTATTGTTAAATTTCCTCCACACAATTGTTATGGTGAAGTATACTGATTACTATTAAATTCAGTGTAGAGATTGGTGCAGGCTGTGGTGAACTTCTTTCCCTTATTTTTATAACTGTGTACATCTGTTGTACATTTGTAAATCTGTATTAAAGAACAATATTTCTTCTGGCATTTGGAAAAAGAAATGCCTTTGGGGACTTTGGTGCTCCTATTACTTCTTCAGTAATTGCACCAGAACTGTGCAAAAGGAGGTAAAATTTTCTTGATAGATAAATAGAGGACATAGAGGAAAATGTAAAGGGTAAGTGAAGCATAATTTAAATAGAATAATACTTTATATTTTTATTAATTATTATTGCTTATACAAAAATTTTGATTTATAGAACCACCTTTTTACCCTAAAATATAAATTCATTATCATCTAACTCTATATAATCACAAAACAAATGAATACATGAAATGATACTGTTCAATTTTCTATTCATCTCTAATGTTTAACATTCCTTACACCATGCTACCAACAACAGCATATACCTTTACTTAATAATAATAATAACAGAATATATCTTTACTTGCCAGCAAAGGAGAAATAAAAGCAATAAAATCAATATACATTGAATCCCTTGGCTACAAAAATTTTCACTGCTTTTCAAATGTGCTGCACATTTCTAGACAAGACCTGTTTTAACAAAAGGTATCTATCAAAACTTTTAGTTTTACTTATCTTCAGGATGAAAAAAAAATAAATCCCTCCTCCATCGTATGTTCAGTGCTGCTTTCTTTAAATGATTTCTAATTTTCCGGTATTTCATTTTCCATTACTGAGAGTTACTCTAACTATGAGGCATTGTTCATTTTATAGCAAAATTCACTGCTATATTTTAAAAATTATATCACTTTACATTTAAACACCTTCAAGAAGTGGTTTCTGAACCCTTGTCTACTTTTCCAGTGTGGGCAGTGAATGAATGGCTATGTGTGGGACTGAGCTGCCTACTGGAGTTAACCCCCAGCCTCTCAGTCAGGTAAGAGTCTGCATTAGCCTGCTTTAGCTAATATTGTCACTGCAGAAGTGTCTGGAAGTTGCTGCTGAAGTTGAGTCCCCATGGGCTGGATGCCAACAGAAGAACACAAGGAGATAGGATATCTGCAAGTACGCAGTGTATACAGTTCTCACATTTTCCATTCCCATAACAGCATGGCTTGGGGCTGGAAGGAACCTCTGAAGGTCATCTCATCCAACTCTCCTACTCAGGTTAGGTCACTAAAAACTGCTAGCACCGTGTTGAGATGGCTTTTGAAAATCTCCAGGGATGGAGACTCGAGAGCCTCTTTGGGCAAACTATATGAGTGCTGCAAGGGACTAAAGAATGATATCTGGAGATAATTTGGGTGCATGTGTGTACGGGAAGAAGCAGGTACGGCCTCACCCGGGCAAGGCAGTGCCTTGCTCTGCAACCCCCATGCCCAGAGCCTGTACCTCAGCTCAGCAGTGCCTGTTGGTCCCTGGCAATGCTCCACACCTGCTTCTGGAGCCCCTAACCCAGCTCCTGAGTGGCCAAATGACTGGAAAGTCCTACCTGAGGGATGGGCCCAGGAAGGCCAAGGGGTATTTAAGGCTGAACAAAAGGCAAGCATGTCTTTACCTCCTCTTGGAATTCCTATCAGCTGAACACTGCTGGAATCCAGAAGCTGGTAGCTGTATGTGCCCTTTTCTGTATCTTTTTGTCTTTATCTCCTCTTTCTTCCTCTAATTGTTTCTTCTTGGAATTTTGGAGTAACTTAAAATCAAATGAGTGGAGTTTGCTAAGTTGAATAGGCTAAGTTAATACTTTGAGAAGGGTTTTATGTTGATTGAATGCTGCTCTAAGGCTTTGCCAAAATCCTCTGATTTTCAGAGGTTGCCAGTGAAGTTCTTTTTGTTGTTTTGAACTCTTAAGATTATCTTGTCAGTATTTCTCCTGTGTGTCTAAATCAGAATACTTATGAACACCCATAAGCCATTTTAAAAGTCTTGTTGAGCAAGTTTCTTTGTGCTTTCTATGTGCTCAATCACAGTATCAAATATGATACACAATAGCAAATACAATCAAATATTATAGAGTATGGATCATATTTTCTAGTTTTGTCTGGGTTAGAGTTGATTTTCTTCATGGTAGCTATTATGGGGTGTGCTTTGAATGTGTGCTGAAAAGAGTGATGACTTTCAAAGTAGCACAGCATTATTAGCTTTTATATACAAAGTTATCTCACACCACCCAATGGTTATAGCGATTTTCTCTTTTTTCCCTCCCACAAATATTTGCAAATTCTTCGCGGTATGATCAGCACCTGGTTCAGTCTCTAAACTCACTTAGGAGATTAGTAAAGCACGTAAGAAAAAAAGAAGACCAAAATCACCTAGTAGCGAGTTATCAATGTAACAAGTGATCAAATAAAATTCATTGTAGTAGCAAGCTTCTGTAGCTTTGGTTCCGGTTATTCAAGATTTCTTCCAGTGTCTGCAAAAATGAAACTCAGATAGGTATGTATTTAGTTTGTTGCTGCCTGCAGGTCAGGTTTGCAGACAGGAACTTGTGCTGAGTCCAGAGTTCTTTATGTTTCTCAAAGGTTCTCTTATAGGAATGGAATGAAGTAGACAGGCAAGCTGAGTACTAGTTGATTCCTGCTATAAAAGAGGATTAAAAGTTAGGGTGGCCTCAAAAGCTAGTGCCACCAGCAAAGAAAAACTGAAAAAGGAGCAAAAAAAGCTGCTGCACAAATTGAAAAATCCATTGGATAATATTACATTTGATACTAGAGCATAGGTATCATACCTCATAAATTGCTCATTATCGCTGACTTCTAGTAGCAAGGTCACAGTAATGTAAGTGTCTGGCCACTTTATTCACTTCTAACACTAGGAAAAAAACCCTTAAATAAGCTGCTTTTGCAGCTGAAAAGCAATTTGCCACAATATCACCTAAAAAAAAAAAAAAAAAAGAGTGAAGATTCAATTCATTGGTACTGCAATTTTATGCTCAAACAAATTCTGTGACTGAGGAACAATGTACAAGAATTCAGAAACAATGTGAAAATAGACAGGGTAGATGTTACACTGACCTCTGCCCATTAGAATGTGATAGATAGTTGGTTTATTTTTTTTTTACCAGATAATATTACCTCTAGGGAAATCATTATCAGCAGTGCATCTTTAAGCCATGTGTTGTCACATATATAGATATCTGTATTTCTTTAGGGAAAAAAAAATAAAAATTAGTTGAGTTTCAATCACCAAAACTGATTTTGATACTACTGCTGGCGTATAACAGTATAAAGAAATTAATTAATAAATGTACATACATAAAGATGTGGGCCAACAATAAAAAATTACTCAGTAGATGTTTGAATTTCTATTTTCAAAATAATTTTCATAATACTTTTACTGACAGCTCCAAATCATACTTCTAACACTAAAAAGAGAAATAAAAATGGATTGCTGTACTAATGAAAAAATATCCTGTAGATTCTTGCCCCAGAACCTCTTTGGACTTGTGAATTTGCATCTGAATTGAGTTCTTGGTGGTTTCTCTACAATTTCTGACTCTTAAATAAAATAGTGATCAGATGTCTCAGGAGTTGTTTTTTTTAATCTGTCTGACATCAAAGCAATGTGTATTGCATTTAGAACACACAATAACAAAGCACTCAAGACACATTTGCACAGCTTTGTGAAAGCCTTGAAAAAAATCCATTCTACTCTTTCCTCCACAAACTGATTTTCATCTTACCCATGTTAATTTCTGGTGTATGAGGAGTGAAAGAATTTTATTTTTCCTTACTCCTAAAGATCTTCAGTTACTGAAATCATTAATTTTCATTGTAATCTAAGGAAATAAAAGAGACAAAAACACATCAGTAGGGAATATTTCATGTTTTGTGAATGAGATAGGATTTCAGACACTTTAACCTTCTATAAGGGGAGAAATTTAACAAGCAATCTAAGGAAATCTAAGGCTGTGTATGTACAAGGGTGCCACTGATAAATGAAAACAAAACCTTTCCAAATATATTTTTTCTCCTAAATGAAAAAAAGATCTTTGATCTTTAAAACTGTTGACCTAGACATAACATATACAGATTGATTATACACAAAAAAGGAATGCAATATAGTTGTCTGTGTGGAGCTATTAACAACATTCTCTATTCTCAGTTCCATTTATCACTAATGGTAAAAGGTTTTTTTGACACAATTTTGCATGATATCAATATGATTGTCTAATCAGAAGAATTAGGTTAATGGACTAAAATAGTGACTAAGTAATATAATCTTAGTTGTATGTATTATATTGTTGTATATATTAGAATATACTATCATAATAGAATCTACAACATGAAGTTGTAGAGTCATAAAATCACAGCATGGTTTGTGTTGAAAGGAACCATAAAGATAAAACCCTCTTGCCATGGGCAAGGACACTGCCCACCAGACCAGGTTCCTCAGAGCCCCACCCAGCCTGGACTTGAGCACTTCTGGGCATGGAACATCCACAACTTCTCTGGAAAACCTTTTCCAGTGCCTCATCATCCACAGAGTGAGCAATTTTCCTTGTCCATGTTGCCTGTCCCGGAGCTGAAGGCTGCAGGGGACAAGTGCAGCAAGGAAACCAGCAGGCTCACTCTGTGCTCCAGCCAGCTCATTTTGTCTGACACTACCCCACATGACTCAATGCAGAGGCCATCACTTCATTTAACAGTCATTCAATTATATCTACTCATATTTTAATTCCACACACAACAGTAAGATCAAGCAATTAATAGTTCTTTCATTTAATTCACACTTACATAATTGCCTGTTAAATGGACAGATATCATATTCAAGTCTATGTCATAAGTGTATGTAGGATTATTAATTTAAATTACTTCACATATAGTATTTTCTGTACACATACATACCTTGTTCAAAGAAAATATCAGTGGATACTACAAAATCCATCATTTTGTTTAAGTATGTTTTAAAACTTCTAATTCACTGTTCATTAAGTAGATTAAGTTCATAAACTATTGTGAACAAGATAGAATTTCTCTGTTATAATTTTTGCTTATTAAAATGATATTTTTTGTGGATAGGAGGAAGATAAAATTTTAAAAATAGACAAAAGGAATAGCTTGCTAAATTTGGTTAGCAACTTTTATTTTTATGCTCCACAAAAAATACTAGGACTTGAAAGTTTAATGTCCCCACACATTAAAACAGCAAAACAGATTTTGTAATGAAACAAAATACGTGTAAATGTCTATATATATAGAGATATATATATACATCTATTATTCCATACAGTATGAAAAGCATCTACACCATCAACATAAATAGTTTATTTCCATTTCTTGATTCTGTCTTGATCACACAGGATACAAATGCAAACCTCAACCTTATTCAAAAATTGCTTTTCTTTTTTTTTTGATACATGTTTTAGGAAATTGAAATTGTTATTTCATGTCAGAAAATATTGTGCATCGACTCACAATATTTTAAATTATATTTTATTATTTATTTTCACAATTTTCTATTTTATTTTAACTGAGCAGTATTTTCCATATAATAGTCCCTAAAGATACAGTAACCTAACTTTTCAACTGGATAGAACTGATTTAAGACTGCAAGCTATTAATGTGTTTGGCAATTTCCCTTTATGAGAATTAGATTTCAATTGCCATTATGAGAGTTAATTTCAGTTTTTCTGGAAATCTTATACAATTTTTTCAATCTTAACTAGCCTGAATAATGTTGTGTTCCTAGAAAACATCATGATCTTCCTCCACATCATGTTTTTCATATCAATACTGAGTATATGTGAGTATAACAACCACATTCCTCATACAACGTTTTGGAAAATCAAGCCATTAGCTTTTTTTTTGTCATGTTAAAAATTGATAATTTATTCTTACACTTTATTTTCAGTATGTAAATCTGTTTAGAATGCATCACAGTATTTTACCTTTCTTCACACGAGTAGGAAGTTTCTACAAAGAACTTGCTAAAGATTTCTGGAAGGCTTAAAAAAATTTACATGAACATTTCCCATTTATCCACTATTTTAGTAGATTAGACAGGCTTTAATTTCCTTTGTAGTAGCCACGTTGTTATCTCCATCTCTGTTCTGATTTTCAGAGTTACAAAACACTGCTAATAGTGGATTTCCTTATTCTGTGTTGACAGGAAAGCACCTTTGAAGAAAATTTGTAGCTTCTGTTCAAAGACTAGCAATTTTACCTAGCAACTGATTTATTTGCATAGATTAGCTGCATCTGACCTGACACTTGGTGGTCATTTTGTGCCATGGTATTGACACAATAATTCTTAGATCTGGAAGCACTTTTCTTGCAAGTGGTATGGGGGTTTTTTGTTTGTTTTGGTCTGTTTGCTTGGTTGGTTGAGTTTTTCCCTGTGGTGGAGGAGGGAAACTCAACTGGAATTATAGCGTGAATATGAAATATTCAGTTGGTTTTATGAATAAAACCCACAAAATCAGAACGAATGTTAAATAATTTTTTATGTCACAAGACAATTTTCAGAATTTAAGGTGACTTTCAAATTGTTGAATAGTCGTCTCCTCTCCCTTAATTCAAAATTTGCTTTTTCATACCAGCCATTTCCAGAAAATAAAGCCTATATAGGCATCCTGTATGGTGCAGCCTAGCTATATTATTGTCTCTCTTCAATTTGTTTCTCCTCTTTGATGGTATACATAATTTCTACCCTTATTTTCATGTGTGATTGAATTCCAAAGAAAGAAAAACCATCTGGGATTCAAAGTAAATTTAATAAATGGAGAATTTCTACTTTAACCCTGATATTTGTGTAGTTTCTTCAATGATATTCAATAATATTAACTATTCTTCATTAAGTTTTATAGTGGTTTTATAGTTTTCCCAGATCTATCCATATTGAGGAAGAGCTTATACTTGCACCCTGAAATCTAGTAGCTAGAGAATCACCTAAAAACATTTGGTATTTGAGCTTGCAGTAAGAGAAGACTGCCTTTTAAATTAAACAGAACGCAAGAATTTTGTTTGACTCTTAGCACTTTCAAGGTGAAGGCTAAATTCTCATGACTTTGATGCATGTCACAGGATTTTCCTAGCTAATGAAGCAAGATCACTTAAGAAAGTCCAGTAAATTAGAATAAAGGGACTCTTCCAGACTCTGAAACTCTGCTGTTCATAATTTAAAACTTCTAGAATAATCCCTGAAATGCTTTTGCTTTGTGAAATGTAGCAGTCCTAGACACAGTCTGGGAACTAATGTAAGTCAGAGAAAACTTCCTGAATGGAAGACACCTGTTTTGGAGAGCAACAGGGTTGAAAGCAACAATTTGAGATATTTCCCTCTCTGGCCTCAATATCAGAAAACGATCCCATGTTTTTCCTGGTAGTGTGGACATAAACTTATATCTGTGTCTTTTAAATACCAGGAAGAAGCCTACTTTTTTCACTGTCTAAAATGTTCCATTTAACTAATTATAGGATTGTCTGCTTAAAGGAAAAGAACATTTAAGATGCACATGCATGTTTAGCCACATAAACCATCTAAATAAGTATGAATCCATAATATGCTTCCCCCTCAAGTTTCATGTGATAAATTAGTATGTATTTAATTGGTGAAGAAAACTATATGAAACCTTCAACCTTTGTGAAAGTTTCCCAATCTGGATGTCTTTGTAATTAATTTCTCACTCTGGTAGTTATTTGGGTTAATAACAATTTTTTTCTCCCTTTGCACTTTATTTATTATTCTTTTATCCAAATAAGAAAGTGTTTATTTCAAACAAGCCACATTTTCCTACTTTTTAATTTAAAATTACTTATTACAGTTTTAATTTGAGATTTATGGCAGGTATTTAATAACTATATCCCTAGCTGAGCTATTAACAAGTTAAAAAGTCATTGTGAGAAACAGTGCTCTTCCTCACTAGGAAATGATCAAGGATTTTGTCACATGCACACTTCATAGCTCAGTGTTAACATAGATCTGTTAATCATATTTCTAATAGTTGCATGAGTAAGTTAAAAATATACCTCAGAAAAGACCAGAGGTAATGGTAATCATGACATTGGCACAAAAATGATTTAAGGAATTTAACTCGAGTGACATGATTAAAACTTACTACTTTGTTTAACTGATCATCTCTAGCAGAAGAGAATTTTTATTTTTCTTTACTTGCTTCCTAGATACATGCTGCAATAAAATTTTTAATAAACAGCTTCTATGTTTATATCTGCTTGTGTGTTTATGTACAGTTCTACTTACCTGAATCAAGCCATATGAAAAATGGTATTTGTTCTCTCTAATGTCTTTATAAAGTGAAACAAATGGTTCTTAATAATAGTAACTAATGAATATTTCTTTAATTTTCTCCCCTGAAAAAAAATCAAAGCCATTTACAAAGAAAAAAAAATTGTTTTCTCTCTTTAATCTCTGATAGAGAAATATGTACGTTATTAAATAAAATGTGATATATTGTCAGGAATAGGATTGACTACTTATCTGACCAAGGAAAAGTTGCTGTTGATGAAGTTGTACATTGCACATTTGGATCACAACTAATTATATATATATATATATATACACACACCTACCTTCTGCTTTTATACAGGTTAGAACATCTTAAATGTAAGAGATGCAATTTAATTTTACTACCAGAATTCTCTTATAAGTATATGCCTAACCACCTGTTTCAAGTGGAATTCACCTATTTTTTTTCTGTCTTTCATTGGCCTATAGCAGAAGGCAAAAAGGGAATTTGTTTCTCTGGATTTTGTTTTAGATTATTCACTGGCTGAGAAAATGAAAAGTGGGAAACTGAAAAAATAACATACAAAATTGAATAGTTGATGCCGCTTTCTAACAATTGGTTTCTCAAAGTAGGGATAAAATAGTCACTAAAGCACTGACTAGTTTCCCCAAATGAGAGGAAACCCACTTTACTTGATATATAAGCATGGAACTTTGGAAAACAGTCTGCAGTTTGATGTTCAAATTCTGTATAAATTTCACTCTGTGTACTAAATCTCTACTATCTTTTATGTATCTAGATCTACTTTTTCAAAAATTCAGTACTGATACAGCATATGTACCTGTGTTTACTTGCTAAGTTTTCTTGCACATGCTTTTAAATTATCTAACTGGGATATTTTAAAAGTTAAAATCTCAATACATCAGTAAGAAAAATACAATATGTGATGTTTATGATTTTAGCATCTAATACATTTTGTACTTCTGTTTTACAATGAATTATGCTTCTGACAGTACTTTTCATAAATTGCATTTATTAAATGGCATGCTCAATATATTTTACAGTCTCACTGACATTGTTTTCCATCTAAAATTCAGATAAACCATAGCAGTTACTGCAAACATCTTTAAAGAATGGGTGAACAGATGATACTAATTTTTTATGCATGAACTGACCATTAATTAACAGATTCTTCACTCATGGGAGACAGGGCTCATTAATTTGTAAGAGTAATTATTCTGTCTTTGGACTGGGAGAGTTGATCTCTTTACTGATTTTTCAGATGTTGTTATACTTTTATACAACCCAAAATTTAGCAATTAGCATACTGTGTGAAGTAAGAGGTCCATATCATTACATATATCTCTGTATGAGGAGAAATGCAGAGTCTCTCTAAATTAACCAAATGAGCTAACAAATTACAGTGGATAATTACAGGCATCTAGAGATGTGAGACTGCTAGCAATCAGACACTTGTAATGCTAAGAGAATAATTACATCTTGTGGTTTGCCATGGAAAGGATTAAAAGTTATTTTATCAATCTGTAGTATTTTGAGTTATTTTACTGCTTATTAATGATCATCTGGGGAGCAAGGGAAATAAAATATTTTATTAGTCTTTCTAGAAGACTACAAAGTACTCTCAGACAAGGTATTAGTGAAAATGACAAAGAAATTAAAAATATGAAAGTAGAGGATAATGAGAGAACATTCCCTTAGCTTCAACTTATATGTTAAACTTCTTAGAAAGAGGGTTTGTGATAAAAAGTGGTGACCTAGAACTAACCCATCTAGACGGTCAAGGGAAGCCAGCTAATATAATCTTTTTGGATTTCAGTAAGGCTTTTTATCTTTCATATGATCCTTTGGAACAAAATGTCCAACACAGCTGGAGAAACACATCATGGGATGGGTGAGCAGCTGGCTCATGGGTCAGGCACAAAGGGTTGCAGTGAATGGGGTGACATCAGAGTGGTGCCCTGTCACTAGTGGGGTTCCACAGAGCTCCATCCTTGGCCCTGTGCTCTACAACATCTTCATAAAGACTTGGACTTTATGAAGGACTGGGGGGGATACTAACCAAGTTTGCAGATGATACAAAGCTGGGAGGAGCTGTTGACTCCCTCAAAGGCAGGGAGGCCTTGCGGGGAGACCTTGACAAAACAGAGGGCTGAGCAATCACCAACCATGTGAAGTTCAGCAAGTGAAAGCGCCAGATTCTGCACCTGGGATGGGGTAACTCTGTGTATGTACAGACTGGGGAGTGAAATGCTGGAAAGCAGTGCCAGGAAAGGCACCTGGGGGTCCTGGTTGACAGAAAGTTGGACACGAGTCAGCCGTGCCCTGGCAGCCAGGAGGGCCAAGCGTGTCCTGGGGTGCACCAGGTACATAACCAGCCAGTCAAGAGGATACTAGTAGTGACCTCCAGGGATCAGTCTTGGGTCCAGTCTGATGATGCCAGATAATTCTAGAAGACCCATAACAGAACACAGCTAAACCCATCAGTCAAGCTGGTGGTACCTCTAGGAAAACATATTTAAGAGTAAGAAGAAAATTACAAACAGGCAGAGAGAACATAAAGAGTGAAAAACAGCAGAGGGACACCACAGTCACAGAAAAGAGGAGGAGTGAGAGTTTTCCAGGCACTGAAGAAGGTGTTTAACTTGCAGTCCATGAAGGACTCACATCAGACTAGAAAAAAAGTGTGACACAGAAGGAGCAACAGAGACAAACCACTGTGCACTATTTTGTAAACACTCCCCAAGTATTTACACCACTGCCTCATTAAAGGGCTGAAGGGATTGAGGCAACCTTTGGCAATTAGGAGGAGAGGGAAGAGATGAGGGGTGAGAAAGCTCTGTGTCTTTTACATTTCTTTAATGACTGAAACAGAAATCAGTTAATTTGAAGAACTATTCAAACAAAAAAACATTCCTGATATTCTGATGGTATCTCCATAAACCTTACTTACCTTAAATATCTGCCAGGATTTTTCTAGTTATGAACTCATGCCACTGAGGGAGTTTCTAAAACTCTTTTGTTCATATTTTAAAAAGATGGTCTCTACTCTATTTTCTTGAATGTGTAATCACCTTGTGTTGGGCATTCTTTGGAACCATCTACTGAATGGTTCAGATGAATATCGCTGTGTAGTCTTGTTTCAGATTTCTGCTGGCCTAAGATAGAAGACTGATAGTCAGACTTTTCCTCTGGGAAAAGAAAAGAAGAAAAGAATAATAACCATCTAAAAAGAAACTTATATATCAGTCTGTGACATTTACAGAAGCTGCTGAATGTAGTTTTTATGAGGGGATTATTCTGGACTTGAACTGTCACTAGGTACTGCTGGCCACCTTTAGAAGAGTATGACTAATTTTGACCTCATCACCTAACATATGGGACTTTTTAACTGTGTGTTTGTAAGCAAGATAGATTTTTTTTTTTTTAGGAATGTGGCTGACAGAAAATGGGTACTTTTAGAAAATTTAAGATATCAAAAATTGTAACTTGTAGAGTGACCCACAGATACAAAGGTTTGACAGCCTTTTCAATCAAAATTGCCTAGCTATAATAAGATATTAAATGAACATTCCTCCTATAGTAATTTTCTCTTGCATCACAAAGTTGAATCATTCTGGTAAATTTGTGGTACCTAAAATTCGAATATAACCTGTATGAACACATTTTTTTTCCTGATAAGAAAAACAGAAAATAAACAAAAATTGGTATCAAACTGTCTTTGGAGTCTGTGAGAATCCATAGGAAAGAAGACATCTGAGAACAGATGTTCTTCAGTCTAGTAAATACATGGGCTATATATTTGCTTATTTGTATTTGTATGCATTTTAATTTTGTCTGTAAAGAACAAGATTGTTGCAATTCTTTCTTTGTCTAATTTTGGAGGACTGTAAACCTATGCCTGTTGTTTTTGAAGTGAATACATTGCTCTGTATTATATTGATTTTAGACATATTTGTAAAGTTAATTATTTTTATTGAGCTAATTTTAAAAGGAAATAAACTTTGTTTAGAATGTCTTACCTTTCAGTGGTATTTATAGGCACTCAATTATTTCTAAGTCAAGCACAAAATGTATTCTATATCCTGACAGTATTAGGAGATTGTTAGGATACAGAATACATGGAGCTTGGTTTATCTCTCTTACCCCAAAAATAATTTTTTGCTTTCAGCAGTGAATGGAAAAATGTTCCACCTTACTGTTTGGGCAAGGATTTGGGTTTTTGATTTGCCTTCTTATTTTGTGTGTGGTAAATTATACAGTTTTATAAAGAGCATATATGAATACTGTTCTCCATGTAAACTCTGCCTTAACTCAGCTAACTCAGAGCAGAGAATTCTGCCACATAGTGGTGCATGGGAGCCAAAGTGTCAATGTTTAATTCTGACACTCTTTCATCTATTTTGGGGCATTGCTAGAATGTTCTCTGCCAGCTGAATATACACTTACAATATTTAGCTAATCAGTGATTCACATCTCCATTTGTTTAAATCCTCTTAATGGCTCAGTGTAGGAGGTATTCTCATGTCTGTATTCCCTGTCTGCTAACAGAGAACATTAACTGTGGAAGTGTATTTGTGACTCTTCTCTTTAAAAATATTTTTTTTTTATTTTAGGAGATTATTTTATAATGTAGCTCCTTGAATGAGGGCTGCCTCATTACATGGACTGATAGAAAACTGTCTCAAAATATGCTATTACTAAACCACTGATCTTTTTAGAGTGAGGGAAGTCAGACACCCAGATTCACTTTCATCCCAAACTTAATGCTTTAATCAACAGCCTGCATTGTGAGACAACTCTGAATGGGAAGAAGAAAGACATATATGAAAAAGACAGTGATTTCCAACTTTCTTGTTTAATCTGTCACTACATGGTTAAGAATATGAGATTTATGGGGAAAGAATGAGAGGGAAAGTGAGAAAAAGAAAGAAATGTAAGGAAGAGATGTAAGGAATGATACTGAAAACTAATGGCTAGAATATTTCAGCAGGATGGAAAACTGAGTTACTCTTTCTGATGCTAAGATTCCTTCTTAATTTTATTTAATTACCTCTGTTAAGAAAAATAATACCAGGAAAAGATTCTTTCACTAAGTTCTGAGTAATATGACTGAATTTTGGAATAATAAAACATAACAGCCTTTTGCTTTTTCTACATAATGTGGATGCCTTCTCATGCTTACTTCATATTGATTCAAGACACCTGTCTCTGTGAGGAATTTGCAGACCTGTTTCTAGATCAACACGTTTTGAACCAGCACATTCTCCTGAATGCAGTTTGCTTGTTTGCTCTTTATCTTCTTATCATTTTGTCCAAGTATATTGCTCTGAAAAATTTTCATGCCAAACAGAAATAGGGTCCTACCTCTACCAAAGATGGGTCAAATAAGATCACTGATCATGTGCTAGTAAAGAAACAGTGCCTACATTTCTGTGGATGCATTCAGGATTTGAACTGTATCTAATATTCAGGGCGATAGATAGTCTAGATAGATAGATAGATTTTCAGTTTGAGATGAAGTTGCTAGCTTTATGCCTCTGGCTAAATCCACAGAATAACTGCCTTCTGGAAAGTAATTACTGAGACATCATGTGTAGAACAAATTTCTTCATTAGAAGAACAAGTCTTTATTAATAGCCCAACTTTGTTACTGAGTTGGCCTTTACTCAATAAAGTGATTGCAGAGAAAGGCTCTATTTAAAGTGAAAATTAGTCTGGCCTACCTTGTGCCCATTAGCAAAATAGGTTGTTCTCTTCTAATCAACTGTGTGTTCTCTTCTAATCAACTGCGTCTCTTTCACGCTGTTAAAGAGAAAACCTTACCATACAAAACCAAATGAACCAATGATAAAATTTATCCTCACTGGGGAAATACCCATATATTAATAAAAAGGTAGAAAGAAAAATTACAGTTGAAAAATAAAACAGACATTTCTTCAGGGATGTTACCTCTATTCCAAAAGAATGAGTAGGAAAGAAACTTGAGTAATGAAGGAGTGGAAGGGAGTCATACTACACATACCACATTAGTTTTGGAGGTTAATTTGTAGTTAGTGAAAGACAGATATATTCACAAAAGCTGCTAGTGAACCATTTAATCCACACATCATTTATTTTGCTTCTTATAAGATCTTTTTAAAACCATTTGAAGAATTTTAAATTCATATGATTATTTTTTTCTTATTTCTCCCTTGTTATTTTTGCATTATACTACCTAAAACCACTTGGTGACAAAGATGAATAGCTTCTTGGATTGTAATATGACAGCAAGGTGCATAGGCCACTGCTGTGTTTGAACTTAATGTTGTCTAGACCAAATGTTTAGTTGGTGGAAATCAAGGTATATACAGATATGGCACCTTGGATTAAACTGTAGCAGATGGCTGCTCCCATTAGCTACTGCCTGTCTGCTGAAATGTGTTAAGTAATTATTTAGAGGTCTTTCAGGCCTTTTCACTGCAAAGTAAAAACCTTTAGTGGGGACCAAACTTAGATGCTTCTATACAAATGGATGTAACATGGGAAGCAAGGAAGAGGAGTTAGAGATAACTGCACATCTACAGGGCCATGACCTTATTGGCAGCATGGAGACATGGTGGGATGGCTCCTCAGGAGCAATGCATCCCTGCAAAGACAAAGGCAGGCAAAAAAGACAGGATGAATAAACACTGTCCTGCATGACATCCTTGTCTCTAAATTGAGGAGACATGAATTTGACAGATGGAGAAGTCAGTGGATAAGGAATTGGGCGGATTTTTTGACCTAAAAAATCTACATCAATGACTTGATGTCCAAGCAGAGATTAGCAATGAGTGGCGTTCCTCAGGGGTCTGTATTGGATGTAACATTGTTTGATATCTTTTTTGGTGACATGATATGGAGAGCAGAACATTGCGAAACATCAGCAAGTTTGCCAATGAGACCAGGCTGTGTGGTAATGGTGGCACTGGAGGGAGGGGATGCCATCCAGAGGGACCTTGACATGCTTGAGATGTGGCTCTGTGTGAGCCTAACGTTTAACAAGGCCAAGGGTAAAGTCCTACACTTGGGTCAGGGCAATCCTAGTGCAGGCTGGGGAGAAAATGAACAAAATGTGGTCAGCAGGTAAAGGCAGGTGGGTCTCCCCTCTGCCCTGCTCTCATGAGACCCCATCTGGAGTGCTGCATCCAGCTCTGGGGTCCCCAACATAAGAAGGACAGGAATCTACTGGAGCAAGTCCAGATGAGGGCTGTGAAGATAATCAGAAGGCTGGAACATCTCTCCTATGAAGACAGGCTGAGAGAGCTGGGGTTGTTCAGACTGGAGAAGAGGAGGCACTGGGGAAACCTTAGTTCAGTCTTCCAGTAAATAAACGGAGTCTACAAGAGTGGAGAGACATTTATGACAAGGCCATGTAGTGATAGTACAAGGAATGGATCCCAACTGAAGAGGGTGGGTTTAGATTAGATGTTAGGAGGAAATTCTTTGCTGTGAAGATGGTGAGGCACTGGAACATATTGCCTGGAGAAGTTGTGGATGCCTAATCCCTGTAAGACCAGCCTGGGTAGAGCAACCCGGTGTCCTTGCCCATTTTAGGAGTATTAGAATTAGATAATATTTAAGGCCCCTTTCTACCCTAATTATTCTATGATTCCAAGATTCTATGATTTAACAGAAAATACAATCCTAATATTTTTCAAAATAAACAAACATTGAAGTGGACTAAATAGGAGTGAAATTAAGAACAATATACTGAGCACACAAGTGTGCCTAGTCTCAGAAGTTGAGTTGCCTTTACCCTGTTTTTTTTTTTTCCCAGAGATGAATATCTATGTATTTGAGGATTATACATATGAGTGAAGAAACTGTGAGTGAACATGCACACTAAAAAATTTTAACTTGATCAATACACCCCACTTAACTGCATTACTGAGGCAATGGATGGAAATAAATAAAATAAGACACAATGCCCAATAAATTATCAATATTGTAATTTCTTCCAGAAAACTTATCAAAAAAGAATATACCTTTATTTTGATTTTGGCAAATAATAAATATGCAAGATGGAGCAAGACAGTATGCCTTTACTGAAGTATATTAAAGTGGTTCCTTTTAAATTACATATAAAAATAAGGATTCTATTTAAATTATATAAAAGAATAAATAAAAGTCTAGTTCTATGATTCTTATTTAAGGAGAGGGGAAAAATAGGTTTGTGAATGTAGATAATATATGAAATTTTTCTAGGTCAAAATTACAAATATATTTGGAGCTTAGTTGTAAGGCAAAAAACATTTTATTAGACAACCTACAAGTACAACAAGAGACAATTTTTTTTTTTTTTTCTCAGCTGAAGAATTTATGTATTCTGTTTTATTTGTGTCAATAAGTACAGAATAAGGAAAGAAAAATCAGACATTTATGGACTGAGTTAGTGTGGAATTAATAATGACCTAGTTTTGGCCTCAGAAACTTCATGTTTCAAACAAAGACTTGAATGCAAATGCTGAGTATGAGATGATTGTGTTAGACAGAATTGGATGAGGCAGTTTTCCTAGTTGTTAGCCTTAGAACATGGGAATGTGTGCATGTCTGTGGTAGGTGGGAGAGATGTCCATCTCCTCATAAATGTACCATTTCATCAATGACTGTATATTTTTCTAGGGCAGAATAGGAACACAGCACACATATGATGCTTCATCCTAATGCTTACCCATGCTCTGTCTCTTTTCTCTCTCTTTTCAGCTCTGAACTTTCTAATTCAGAAGAGTCTGCTTTATAGCTTTCAGTGAATCTCTAGCATGTGGTCAGGTCTTGACACTTTAGTCTTAGTAATTTTTTGATCTTTTCTGTATCCTGTGGCAAATTCAGCTTCTTGCATTGAAGTTAATGAAGAAATGCATTTTTTTAAACCCTGACTGTTAATACCTTACTAATACATTCTAACCATTTTTTTTTAAGATAGAGTGAATAAGCTCCATCCATTCTGTTTTATCTACCATTTTCTAATGATTGAGTTTTCATGTTGACAAGAAAATGAGTTACATAGTCAGTCCTTATACTGAGTGCACTCATTGAATATAATTTTTTTTTGCAATTCCTAGTAAAGGGCCACACAATTTTTAAGGAAGTAACAGTGAAATGTGTCAGGGAGCTAGTCACAGCTCATTTTGGTTTTGGTTTTTTTTAGCAACTGGCCATTCAACACCTGTTTTAACTTCAGTTCCTTGAATTCCTGATCTAGTAAAAGTCTTACAATCTACATAGATTGTATATAATACATAGTCATTATACAATATATAGTCATATACAATACATAGTCATTGCTAAAATCCATTAATTTTGTCAGTGTCATAGGGTAGTAAAGACCATTGGCTGCCTGGCGTCTGGGAAAGTAATACACATGAGGATTCATCACAGAACTGGCAGGACACAACCCTCACCAGCTGGTGCCTGTCCCATCAGCTAGGGAGGGGCAGGGAAGCCCTGATGCACGGGGCTTAAAAATCAGGGTTTGATAGCTGAGGCTGCAGGGTGTCTTCTGTGGAAGTGTGCATGATCTGTCCTGTCCACAGTGGATTCTACACAGATCTAGATGGAGAAACAGTCCATGACACCCCTAAACTTCTATGAAATAGAGGATCAGGTGTCATTTCAGATGTGTTTGAGGAAGGATGGCTGCTGTTTGGGGGCAGGAAATGCAAGAAGGACACAGGAGACACAGGAGGACACTCAACATGGGACACATGAGAAAGCATGTGAAGAGGAGTAGCTGGAGAAAGGGCAGAAAGAGTGAAGGAAATGAGTGGAAAGAGAAATTTTTGGGAACATGTAAAGAGATGAACCCCTGAAAGGAAGTGTTTTGTGATGGATAAGGGACACCCTTGAGGGTTTGCATTATTTGTGTTACCTGTGCTGGGGCAGGGAGACTTCTGAAGGGACTGTGGCCCAGAGACAACCCATGCCAGAACAGGAGAGCAGTATGAAACAAGAAGTAGTTGCAGAAAGAAATCTCTGTGTACTGTTCCCAGCCTCCTGCACTGCCTGTTTCCTCATCAAAAGGGTTTGGAGTGACCGAGTATAGTGTATGGTGGAAGCAAGAGTGGTTGAGACAAGGAAAGGGGAAGAGTTGGACTGAAGCTGAGGCTGGACAAGAGGGAGCCATAGCATTTCCCCAAATATTTCATTACTTACTCTCTTAACAAATAATTAAAAACTGATAACTGGCAATGAATTTATTTAAATGAAATTTACACCCAGCCATGGTGACCAGAGCCAGAAGCAGGCTGATGTCCTCAGAGGTTGATGGTGGCAGGGAGTGATGATGCAGTGTTGAGATCACTCAGGATAAGGACCAGAATAGGCCTGATGAGGGTAACTGGTGTCAGACATAGACCTGGAATGGCTGGACAGGGCAGGGGAGTGGAGGAAAAAAACAGGGGCAGGCTGGTACATCAGTATGCCAGCTGGACATCTCTCAGGTGACAGGGAGGTGGTGGAGCTGTCACTTTTGTCAATCTTTTTCCAAGTGAGGGGAAACTTACTGAAACCAATGAGAAGGAGAGGACTGTTATTAGAAAACACAGAAAATAATCCCGAAATGGATGTCAACATTGAAGAAGAAGGGACATGCCCTCCAGGATGACAGTAATTTCCTGTTATTACAACCCTTCTCTGCTCGAGGAAGAGTGGTGACACAGATCTTAGAACCTAGATGGATTTTATAGGGATGAGCGTAAGAGAGGAGGAGCATTCTAATTTTTCTTGGATGGCAACAGAAAGTACTATTATTAATGAGGTTTTCTAAATACATTTAGACTATGATTGCTGGTATAATTATTTCTTGCTTTATCCTGATTATATTGCTCAGTTTTTATAAATTAAAATTCTTGGCTATATGTATTTGTATTTAAAATATTTATAACACATTTCCTTTTACTCATACTAAGATTTTGATCTTTGAGATATTTTCACTATACTTTTGATCTTGTTTCCATCTTCTTTTCCATTGTTATTTTATTCTTACTGAGGAGAATGAAACAGAATTTTACATATTAGTGAAAATGCAGGAAAATATTGGATTTGTACATGGAAAAAGTACAACACTTTCTATTTTTCTTTTTTTACTAACTTCTAATATCCTGATTTGCTTTTATGGCCACTCCTGAATATCAAGCTAATGATTTTTGTGATAACTGCTTTTGTAACCCCTAACCATGCTTCTGAGGGGTTGATTGTCAGCTCAGAGCTGATCATTTTTTATTAGAAGTTAGACGGGTTTATTAAAATTTTTATTAGAATTGTAAAGACAATTATTATTGCCTTTAATCTTATCTTTATTCTTATTGAAGTTCATCTGCTGTTTTAGTTGCTAGTTTCTGCTAGTTCCTAGTTCCTTCTGCAATTATTTACGACCAGACTTTATCCTTACTATGCAGAATAAACTGTCACCAGCAAACTTTGTCACTTTGTCACATTTGCTAAACTGTATATCAATATTTTCAGAAGTGATGCCTCATCATGATGAGTGTAACTCATCATGAATTACTCAGTGATTGGTGGTCACCAGTAGCTGACCTCTCTTTCCTGTGAGAACTGACTTTTCCTACCTTCATTTCCTATCTTTTTCTAAACAATTTAACATTGCAAAGCTCTTTTATGTCACTGCTGATCAGTTTCTTTAAAAGCATTTGACAAGAACCTTTTCAAACCTTAGGAAGCCCAAGAAGATTTTATCCATTAGATTACCTTTATCTTATGGGATATTTGAGAGAGCAATTTGATTTTCATTGATGTTCACAAAAAGCCATAAGGTACTCATGAAATTTTCTGATGACAGAAAATTGGAAGTTAATACCCATACAGAAGTAGTTCAGAATATCTGATAAAAAGAATTAGATGATCTTAGAAATGGGTTGAAATATGGGTGATCATCCATTTATAGATTAAAAAAATAATAAATTCTGATATAAAATGGGATTTTTCTACTTCAAAAGGTCCAAAGTCATAGAAATTAACATTCTGAGCAATTACATAATGACTAGATTATTAAGAGCAGAACAGGAACAGGTGAGGGGTGGGACATACCACAGGCTCTATCAGAAAATTGTTTCTGTTACAGAAAAAGAAAATACATATAACATTTTACAAGGTATTTCTAAAATCTCATATTGAATCTTTTATACAGTTCTGGACATAATTTTTCTTTTAAAGGTGAGGTGACCAGAAAGAAGGTAAAATCTGGGAAAGGGTATATTTTGCCTCCAAGAAATAAACACCTAAGGAAAGGATGATTTAAGGTAAAATATGTTTGCACAAGAGCAAACAGGTATAAGCTTTCTGTGATCAAATGTGGCTTATATGTTTCAGGAATATTTTTAAGCATGAGGGAAATTAATACTGAAAACACTGTTAATGGGATTATTTCATGAAGCCTTTTGCGGTATTAGAGCACATAGTCTATTAAAAAATAATGTCTGCAGCTGAAAGATATCTGTGACCTTTCAGTAAATGAGCAAAGTAGAACTGTATTTGCTTGCTTCTTTCCCCCACCCTTCTTTTTTTGCCTTCTTTCTCATAAAGGTTTACACATATTTGCTTAAGGGTACACTTTTAGTTCAATGAAGCATAATGATACAGAAAGCTGGGGTGTCCCATATTGTGATTCAGCTTTGGAGCTGGTTTTAGAACTCTGAAATCATAGTTTACTGAGATGCCCTAAAGCCACAGAAGAGAATGAGAAAGGAGATCAGCAGTCCACTGACATGTGAAGGTAACTGTCTAGCAGTGGAGAACATTCTCTATGATGTGTTAATTCATTCTTATTAATAAGATGATCAGAATTTGAATTAGGCTATGGAAAATATAGAAAACTGAAATACTAAAGAAAGAGGAACTACAAATATATTCATAATCAGGTAGAGAGCATAAAACCTGGGAACAGCAGAAGTAAAGTTTATTTAAACTGGGGAAGTAAGAATACTGTTGATCAGAAAAAAATTATTTTCTTTTAGTTGCTCATATGAGTATAATTATACTGTACTTGCAGAGAAATTTTGATTTAGGATGTGTTCTATAACAGTTGCCAGTTATAATATAGTCATCATAATGTTAAAATCTTCAACTTTTTCCAGGCAGTACTTTACTTCAGCCTTTGCATGCAGTTTACTATATTTGCATGTTCATGGGGTTTAGTTACGCATTGCTGAGGATACTGCTTAGAATCTCAAATCTGAGATTTTGTGTGGACAAAGAGGCTAAGTGGAATTTGACACACAGTGGCACCTTGCCATTTACAAAATATACAGAGGAGAGAAAGATTAGTCACATGAAAAAGTAACAGGGAAAGAGCATTTGATCTTGCACCCTCTGCCATAAGTGTAGAAAAGAAAGAAGGCAAAGAATGACTTTTCTCCTTGTTGCCCTTCACATCACCTCTTTCTTGTGAACTTTGATTTTTAACATTTTTCCAATGAAAATGAGTTATAAGGGTTTTCCAGAACTTTATGGTCAATAGCTGAAACCTAAATAAAACCTGAATTTTTCTGTCTCCTTCCTCTTATAGCTTGAGGGTTGTCAGTCATGCTCTGCCTTTCAATGAGAGCGGTGGCAAAAAGAGCATCATGCAGAACAGGAATGTGATGATGTAGTCTGACTGACAAATTCCAGCAGGATGTGCTGACACCCTTTGCCATTTTAATATATGTCCTTCCTTGTTTTACTTTTAGAATTGTTGCAGTTTTAATTAAAAAATCCTCATATCCATTTTTCCACATTAAAATTTTCATTTCAAGGATGTGTCCTTGCGGGTATCCAACAGATGTCTAATGTTCCTAAAATCCCATAAAATTATTGAAACATTAAAAGTCTCACTGCACTTGAAAAAATATTTTAAACAGAATGATGATTGCTAAAGCACTAAAGGTAGTATGTAATTTAATAGAATTTAAAAGAGAACAACATGAGGGACAAGTATCTGTGAGTCCTGCCTCTTCTTAATTGATGTGTACAATGACGAGGTTCAGGTCACAACTATCTTATTAAACTAAGGTAAGATTTATAAAGGAGAGGTGAATGCTCTTAGCCATAAGAGAGGAAAAGTGTTGTCTGAGACCCAATTCTCCAGAGAATTCTTGTTACATTACTCTCAATACTTGTATGATGGTGCTACCATAAAATAGAGCCTAGCTAGGTAAGAGATAGACAGTATAAATAGAGAGAAAAATTAGTCTCAGACTAAGTGCCTATAAATAAGATACAAGAAAGGATTTGCTCACGAATATTCTTAAGCTTGGCAAAAATCTAAGTATTTTCACTAATTCTAGTGTAGCTGGGAGGTAATATGTGAATACATATTGCATATACTCAGCCTGAATCAGTTAACTCTCTTGTTTTCTTATGACATAATTGACAGAGAGCTGTGAGGAGGAAAATTTTTGTTGATTGTTATCAACTTAATGAACCTTGTGAGTCTATAGTGCTGTAGCTGAAAAGGGGTGAATTTGAACTTGACAAGATGGGAAATAAAGTATGAGGTTTTGAAATTTTCTAAGGTGTCTAAAAAGTCAGTGTTTCTTCAGGTAAATGGTGAAGGTGGTCTAAGCATAAACAATAATTAATTTTAACTTTCTCCAGTTTTATATTTTGTGGACTATTTAATGAGCTAAAGACTGTGGTCACCCCTATCTAAATATTCAAGTTTTTATCATTACTTTATTGAAAACTATTTTGTTCTACAGAAAAGGATTCTTTGACTTCTTTCTTGTCCAAATGGTTATCTGACACACACTGATTTTTTCAAGGAAATTGGCCCCTTCCATGTCTGTCCCTTTTCTACCTGATTGAATAACAATAATAATAAATTGTATTTTTTATTTAGGAATTAAAATACAATCTACTACAATCTGAATCTTTTATAAGAATTGTATCAAAAAGACAATTCATTTCATAAAGATAGGTTGGGAATTAAAACCTGCTCTTATTGCAACTGTGCCTAAATGAGCAGCTTCAAACTTCCTGCCCTTACTTGGTATACTACCAAGAAAGACTACTGAGGAGATCAGCAATGTATTTAGGTAATTTGGGCTCCTACAGTCATAATAAGTGATCATTTTAGTACCTCTGTGTGTGTACTTCGTTTCAATATTGCTTGTTTTCATTTTTAAGACAGAATGTTCTTTTACACCCAGTAGAGTGTAGAAAATTCAGTCAGCAATCTTTTCGTGATCCCTGGAGCTCATGGCACACAGGAGGAGTAATCTGAAAATCTTGTTCCTAAAAATTCATTTAAGTGAAAAATACTCAGTAGCTTGTGAGATCATGACTTTTGTATCATGTATTGTCAACAGCAGTTTGAATGGGAATGTAGCACATTTTCACCTGTAATTTGTATCTTGTCTCCCTCTTTCTGGATAATCTGGATCACATAGAGGAAAAATATTTTTTTCTTGAGAGGCAGGGTGTTGCAGTTCCTGTTGAGTTTACAACTAACAGGTGTTGTAAGATAGTGCCTCGGAGCATGATAGTGCTGATTAGAAATATCTTACATTTGAGAAGAGGAAGGACTTCCACATTCCACTGACTTTCAAACTCAGCAGGAACACAGGGCCAGGAGCTATGGTTCCCTTCATATTTACTTCTGTCCTTGTCCTCATTTAATAACAATTTCATTCCACATAAAGAAGACTCCTTTTAGGTGTTCTAAACTATTACCATAAAGATTGCAGAAAATCCTAGGAAGAGTTTGTGGGGAAAAAAAAATTGGCACGGAAACATCAAAGTGAAATGAATTATAAAAAGTTTCATCTCTTAAAAATAAAGTGAAAAGAAATACGAGGATGAATCAGGGCTGGAAAGAAAGGAGGAAGTGTCATTAAGATAAAACTAGTGACTTTCTCACAAGGAAACAGCACTTATGAAAGGGACAGGTATGCCTTCCCCACACCCCACATTTTGCCTGTGAACCTCTTGGGTCAACATTCATGACCTTGTGTCTGTACAGTAGGAGGGATAAGCCAATTTATGTAGCTAAAAAGTAATCTGTCATAATGTAGGTTTAACAATCAGAACATAAACAGTAGCTCGTGGAGGTCTAACAAAATGCATAAGGAAAACTTTGGCAATGGTAGATCTCAGCCACAGCCCTTCAGTGAGTAAGGAAGGCAGCAGTTCAGAATTAATGGTAGAAACTGGACATAGCTCAGAAATTAAAAAAAAAACACAAACATGATGAAAAGTTTTGACAATTGAACCTGGAAAGTATAGTTAAAACAGAGATGTGTGTTTTCAGTCTGAAAAAAAGAATGGTAGGGACAGGTGTAATGACTATGTAAATGCAAATGGACAAAATAAAGGTGAAAGGATCAATTATTTTCAATTTTCAATAGCCAGTAAGTACAAAATGAGCAGTAATGGAACAAAAATAGTAGTAACATTTAGTAGTTACAATGTTAATAGTAACAATAGTGAGCCTTTGGTGTGTTCAAAGTCCAGAAGAACTAATTTTCACAATATTTCTCTGTATTTAGTGAATATTATCAATTCATTTTAAACATGAAGAAAAGGTTTTCTGGCTTTCCCTAGTTCAATTAACGTAATGCCTAGACTAATACTGGAAAATATTTGTATTTGTTTTCATTACGAATATATCAGTGCTCAAGATTAAATCCAAAAAGGGACTGATCATTCCTGAATGTTGAACACCTACACTCCATGTATACTGAAAGGAAACCAAAACAAGCACTTCATAATGAATTCCACAAAAAAGAAAATAAAAAGAAGGTTACCTGGAGTTACAGCCCATAGAAAGAATATTAAAGACAAGGATTCCATCTCTTACAGACCCTGTAGCTTTACTGGGGCTGCCCAGAGAAAGTATCTTAGGTTGACAGGATAGAGTTTTTCTCTAAAGATGAATCCTTACAAATTTAGTCTTAAGGACTGAAGTCCTTCCATTTAAATTTATTCTTCAAAGAATATATAATATTTCTCAGAAGAAAAAAAAAGGTTTTTTTGTTTTTTTGGTTTTTTTTGTGGAGATTTACATACAGGAACAAAATGTAAAATAAATTTTGGGATGTTCATATCATATTATAGGCCATATAGGCATTTAGGGTTCATATGCAGCGATATTTTCATATTTGGACTGAAAATTTTCCTCAAAAAAGACAAAATCTTTTGTCTTCAAAGTGCTAAGAGTTAATTTTCATATTTTATACTGTTGTCTTAGTCAGTCTAAGTAATGTCATTAAAACCCTCTTTTAGGACATCTGTGTAAGATCCACAGAAATGTGTTAGATGCTTCACAGTCATGCAAGAATATAAGCTGCTACTTTGAAGTGATTTCAGTTTAAGTAGACAGTTTACATAAGGAAGGGAAAAAGAAATTTTAAGAAAGGTTGTACAGAATAATTTTCCTTCTCCCTTGTGCTTTAATAATTTTCTCTTACTTGTTTTGTTTCACTTAGCTGCCTTAGAATCATATAATACTGGGGGGTGTTTTTCTTCAGTTGATAAAACTAACAATATATTCAGACACCCTCTCTCTGTACATTTCAGGAGTCTTAAAGTCCATTAAAGTAACTTTATCTTCAGCTGATTATCATTCTCTCTACTTTATTATTTCCCCAACCTATGCTCCTTACTTCACCATGCTTCAATTTAAAGTTGTTCTCATTATATCTGTCAGTATGCCTTGTCAGGGACTGCTTTGTCATACCACCTGATTAGGATTTTTTAGAGATTAGACCAAAAAGAGCTTCTGTTTTGAACCCACTTGATGAAGAAATTGAGATTTTTCTCACATGCGCATCTTTTGGATGGAATGCCAGTGCATTAAAGAAGAATTAGGATATTGTGAAGACTAGGCTAATTTCCCATACTCTTTTAATCTCTGTAAATGATTTTGGTACCTTTCACTATAGTACCCATCTAAGGATGCCAAGAAACTGTTTGAAACTTTGAAACATAGGACTGCTAGCACCTTCAGGCAACGGCTTAAAGAGAACTGCAGACAACTGCATTTATCCAGTTATTAGTTCTAACTTGATTAAAAAAGCAGAGGATGTAGCTTTTTAAAATCTTAATAAATAATTGGAAGTTAAATTTACTAGGCAAGAAAAGAAGAATGTTTTTATTACAGAAACAGGTATTTGACTTGAGCTGCTTGAAATGTTTTACTTCATGTGAGGTACTTGAAGACGTAATATGGTCACATTCATACACGTGATATTTTTATATATAATAAATTTATAGATAATTAATTTATATATAATTAATATTATTAATTAATTAATAATTCACATATATATAATTAATTTTGTTAACCACTCAGCACAAAAACATTGATCCTGTGGGTTTAGTCAGGGTAGTTTGTGCATGAATTATAGAGAACCTGTTGTGGATAGACTCTTTCTTATGCCTGAAAAAATACTGTAAGTAGCTGAAATTCTATCCAGTTAGTATTTACAAAGTTATGGTCAAAAAAATTTCAGTTGTATGGCTATAACTCCACAATCTAGGATGTCACAGCTAAAGACCATCTGTTGTAGCAGATAACAATATACTGATGCTGTCAAATCTCACGAGCAGAACAGGGTTGCTGACCTGAAGAATACAGGAGGAAAGCAGATGTAGTGACTCTGTCTGTGGCCTACACAATCCCATGCCAGCTGAAGTAATTTCTTTAGAAGACACAATAGTTGAGTCCTCTGATGTCAAATCACTAGACGACTTCACTGTCATGATGCAATTTAGGTAACATGCTCTTTTAATACCAGAAACACCAGAAACCTGGTGTAAAGAAATTAAGTAGACACCCCTAAGGCTTATTAGAAATGCATCTTCCTGAACCTGTGCTCTGCTCTCCTCTTTCCAGCTGAACACTTGCTCATACAATGTTCATTAATCAGTTCAAATTACTTTCAAGCTGAATTTCCAAGTTTCAATAACATTATCAACAAATCCTTACTTACAGAAAAGATGTCTCCTATTGACTCTGGAAAATCATATCCTTATCTTCTTCACGCTGTGAAGGCTGACTGCAGTAGTAATACCTCTAATTCACTTAAAACCCTTATGGATACAAATTTATAAAAAATTGCTTTTTCCCCTTTTTTTATAATGAGGTAGAATTATTGGACTGTAGCAGTTTTGCTTCTGTATTTACTTCAGCTTTCAAGATTGTTTAAATCAAAAAAGTTAACAGCCTTCTGTCATAGTAAAAAATAAGTATTTTTTAAGAAATTAATTCAGACCAGGAAGCTTTTTATTATCTACTTCAATAAGTGCAGAAATTTCACATGTCCAAACATACCAACTGTGAAGTTTATTACAAAATTTTAAGAATCAGTGTTTATTGAGGAAGAAAAAATCAACTGAAGGATAAACACAGTGAGAAAGACAGCTGTATTTTCCTTGTCTTGGAAATTTCCCTTCAAATTTTACTTACTTGGTTTGTTTTGGAATTTGGTTCTATGGTGCTAAAGGTTTAGTTACTTAGTCTTGTGGCTGATCCTCAGCCAACAACTAAACATCACACATCTGTTGGCTCATTTTCTCCTGGTAGGATGGGAAAGAGAATTGGAAG
This sequence comes from Parus major, assembly GCF_001522545.3. Lineage (NCBI taxonomy): Eukaryota > Metazoa > Chordata > Aves > Passeriformes > Paridae > Parus > Parus major. The sequence goes on from NC_031771.1 coordinate 49,233,930, forward strand.
GGTAAAAGTAACCAAACCTGTGGGTTGAGTTAAAGACTTTTTAATAGGTAAAGCAACAGCTGCATTCTCATGCAAAGCCAAATAACAAATTCATTCACACCTTTCCATGAGCTGTCAGGTGTTCATGCAGCCATCTTCAGGAAAGCAGGGTTCCATCACATGTATTGGTGACTTGGGAAGACAAACAATGTCACTCTGATTCTCTCCCCCTTTCTTTTTTGCCCCAGGTTTATATGCTGAGTGTGATGCCATGTGGTATGGAATACCCCTCAGGTAATCTGAGGTCAGCTGTCCTGGCTGTGTCAGCTTCTAAACTCTTCTGCACCCCCAGCCTCCCCGCTGCTGGGGTGGTATAAGGAGCAGAAAAGCTCAGTGCAGTTCACGTTCAGGTGGATGACAACATCCCTGTGTTATCAACCCCAGTTACAGGGCAAGTCCAAAACACACCCATAGGGGCTATTACAAAGAAAATAAATTCTAAACTCCTAAACAAAACCAGCACACTTAGCCACTAGTGGAATCAACTTAATACTGAAAGGCTGCAACAGTACTGATGTTAACAGCAGACCATTTTGTATTTCACTACAGTTTCTTTTTCCATTCTGCTTAGAAATGTTAAAAATTATCACAAGGGAAAATTAGGAAATTGTATATGAACAAGTTCTTCATAAGCTTCTCTGGGATTTTGTTTAGATTTGTTAAAATGAGCTGTGGAAAAGAAATAGATTTCATTAATAAATAATTTTTTGCAGGACCAAAGTCACCACAAGCATATAATATGTTTAATTTCACTGTTCATTGTATTCTGATAATTGTTAGTAATGGTGAGTTGTTTGTAATAACTTGGACTTCTTACTGCTTCAAGAATTCAATTTTGAAGACCACCACTCTCATGAAAATTGCCAGTCTGTTTATGAACTGCTGTGAATCTTGTGATGTCTAGAATTGTAAAATCTAAAATTTAGAAATTCTCTTTAGCCTCAGCAGAAAGTATAATGCTGGAAAAAAGAACAAGGACCCTCTCCTGAACAAGTCTGGCCAACATGTGCATTGGAATTCCATTTTCCATAAAATATATAAATTAAATTTCTGTCACATTATAATAAGACAAATATCCATGTAAAACCATACTAGAGTGCTCTTAAATAAAATACATGATTTTGCAGTAAAAGGACTCTCTTGCTTTTTTTTATTCTTCATTTAGTGACTTATTATTGTGCTTGGATTAACGATAATGATATAAATGACAGTAAGGTACAAGTAACAATGGGGAAAAATGAATTAGAGACTCATAGAAAAGACTAGGCTGTTACTCTGAGTGTGCTGCCTGTCATGATGATGGGGGAAGAGAGTGTTCCTGGGAAATGGAATAAAGTTTTATGAACATCTTTTAGAAAACAACAAAAGCCTGTGCACTTTAGACAAGTCTGTCCAACCTCAGTGTCTGTAAAGATCATGGAGAATTTCCTTTTGAAATGCACTTCACATGTAAAATAAGATAAACAGGTAACAAGGTAAGACAAAACCTGGTAACTAACCTGGTTGCTTTCAGCAGTGCATTGAGCAGTGAAAGAGCAATGAATAGGATATACCTGCAGAAGGATTTCTGACATTTTTTCTTTCAGCATGCTCATTTGGAAGTAGAGGAACTGTGGAATTAAGAATTGGATGGGTAGAGATTTGGATGCATCACAAGGGTCTAAGGAGAGTAATCAATGCCTTGATAGCCATTTGTAGCAGGGTACTTCTGTGTTGATCACTGTGTAAATGTCATACTATATCATGAATAGCCACCTTGATGACAGGTTAAAATACTTCAGCAAATTTGTGGGTGATGCTAAAATTGGAACAGCAAACTCTGGAGTTTCAGCCCAAACAGATCTTTACAAACTTAAGACTGATCAACAGAATTCTGCAGAGAAAGACTGAGAAAACTGGGCTTGTTTACTACAGTGACAAAGGTGTGAGCCAAATGGCAGATCACAGCTTCCTGACAGAGAGTTAGAGACATGATGGGGTAAAGTAGAAGATGATAAAGGCAACATCTTGAAATTATTGCAAGGAGTTCAGAGTGGACTTTAGAAAAAACTGAAATTTTCCCTAAGTAGTATAATGCTAGAACAGGTAAGCCAAAGAACTTGTTGAATCTCCTTTCTTGGAATAGCTTAACAGAGCTCAAAAATCAGGTTTCTTAAAGAAATTAATAACAATATTTTCTTAATAAATTAATAAAAATGATGAAAAAATTCATCTTAGTGGTTATGTGGAGTGGGCTTACCTTGTCACAGGCTATGTAAAAATTGAAAATATCTTAAATGTGTAGTACAAATAAAGGAAAACAAAGAAAAGACAATCACAATCTTAGGAGTATATAGGGATTATTTGTTATCATCATAGGAATTATTTGTTATCATCATAGCTGATAAATGAAGAAAACAGAAGCTCCTGTAGAACAAGAAAGGATAAGTTCTCTTTTGACATAAGAAAACATCCTTCTGATGGGCTACAAGTGACTGAAAAAGATGTGAAAAAGATCACAGACTCCTTAAAATAAAATGAACATTTTTATGGTTTATACTTCAAAGTTTCTAAGGAGAATTAAAACAAAAAAAAAATATCTTTAGATCCTCAGAGATTTGCAAAAAACATTCTTTCTTTCCTAATTACAAGAATGAAGCAAATTTATTAACTATGACAAAATCTTAAGTTCTTTGTCCTGCCAGAAAGTGTGTGATAATTTAAGTTTAAATACACAGATGAAATTGAGGCTAAGAATAGCCAGATTACGTCATATATACATTTTCTGACCACATATATCTAGAGAATCTTCTAATCTGATTGAATTGCCAGCTATGAGAATACTTCTTACTGTCACTGTACAGTTTTATCGAGAGTAGCTTTAACAGAAAAAATTAGATTTTTTAAATTTAGAGATATTTTTCATTTCCTTATTAATACACCTATTAATATTTGTGCATGTTACCTCTATTAATATTTGTGCATATATCTTTTTTAATAAGTAAACCAGTGCTGGAAAATCAGAACAGCATAGTTAATTATTTAGTTTTGGTACTCTTTATCTTTTTTATTTGCATAGCAACTCTGCTACCAACAACTTAAGCAGTACTTGTTGTATTTTCTTGTACCTCGGAGCTGATAATCTCAATTCTAGTTGTGTCCTCCAGAAAAATGTCTTAGAATCTGTACATTTTATTTCCATATCTGCCAAAGAGAGGTAGCAGTTTTTATCCCTGTACGCAGTGTATGATTGAGTAATTTAAAATGTAGAACAGAAAAGCTAAAAACTTTTAAGATGGACCTCGATAAACTCATAAACAAATTAACTTACAATAGAATTTATGGTAGCAGGGGAAATAAGCTTGACCTTATGGGTCCTTAGTAATCTTATGTTATTAACAACTGCAAGTAACTTGTAAGATTTTTGAAGAGAACTGCAGAACACACAAAGTCCGATAAAATTTTCAGTGTAAAGATAACATAAGAAATAAATGTGTTTACATGACTTCTTTCTGTTGTGCTTTGACTTTATTATTGGTGTTTATTTCTGAGAAATTTGTTCATTAACATTCCACATCAGTTTGCCATTGTACAAGCCTGGAAACACAGATAGAGAAGAGATAGAAATACACATCTGTTATGAAGGGCCTAAATGTTTCTTTTGGTTCTGCAGGTGGCATAATGATCATAAAGTGGCCAGAAATGAGTAAGGAATTTGGTAGTGCTTCAGCAACCAAGGAAACAACCCTTTCTTTGTGGTGTTTCGCAGTGAATATATCCTGAATATTGCATTTGATATTTGAAGCTACATTCCAAAAGAGATATTAACAAACTGAATGAAGTTCTAAGGATAAGTTTAAAAAGAAACCCCCAACAAACAAACAAAAAAACCCAAAACTCTATATCAAGGAGGTGGAGGGATTGATTTCTGAGGAAAGATAAAAGAAACCAGTATGTACTGCTTGACTCAGCAAAGAAAAGGGGCAGGGAGAATTAACATGCTACAAATAGTTTGAAGTCAGTGAGAAATAATTTAGTGCAGGACAAGATGATGAAGTAGAATATTGGCATTAAATTAAGGAAAAGAAAAAAAAGGAAACTGTAAACTGAATGCCAAAACAACCATTGCAGAGTAACTATGTTGACCATCTGATTGGATCGAAATTACAACACAATGGAAGTTGTTACACTACTAAGGTTGATCTTTAACCATTTATATTAAAAATATCAGAGATCTATAAGAACACTGAGTCAGAAATTAAGATTTTTGGTGATACTGTTTTATTTTATGATCTGATAAAACATCCTGGCCTGTGTTATGGGGAATGTTGCCAGCAGATAAGTTGCTTCCTTTGTTTGAATTTTTTTCTAGTAAATTGCCACCGTGAGCCTATACACCCTAAGGTGTCGCGAGGAAGATGGAGAAGAAAACAGTAAAGGATAATAAGGAGAGTTTTGAAACATGAAAAGAGAAAGAGAGAGAAGGAATAGAAGCTGTGTAAATAGATAATTTGTATGAAAAAGTAGAGGTTAATACTGTCAGGGCCCTAAGAACAATACACATGTCTAACTGTCCTTGCTCAGCCTCACCTGGGTCCTCTCAGTGTCCCTTGTGGGGCTCAGGACCCCAGCACAGCTTACTGGGCCTCCATTCTCTGTGCCAGGGCTGGTTCCCAGCCCATGCCTGGCCGGGAGTCAGTCTCTCCCCCTGCCCTGCAAGGCCCTCAGGGCACCCGGGGCTTCCCCCAGTGACCCCTCTGCCCTCCTGCCTTGGGCAGTGGGACAGGACTGCCTTCCCGGACCGGGAATTCCCCAGGGCTCCCAGCCCACGGGAGCTGCTGGCTCACACCTCCACAATAAAGAGTATACTCAAGAGAGCAACTTGTAAGTGGGTGAGAAGGGATTCTTCTAAATCATAAGTCATTTGCCTCAGGGGAAAGAAAAATCCTCTCAGCTGTTATGCAGCTCAGCTTCGCAGACAGCTCTCTCTTTTAGAGAGGTGACACATTGCATGCTATTTTTTTATGACAAGTTAAAGTTTTCTGTGATTTTTTTCAGAGCAAAATTGTATTTTCTGCTAACATGTTTTCTGCAAACTTGTAAGGACTCCTTGGAACTGCATTGCTTAAAAAATGTGATGTTTTCATTCATATACATAAAATATATGTACACTTCGATTAGATATATGTACTTAGCAGTAAGTTTACATTAGTATTGCATTTACATTTGTAATGCCATTGTGCAAAAGTTACAAGACCTTGAAAAGTTTCCACAGCGTTGATAATTCAAATAAGTTTTGAAATTTGCTGTGGAACGTACAGAAACCTGTCAGTGTTCTAACACTTGAATTTAAAATGGCCAAGATTATTAAAATAAAGCAAATCATGCTTTAATATTATATTCATTTCACTTTTTTCCAGCTCTTTGAGAACTCTTCAATTTATTGCATTGAATCAGTGTCCTTTGAAAAAGACCTGATTATGTTGCCCTTGCAGTTCCAGAACTCATATTTTAAAAAGGTCAAAATGTTTATCTTTATAACAGAAAGTCATAGCTACTTATTGGTCTTGAAGTTGTTTCCTGATCTGTTCCCCTGATGTTAATTTTAGTGCTTTGGCTTTCTTATTCCCTTTTTCTTATAAGCCTGAGGTATATGCTTTTGATGTACATAATTCAAGACAAATAAAAATAAAACCAAATAGAAAAGAGCTCTTTGATCTTCTAAATAAATTGCTAAATTAATCTCTTTTTCTTACCTAGTTTTTGAAAAGGACACTGGTGCTTTTGATGTACTGAGAGAGCAAATTGCCCCTTAGATACATACCTCAGTGCTCTTCTAGGGTTTCTGTTTTTCTCCGTCACCAAAAAAAAAAAAAGTCAGACCTTGGCCTTCTAAATGATCGCCTTTCCAATGGCCATAAAGGAATCACAGGTTTTCCTTTTATAATTGTTTTAACCTCTTTGATTTGTTCTTGAACACTTCTATTGATAGCTCAGGGAAGAAATTTTTGTCTCTGTAGAGCATGGTCCCATTCACAGTTGATAATGTATAATTTTACAATTGGTGTAAATGTAAATACACTTGACATATTGATAATGTAACAGGACTTTTGAATTCCATAGTGAAAATATGCAAAAGGTTATAAATTAAAATTATGCTTAGGCACAACTAATACTTTTTCATCTGGCAATCATATTTTTCTGTCATGTCAGAAAGCTATATATTTTAGTATAAAAGGAAGAAAATCTTGATGGGAAAATGTGGTTCTTTAATAATGTTTCTTTTCATTATAAATAATGCTAACTATTTTTCTTAACTTATATTTTATGTAAATGTCTGTCTTTTACATAAATATTTTTGTTCAGAGAATGAAAAATAGAGTAGTCTGTTTTGGAAAAAGGAAAATAACACCTCTCAGTACTTTTTGTGTATGAAGTGTCTCTGTTTTAGGTATGAAGCTACTGATTGTTGTAGAGACTTGATAGCTTTTGACATATTTCTTAAACCAATATTTAGTCCAATCTTCTAAATATTAATTGGTAGAGATGACAATTAGACTTGGAAGTATGTGACAGAGGAATGGACAGGCTCTGTGTTGTCAAATCAAGAGCAGATTTTTATTGTTTTTTTTTTCTGTATTGCCCTTGGCAAAGTATATTCATGGTAAACTTCTCTATCCCATGATGGAATAAAACACCAGATAATTCATAAGGGAATTAACTCTCTGCTGTATGAACTCTTTTCTTTGTAATAACAAAAATGTGTCAGTCAGCTGGGTGTGAGAAGGAGTTAACCTGTTTGCACGGCATTTCCAGATAACATTACCTTTCATCCTGTTGGTCTTTCACAAGAGGAGAGCTCACATTGTGGCCATCTAAGAATTTGCTGTTCAAGCAAACACTGAGAATGATTTTGCTACTTTTTGCCTACTGTCCAAATAGACAGCTACAACATGTTTTAAAAAAGCTCATAGATATTAATGTTACTCATAATTCTTCTACCTGTTTTATGGACTAGCTTTGAATTAAGTCCAATCTGTTAATTATGTCCATGAGAATTCCATCAGAAGTGGGACATAAAATAATCTTTTGGACACTAATAAAATTTGGACCTAAGCTGAGTCTTTTGTTGTTCAACACTCCTTGGACTTGAAGAGTTCTCAGTATTATTAAAACCAGAATTTTGTGTAGTAAACAATACATTTGGAGTTTGACAGCTGATCTAAAAATGTCATGTTTGTATCTACACAGTGTTATATTGATGTCTGAGCCAAGAAACCTGATAGCACAGTTTGGCTGACTTTCTTCCTGAATCAAGCTTGACTAGAAACTTGTTTGGTTGCATTCCTAAGTTTTGGTATATGAGGAAGCTTAAAGGCTGTGATTGTCAGGGCTGTTTAAGATGCTCATAGGTCTTAACTACCCTGACCAGCCTCACACCATCTGCACTGTGTTCCAGAAGCCTCATGTGGACTGAGGCCTGATTAACCAGTCCCCTATCCTGGGCTGTTACTGAAACCTACTTGTCCGGTTTATGTTCATCTCATGTGGACAGACCTTGGACCTACACTGAAGGTAACTTGTCTCCTGAAAGGACCTCTCATATGGTAGTTAATCTGGCTTCCAGTCTTGTCTTTGGTCCTGTCTTCTGCTGCTCCTGACTGGATCCCTGGATAAACTGTGCCTGGTTCATCTCCTTGCTTTGTCTGGGACTGATGCTGGACTCCGTTATCAGATCAATGACAGGTCCACTTTGGCTGGGAAGGGCAGTGCCCTCTGAGTGCTCTGAACACTCTTGGCTGCTCTTCTGTGGGGTGGCTCTGCCCTTTGGGATTCCCTCTACAGGGTGGTGATTCTAAGCAGTGAGGAAGTGGGATGGTAATGGTAAAAAGCCAAGCAAACTAACCAAGCCAAAACCAAGACCAAAACCATTCAATGGTAGACAAGAGAATTCGAAAATCTTGTTGTGTAAAGAACTGGTGAACCTCACCTTGCCTGAAAAAAGATTGATGCACCAGCTGAGGGCTAATGTGTCTTTAGTGTTTCCTGCTTGTACCAGTGAGATTGGTCTGCTTTGTAAAAAGAAAATCAAGAATCATACGAAGTATGCGGTCCTTTTAAGTGAGGGGTTTTAAACTGGGGGCGTCCTGTTATCACTATTCCTATGGTTTGTCCAGCAACTTCTAGTTATTCTATTTTCACTCTCTTGTTTTCCTAGTGCAGATGTAATTTTATATGTGTAATTAAAAGCTCTAGAGACTTAAGACTTGAAAGTGGAATAATATTTGAAAAAATATGAATTCTTTAACCAACATAATAGTATGTATTTTTACAGATAGAGAATATTTTCTCTCGAAGAAGGCATGAGAAACACATTTTTTGAAACACTTTGTATGTTTGTTGATTAAAGTATTCATCTGTTCCCAAGATAATTTAAATCCCCAGCATCCCAAATAAGGAGAACTAATGTTGGTGGGCTTCTTACATGCTTGTGTAGTTTTTGAATCTGACTGCTGTTCTGAATAGAAATATTTTCCTGGTTTTATTTATTTGCTTAAAGTTTCATCCTGCAGCAGCATAGAACCATTTTTACTAAAGAATAGCAATAGCTAAAATACTTTCTATCCCTGTTTTTTTTTTTTTAATGAATGAACATTTTTCTAATTGAAAAGCTGTTGGCAGGAAATATTTGACTGGCCCTAATCACTTAAACTACATATTTGAAAAGGGAGATCAGTAGAGAGTGTTATGGACTTGGAACATTTATACGTTTAGCAAAAGTAGAAAAGTAAACAAACATTGCTTTCTATGTCAACAAATGTTGGCAAGATCCTAGATCTAAATAGATATCTTCAATAAGTTAATATGTTGGGATTTTGCCAAGATTTCCCAGTATCCATTGTTGTTTTACTGTGACAGAAGCTAGGAACAACTCAGACCCAAGCAGCTTCTGAGTTATAAGTCTCTTAAGATCCTAAAATTAGACTCTAGAACGTATTTTTTGCAACAATTATAGTTTTCAGTGTATTTTTACAGTTTTCCTATAAATGGTTGCTGTTCATAAAACATTGATAGATTTTTCATCAATGTAATAATATTCTCTCAACCTTCTGAAGTTGTTAAAAACAAGGACAGTATATCTTTGGAATGTGTTGTATGTGTTCATTTTGATATATCAGTTCATAATTTACTTTGCTGACAAACTTTATTAGCACAGGCTTAAATCACATCTTAGCTACATCTGAATGGATATGGTGCCCTGAAACATCCTTTGCTCCCATTTTATTTTTATATTACAGTATTGTGTTATAGTAGAAGCTGATTTTGCCACTTAAATGATATACAGCATTTTCTGTCACATACATCAAATTTTACACAAACCATGATTATTGCATGAAAGTATTTTTAAATGTTTTTAAAATTACATATCATGGCACATTTATAAATACCATTGCTAGCCCCAAAATTCCACTATGACATAATAGTCACAATTTTTATTAGCTCTTAAGTTACTGTGTAATTTGGGAGAAAAAAATAACTACAGGAATAGCCAATCAAATGGGGAGTGTTATGATATTAAAGATACTGCTGATTTTGAGACTATCCAAGCAAAGTTCAGCATGATAGCTAGGCATCTTCACTAAGTACATGAAATGGACAGGCCCAATACCTCTGCAGCCTTAATTTGTTCCTCCTGTATGTATGAATTTGGATAGTTGTGTTAATTACATAACTGCATACAAATTAAAGGATCATTTCCTTATTTGCTTGTTTGGGTTTTTTATGATAAGACTGTAATTTACTTTATGTGTAGTATTTTAAATTCTTGACTAATAACTGAAAGACTGTAGTGTTTGTGTTCCTTTTTCTTTTAAGGAAGCCATATAATTATGATTCTTTCGTTAGATGACTCAGCTGTTTCTCAGTACTATCAGTTTTCATAAAACAAAATCACCACCAGAATAATATTACAGATTTATTTAAAACACTTTTTGGTGCCTCTCTAATTGCTTCTCCAGAATTTGATAGGATCAAATTTAAATGTATTACACTCAAATACTTCCTATTCAGAAAAATGTAAAAAATAAATAAAAGGATACTGTATGAAAACCCTTTTTCAAGTGTATTCTGTTTTGCATATAGGAAAGTTTTAGTCATTTGGCTTTGTATCAACAGTGGTTGTACTCTAGCAATGTTATCAAGCTTGTGACAATGTCTGAACTCAGAAAATTCTAACAAGTACAAAGTAGAGCTCATATTAGGGAAAAAATGTGTGAGAACATATAAATTAATAACTAAGGAGGTTAGAGTAAATTAAGTGCATCATTTCAGTCCTTGTATAGAGAGAATGGGTGGTACAAAGGTTCTGAAAGAGTACATTATCATTAAGAGTTTATTAAATTTAAGATTACTTACCTTAAATCAATCTTCCTATGATTACAGTACAGTTATCCAGTTAAATGACATTGACATATTCCAAAGAATTTTCAACCAGGTCAGGTTAATAATGACAGAAATAGGCCATGCAAAGGCAGGTGTTTTGTCTTCTCTTTTTTAGTGGATGTGATCAAGGTAAATTCTTCAGTTTCTATTGCTATCTCATAAGTACTAATTAATGCAGTTTAAAGGTACTATTCTTTGGTTTGCCCAACATTTTTAGGAACAATTTCTTTAGATTTTTTGAGTGAAAACACTATTCTTTGTAATATCTTTTGTAAATAAAATCATTCTGTGTCAATCTACATTAGCATTTTTTGGAATCTAGTCACATTCCCCACAAGGGCATCCAGAAGATGAACTCAGGAAATGTCCTCTGTAGATGTGGGATTTCTCTAATGTTTTGATGATAAATATTTTTCGTTGTTAAGGTGCAGCAAGTCCCACAGAAGAGCTCTGTAAAATTGCTGTCTGAGTAACAGGTCTCTTTCTACTTTTGTGTTCCTTTCTTGTACTTTGCTCTGTAGCACTTAAAAGAACGCCACTGAGGTGTCCTTTTAAAGAAATTTGTATAAATGGAGTGCATCAAAAAGTCATCCAATCATGCAATTCCTTGACTATTTTTGCAAATCTATATCCTCCTTTGACTCATAAATCACACAGAATTCTGAAAGTAGCAAAAGAACCCAAAATAAAAATTTCCAGATATTCCAGATCAGTCAGCTATGAGCAGCAATATAATTATTTGTGGGTTTAAGAATGTCATTTTAATGATTATACTTGACATAAGAATAGTTTAATTGAGCTCTCTCAATAAAACTGAGTATTTAGGTGAAACTAAAAGCTTAATTTATTTTTTTTCCTGAGTAATAGGTATTGAAAAATGGCTGTTAATGGGAGACCACAGAGACCACAGGTAACATCAAATGCAGTACATACCTCTGGTAAACATAAATTTTGGCAATGATAAACATAATATTTGTTTCATGGTTTGCAATATAGAATAAAATCAGATGTGATGGAAATGTACAAATTTAAAACATGGGATAGATAGCAACAATGAGAGTGTTAATAATAGAATAATGAAAGTTATTACTTATTTAGATTTATAAAATACTTTTTTTTACTTAAAAAAATAAAAAGCTTATAAAATACTTTTTTTTTTTTTTTTTTTTTTAACTTAAGAAAATAAAAAGCCTCATGACCATTCTACAAACTCTCTCCTGTAAAACAAATTCCAGAGGCTCATGTGGTGGTCTTTCACTCATAAAAAAATCTGAATTCTTTCACAGCAAATTGTGGGGGAATGTCACTGACTATAAGGGGACTAATAGTTCTAGTCTTTGATCAACATAGCCTACATCTTTATTGCAAAGGGCTTGTCCCAAAAGGAAAGCTACACACATACCTGAATTTATATCATCTGAGTGAGACACTTCCTTCTGAAAGCATCATTCCATTTCTTCTATTACCTTTCAGAGTAATCATCTTTACAAAAACATAAATTGGATTTCTCAGCATCTTTGGATACATGTTATTCGGTTGGAAAAGTGATTTATATCCTATGTATTTACTATTTACTATTACAACAGGATGCTCCTCAACCTGCAACAGAACTTACGGACTATTCTGCCTGGAGTGATTCTTGGATGTGTCTGATGCAGTCATACTCAAACACAAGGTCCAAGAAGCTAAGCTGAAATTTTGTCCTAGTCAAAATCTGTGTCTTTGCAGACTTTCACATTTATACCTAATACTTTTCTTCTACTGATTTGAATCAGATTGTAAATTTTAAGAAAAATCAAGTAATGTGGCAAAAATATTTTTTTCCCTTCAGATAGGCATCTATTCATGGCCTCTTTTCAGGAGAAAATCAAATTTTATTGGCACTGAAATAATTGGTATTCTTCATACTGAAGTGGAAGTCTTGGGATTGTGTAACACTGAGAGCTGATAATTTTTTTAATCTGGTTAATTAGATGTATCTGAAAGAGGCTACACACTAGGAAGTGAAAGATTGGCTATATCACATAGAATAAAAATCTTATCAGTTCATTTGAAAATAAATGAAATTGAGAGCCCTTGCACCAAGGCATATGTCTAACTTCAGCTTATAGTATGATAAAAGTGCAGGTCTGAAAACGAATATCCAGTAAAGCCCACTGTTGGTTTGCTCACACTATCACTATTCCCAAATCTAGTGTGACAATCTTTAGAAATTTTAATATTATGTGAACATTTCTATAAATTGGGAAATTTCTCAGCTCATATGTTATTGTTATTTTTATAACAGGCAGATTCCTGTCAAGCACAGAGGTATAGTGGAAGTAAAACCACATAAATGTCCAGGCTTGAAAAAGTTGTTAAAAGCTCTTCCTGGGACACTCCCACTCCTACAGTGTGAACAAACCTGCCAGAAACAGGTAAGTGTTGCTCTTCTAGAGGCTTCTGTCTGGCAGATCAGGCTGCCAGCTGGAGATATATTGTGGGAAACCCCTGGTGAGCAAGTGCAGTATTTTATAATATCATTCCAGCTGGCAGACTGCCTAGGATGGTATTTCTGTGCACTCTTCAAAACACTTTAGGAAGTTTATTAAGATTGCAGGCAGCAACCATGACAACTGGTAGGAGCTGTATTTCTCAAGTGCACTAGAAAAGCATATATACAAATAAATGTATGTTGTGGGAATATACAGGTCAATGCAATTCTCTGTTGTAATTTCAATATGTATTGAATAGCGTGGTAGCTGGCCTCTGAGCATTACAGCTTAATCCAGGCAAGAAGTCTAATGGAACAAAACTTCACACTAATGTTTTTGTACTTGTTTGTGTGCATCAGGTGTTATGTTTTGTGGTGCTGGATCATATTTTTATGTAACTAGTCACACGTGAACCTGCAGGAGGGTCAGTTAACAGTTATAAATGACAACAATGAGCTGCTATTAGCATATGAATAATTTTCTATTTACTAAAGACTAAGACCTCAGATACACCAGGTCTCCTGATAGATCTCGTGATCAGTAGCCTGCTCTGTGTGCTGTAGTCAGATCCTGTAGAACTGTGCCCCACTAGAGAGAGCAGGACCTGTGCTGTGGCTACCTTTTGTTCATGGCTCATACTCTGTGGAGCAGCACTACTCCTGCTGCTCTCTAACACACAGACGAAAATCATCCTAAGAAGTAATGTGAGGAAAACTAAGCAGACAGCAAAGCAAACCCCATTAACAACTGAACAAAATTAATTGAACTAAAAAGGAGAAAATTAAAGTATAGTGAAGCCAAAACAAAATTTAAAAATAAAAAAGGAAAAGTGGGAATAAAGAGTAATATTTACATTATAAAAAGTCCTTGGCAAAAAAAAATAAATCAAAATCTTACCAAATACAGCAAGGGAAATGGAAATGAAAAGGTCTAACTTAAGCATGTAAAAATAGAAAAAGAAATCTCATATGAATCACAACATTTAAATTATTTGTTTCTATAATTTTTTTTGTCAATGATTTTAACCATCATAATTTTAAAACCTAGTCTACTGAAAAAATTCTGGTTTAAGTGGACAGAAACCTGGACAATGTTGGGTGCAAAAAAAAAAAAAAAGAAAAAAAGAAAAATCTGAGAAATCTGAAGTTATGTGATTTTAATCCCATTATTATGATGATTCCCTTCTTGTAGAATTGAGTTTTGACTTTTATATTTTTGTATAATAGCTATAGCACACTGTAGCACACTAGTAAATAAGTAATTCTTATACAAGAAGTGAAGAATTTGTTCCAAGGCATTAGCCATCCCTTCACTACATTAAAAAAAAAATTCCTACCATTTGATTTACTGATGATACAAAGAGGGGTGAAAAGGAAGTGTGATTTTAGCTATAGTCAGATATAATTAGACTGACAAATCCTAGGACTACCTATATTCAATTTTAGACTCAGATTAAGTACAAAACAACATTAGTGCTTTCTCAGAGTCATTCACTGCCTTGTATATCCTTGGAAACAAGAGTACACTTCTGTGTCATAGTCACACTCTGGCTGTTAGCAAACGAACAAATCCAAATATTTTATCTTCTTTGGAAAGTTCAAAGCTGAATACTTACCTTTTCTTCTCAAAAAAACATTTCTGCCTGTTTAGATTTCTTCTGGACTATTTAGAATCTGTCACCTCTGAGTAGGGAAAAGGGTCTGTGTAAGGATACTTAAGCTTCAAGAATTTTGTAGTAGAAACACCAAATGATTTAAATCCATTTTAAAGATTCTTTTTTCCAAGAAAACAAGTGTTCCATTTCCCCCTTTAGTCTTACTGCAGGAAAAGCTATCACAGAATACCATGAAAGTGAATTGCTGCCCCATGACAGATGGCTGAGAATTGAAAAAGGAATTACTTTTAAGACTTATTAAGTACACAGTTTGCTACCTGTTTCCTGCAAATATTTTTTTTTTTAAAAAAAGAAAACCCAAAATGTTTAGATAACACCAAAACTATTTTGAGTCTTGTTTAAAATATGGCTGTGTTCCAATTAATGACAATTGTTAAAACTATAGAGTAAGCAGTGATAAAAGCAAGTGAACTAAAACACTGAGGAAATTAGTTCTATTTAAAAAAATCAACAGAAATCAGTAAAGCAGTAAAAGAGCAATGAAGTCTAACAAGTAAAAAGTTTAACAATAGCAAGCAGACTACATAGGCCAATAGTTTCTAACCTTATCCTTGGATTGTTGGCTAAAGCCAACAGAAAACATTCTGTTCTTAGGTAACTCATTGGCTTCTGTCTCTGTGAGGTTTAGTTACATCAGCATTTCTTGTAAAGAACTTACAGTCTTGTTGCAACTGAAGCAAATATCACTTGGGGCCAGATTAATCATTGCTTTTTCTTGTGTACTCATTTATAACATTGTAAGAGGTGTTAAAAATGTTTAGTCTGATTTGTTGGGCAATGATGAGGCAGGCCTCTTACACTTGCTAGAATGCAGGGGAAAAAAAAAGGGAAAAATTATGTTAGATGTTCTATAAATAAGCATTTCAGAAAGCTATTTTTATTTTTCTAGTAGACTTTAAAAAGTCATTAAAATAATAATTTTTCATCTAAAGATATATTTATTAATAGTAATAGAGTTTTATAGAAGTTTTACTAGCCTTAATATATTGACATTGAATCCCTGCTTATACCTGTCTGAAAAAACCACTCTGAGCTTCTAAAACAAAATAAAAATATCCCTCCAGGCAGTAGGAACTTGTGTAGGGAGAACCATTTATTGAAAAACATTTCCTTTGTAGCTGTGCATAAAATTTTTATTTGATATCAGGATTTCTACAATAAAGTTATATTTTGCTATGAAGAAAAGAAACAGATGATGGCTAACTTAAAGCGAAAAAAAATGAATTGAAATTACCAACTCAGAGTTTTAAGTAACCCATTAAAAATGGTATAAAAAGATTTTTGAAATTCTGGAAGATGTGGGAATGATTTTAACTTTGCTCTAGTCCTTGTTTGTGGGTAAATAGTCTGTATCTTGGACAGATGGAGGAGTCATGCAGTAGCTGAATTACTCATGCAAGGCCATGTAAGGAAAGTATGATTAAGCAAGAAAAGGATACAGATATTTTGTAATCTAGGCACTAAACAGCCTTCCTGTTTGCTAAAAATGAATTGAGCTCCATCCAGCTTTCTGTTGCTTCTTTAAACTTTTCACAAGCTTCTCCTACATATCTGATTGCGACCTGAATGAAAGTAATTCTGTGAATGTAATAAAAATACAACAAGGGAATTACATGGAATATATTTGTCTTTGCATATTTTGAAATTAATACCTTGGGCCTTATGTGCATCAGGACCCTTCTCTATACTGACAAGAACTCTGCTCTTGCACGCTGCAGCACCATTGAAGCAATTTAAATTTAGCATTTTAGATTTCCCCTCTGGAACTCACAAGACTCTGGAACTCTAGGATCCAAATAAACACTTAGCCAACATTTGATGACAGTCCTTCTTGATATGTTTGCAATTATAGCCAAGCCAATATTCAATATTAGGTGCTGGAATGTGCCAGCTAGGCATTATTAGAACCACTAATGTGCTCCAAAATGTTCTGGTGAGCAAAAACTTTCGCAATTGATAATCATTCTGTCATGGTTTTTTTCACATTTATGTGCTATGTAAAATAAATTACAACAGTAACAGATTATCTGCTCCACAAAAAAAAATACTTATGGTTTGTAGTAGAATATCAGATCACTATATATGTCTGGAGAAGATGCCTTAAAGTTTGGTAAGTATCATTACAACAGCTTGAAGTTTGTCATTATTGACAATATATTCCACACTCCTTATGGTAATATTTTAGACAATTTAATATTTTAAGGGTCAGGTAAAGTCACTGATTCAAAGAGAAGAGATACCTACAGGTAGATCTTCAGTACTAGAAATATTTCTGGCTCTTGGCAGGATTTTATGCAGTAAGCTACTGTAACAACAGGATTCCATTTGCAGCTCCTGTGGTCGTGTTTACTTGTTATCAGGTAGCAATTGCTGATAATGGACTCCTACATAGGCTCTGGGTTGAGATACAATCCTCTTTAACCCCATGTCTGAAGAAACAGGTAATTGACCACGTACCTCAGATCATATGCTTATTAATCACCTAGATAGTTTTCTGTCCAGTCAGGTACATGACAAGATCCTCCATTTCTCACATTTCCCCTGCTCTTTACAGAGCAATTAACCTAAAATGTTAAAATCTACATGGGAAACAATTATATCAACAGAGGAGTTAATTAACATGCTTAGCTGAAGCAAAGGCTCTATGTACTGAATGAAAAGGCTTTATGCAAAGTTAGGTAGGGATAAAAACCTGCAGTTAAAACAGACTTAAGTGATATGATTAATCTAGAGAAAATTTACAGGTCTCAATTATAATTGTAAGGAAATGTAGGTGTAAAACGAAATCCTTACTTTTTGCTCTGCAGTCTGTGAAACAATAAGCTGGCAAAATTCAGTGAAACATTTAAAGCAATGTTAGCAAAAATGTCATAAAAAAAAAGTTGTAAGAAACATGTCTAGCTGCCTGCAAGACAAGAAAAACTGAAAAAAATAGATTGATATGTGTACTGGCACAGAGACTAGGCAGCATGACAGACTCCATACATAGTTAATACAACTACACGAAGAACAGATGTTCTGTCAGTAGAGTGCACAGCAGGCCATGAGCAAAGGGTAAGCCAAAAGTTTGATCTCACCAATCCATAGCCTTGGGACCATTCCAGCAATCTGAATTCCCCTGTGAGAATTCCTAATCTGAAGTTCCTGAGGACAAAATGCCAAAGTTGGAGATAGTTTCCAGAGAATCACCTTCCCCCAAAGTGCATATATACCCAGATTAAAAACCTCAAGAGTCATAATGTCATAGAATGGTTTGGGCTTGAAGGGAACTTAATCACTATAGATCTCCAACCTCCCTGCCATGAGCAGGGAACTTTTCACTAGACTAGGATGTTCAAGCTCCATCCAGCCTTATCTTAAACACTTGTAGGGACAGGGAGGCCACAACCTCTCTGGGCAACCTGTTCCCGTGCCTCACCACTCTCACAGCAAAGAATTTCTTACTTACATCTAATATAATCCTGCCATCTTTCAGTTTAAGGCCATTCCTTCTTATCCTGTCTCTATATATCCTTGACAAAAGCCCCTCTCCAGTCTTCTCATGGGCCCCCTTTAGGAACTGGAAGGCTGCTATTATGTCTCCCTGGAGCCTCTTCTCCAGGCTGAACCCCAATTCTCTCAGTCAATCTGCATAGGAGAGGTGCTCCAGCCTTTTGATCAACTTGGTGTCTCTTTTCTGGACTTGTTTCAACAAATCCAGTTTCTTTCTTGTGCTGGGGACACCAGAACTGGATGCAGTACCACAGCTGGGAAGTCATAGCATGCCTATGAATCAGTTAAATTCAACTTTCTTCATTGAGAAATAATGCATTACATTTTTGGAAATAAGATCCCCAGCTTTCTGATAGTTATAATTACCAAGAGAAGGACTACCATTTCACTTTAAAACATGTGCTTTTAAAATACCATAAACATATATTAAGCACACTTACATACATAGAGTCATGGCATATGGAGTAGTGTAAGTAGTGAAGCATTTTGATGATTCTGCATAGCACTCTAAAAATGTTTCTTCTAGATTGTGACATGAAGTTGCACCAACAGGAGTTTGGTGAGATTTACTACAGAAGACAGAATTGCTAATGAATGGTGTGTTTCCCAGTAAATAAATGCCAGCTTTTTTGAAATTATTTTCATATATGCAGACTTAGTTCTTGAGCACATAAAATACCTATGCACAATTTCATAAATAATTCCTTCTTTTAAGTTTTGTAACATATGGCTGGTGTTCCAAAGTTGCAAAATGTGCATATCAACCTGAAACTTGAGTTGATCCTATTCCTTATCCCTAGGTTTACAATCTATGTTCACCTGTGTAATTGTTAGAAAAAAAAAATGGTGCAAGGAGTGCTTTTCCTAAGGAAATTGACAATACCACAAACTTCAAACTCTCCTCATCTTTATGACTGTTAAACTTTTAAACTTTCCTAATCTTTTTGGTACGGTGATCTGTGTTGAGAATGGAACTTGAACAATGTTCTGTAAAAACTGCTGGAAATAATACAGTTCAATGTATTCTAACTGCAATTACATTTATATTGCTATTAAAAAGCATCACATCAAGTTTTCTTTTTTGTTGTTGTTGTTGTTTACTCTGATTTTTTTTCATTATATGAGTGATCAAAAAAAATGATCATTTGACTCTTTTTAAAGAATCAAATGGGCTGTGGAAGTGTTGACATTTGAAGACTATTAAGGACTTTTTGAGCCTAGATTTTATTTATCCAGTATGCTAAAAGCAATAATCATAGCTGAGTGTTTCAATCTTAACCTCATAAAGACCTTTCTTCACATTTATGTGTAGAAATAAATTTAATTTAGTCTTATAAATGGTAAAAGATTTTTGGAAAGGCAGGGGAATTTTTATAAGTTTTATGTTTGTTAGATGCTACTATTCATGCAAAGCATGTACTGAAGCACTTTGAAAGTTATTCCTAGTGGTAGAGATATTCTCCTATTATCCTGCTATTGTCTCTGTGCTTTTTAAATTCTGTATTTAGGTTCAAGTTTCCCACTTTCCTCTTCTGTTCTCATTCCTGCTTGGTACCCTTTTTTGGATGGAATAAGACTCATGATAGCTGAGAAATTAAAAAGTCTGTTTTTGCCAGTCTAGGTTCTAATTATTGCTATGTGGCCTACTGTATTTACTATATTTAAAGCTATCTGAAGTTCCCAAAGTATTTTATTACACTTGTTTCATTTAATATTACATATGCAGAAACCATTTACTGGTCGTGCAATATGACCTGGCTTGTGAATTAGTGTTCATACAATATGAGACTGTTTATGTAGTCCTTTTCTATTAAAAACACAATCTCATTAGTGGTTGAGGAAAATTGTCAGCATAGTATGCTGTCTGATAGCTTGTTTTTAGGTAATATGGTATACAAAGGATTTATAGGATTCCAGTATATTTAACAGCTCTGTTATGACCCTTGGAGGCAAGGGCAACAGGTTCTTGTTAACAGATCCCTTGGGGAAGATTAGAGTGAAATGACAGTGAATGATTGGTGTTTGTAAATAAACATATATTTTATATATATATATATATGTATATATATGTATATGTATTGTGCAGGGTTTATTTTAGAACAGTAGCTGCAATGGAAAATATCTAAGTAGCCATTTTGGCTAGTAATTTAATTTCTAGTAATTTAACGGTTCAAAAGCTTAAAAATAACACTTAAGAAAATGTATAAGGAAGAGAAATAAAAACAAACAATAAAAGTAGAATGTGGAAAGATGTCACCCCTTGTGGATTCTGGGACAAGACTTGATTGTTGCTATTTTGATGTCTGTTGGTTGAAGTGATGGCCACAATCGATCTGCTGGGGTGAGGGAAGCCCTTGACACATAAAATTCAGTGGGTTAATATACATTTAGGTTTGGGTGGAATACCCTTGTACTTCCTCTTGAGAAGGGGGAGTTTTTCAGGGCCCCAGAAATTAGTCAGGAGGTCTTTGGTGGTGTGTGACACCTTCCAGTACATGACAGCTGTCTTTCAAGTCAGCATAGTTGAGCCAGTTATGACCCATCAAAAGGAACAAATACCTTCAGGCCTAGGTGGGAATGTCCTGTGTAAACATAGAAATTATGTATATAACATATAATTAATATAATACTATATATATATATATATATATATATATATATATATACACACAATATAATACAATATATAAAACAATAACTTTCCTGGGGGAAGGGTTGCAACTGAGCCAGTTGTGTAAGGGAGGACATGGGCATAATAAAAAGCACTTTTGTTCCTCCAAACATCTGCTTCTTACAGCCTTCTCCTTCATCTGGGTCAAAACCCAGCTTGTATTTTCCAGGGGTGGGTATGCACCCTTTCTGCCTTATATAGATCAGAGGTTTTGCCACCAGACAAGAACTCCCATTGCAAAAGGCTCCACTTTGGTTTGGGGTGTGTGTGCAAACCCGGCCTCAGCAAAACACCTGCTGCTTTTGCAAATGGCCAATTGTGTGAGTCATTAATCTTTAGCATTTCAGTCTCTCACACACACCTTTTCTGGCAAGGTCTTTTGAATTTTGTATTTTTAATTCATGGAATCATAGAATGGTTTGTATTGTAAGGGGCCATAACAATCATGTAGATCCAAGCACCCTACCACGAGCAGAGATACTTTCTTCCAGCTGAGTGGTTGCTCATCCACCCTGGCCTTGAACACTTCCAGGAATGGGGCACCCACAATTTCTCTGGGAAACCTGTTCATGTGCCTCATCACCCACAGAGTAAAGAACTTTTTTCTAACATCTAATCTAAACCTACTCTCACCAATTCTTTGCTTGCAAAACACTTGTGCTGTCATATGAGATATTTTGAGGGCTTTTTGATTATGTATTTTATTCTAGTTGATAAAGTTTAATACTTCAGCCTTTTTTGTAGATTAAGAACTAAATATCATTATTACAATACCAACATAAGCTTGTTTCTAGGTATTTATTGGTGTATGAATGATGTGAAAACTATCAGTCCAATAAATAGTCTTTCTTTTCTTCTAAAAGTTGATGAGTATTGGAGAAAAGCTGATACACTAAGCATGAAGTGAGAAGAATCAGAGGGAATACTAATTTTGAATGCCTTATTTGCTTCCTTGTCTATTTTCTTTATATTATTCTTAAAAATGATATTTTAATTTCTTATCATGGCTAAGGTCTCCTGTGAACAAATTAATACAATGATAGGATTTGAAAGAAAAGTTAGTAATTCGAAAAGTTATACTGAAAAATATAGATAAAATGAAATATCCTTTATTGATTGTAATGAAACTTAAAGTGAACAGGATAGAATCACTAAGCAGAGGCACATAAACTATAGAAATAGAAGGAACTGCATCAGTTTAATAATCAGATTGTGTTTATGTAAATATGAGGGGATTTAAAATCATACATTCAAATAAGAAATTTGATGGCAATATATTTATACTAATTTTTGGAACATATATTTTCAAAAGCAGTTTGCCTCCCATCTTTCCTTTTAATCAAAATTGTATTAGAGCCAATGAGTTTTGCCACTGAAGTAAATACTTAATTATACCAAAACTGAGCACTTCTGGAAAATCTTGCCCTAACATTTACATAATTAAATTACCATATAAATGACTGCATTGTAGGATAAAAGCAATTTTGTATTACAATTGCAATTGGCTGGTTTTGTTTTCTTTCATGTTGTTATGTTTTAAGTACTTGGTACAATTAATTGTAGTTAAATATTTATGGTTTTTTCTAATATATTGTGTTTCAGGAATATATCTACTGAATATAAAAATTACATATTCCTAAAAGTCTGATGTTTTATTAAATACTAAACCTTTTTTTCCTCTTAAAATCATATTTTAATCTTAAATCTATCAAACATTTTCTCGAAATTGTCTATGGAACAGAACAAATAAAACCTAATCAAGCTGTCATATTTATTAAATGTTTGACAGTGGTTGCTGTGTGCCTAAATTTTAATTAACTGCACATGTTCTCAAAGATTTGCTATGTTTTGGGGTTTTTTTCCCTCACTCAAGAGCTATTCTGTGATAGAGTAGGTTGTTTGTAATATCTAATTGAGAAATGCAGAATTCAAGCTGTGTGTAGGTGATACATGAATTTTTCACCCCTGCTGACAGCCACATTGACTTCTGTGTAATTCTTTAAACTGATTCAATCAAACTCATGCTGTTTATGCTTTTAATTGATTGAATTAAAACATCATTTTAAACACTTAATCATTCCATTAGGCAGGACTGTGTTTGCCTAGTCTATGCTCAATCCAGCACAAAATAAGCACAGATTTCTTATTCACAAGGGATGGGAAAACTCATTCCTCGGTCTCTCAGTCTCCCTGGTTTGGTAGCCTCACGAAAGCATTTCACAAAAGATCTACTCTAGCAGTAATTAACCTATAAGAGACTATAAGGTTTATCCTGTTTTTGGAAAAGCATTGACCCATCACCTCAGAATGAATGGGTTAATAAAACTTAAATTCTTCTGCTTTCAAAATAGACTCAACATGAATTTCTACTCCTTAGAGTTTTCCAGCAGAAGCCTACAGAAGAGTGCTGTCAGCCTAGAACACATATTTTCACAAAATTTAATCTTTAAGGGTTTTCTTTACTTAAAAGAGTAAGAGGTACAGACACATCATGAAACTTGCAAAGCTTGGCAGCAACCTTTTGAGAAAAGTAACAACAGGAAATGTCTGAACCACCAAACAAATGCTATTGAGGAAGAAAGTTCTCTGACAAATTTAATTGCTTTCACAATTCCTGACTAGAATTTATGGCAAACTATGATTTTTCAGTCTATATTTTGGATTAGGTTTACTGTTAGTAATATATTTATCAACAATGGAAAAGTAGACTGTTCTCTCTCTCTTATTCCATTTATTTTAACTCATACTATTTACTTTCTTGAATCTAAATTTTTTTATCTGTAATTTTTTCACAAAGCTGAGTTTTTGCCGTTTTTGTTTTCCTCCACAAATAATGATTATGGTTCTATAATGCTACTTTTTGTGTATTTCTATAATGTATAGTATCCATAATGTATAGCATCCCTTTCATTCCTCTGAGATGGTTCCATAGGCATAATTGAAGATATTGACCATGTAAAGTGGTGATAAAAATATTTTGATAAGCAGTTGAGACATATGACAAAATATTTTGTGGGAGGCAAGGAGGAAGCCACATACATGATCACCCTAAATTTTCCCTTAATTCCTCATGAATGCTGCTTATATTAAAATTCTCAGAAGCTTAAAATATCATCCATGCAGAAATGAGACTTCTGAATACAAAATTTTCTGTTTTTATCCAAACATGGGTACCATTTATTTTGCATTAAAATTTTATTGGCTTACAAGAGGCATTATTCTGTTCTGAAATGGTAAGGCAGTTTTACTACATATTTGGTTTAAAGAGTCACTGTCTCATGATTTCTATGCTTGATGCCTCTCAATGATATTAAATGTGCATATCTACAATGTTAATTTTTTTATTTCTAATTTCACTCCTGAAATCACAACCTGAGCTGTCAGGCTCAAGCTGTGTTCTTCTCTTTGTATCTGTCATCTCTGCTAATAAGGATTTGCATGCCAAATTAGGCCCTTGGTTACAGATTAAATTCCATTATACTCGTATTATGTCCTCAGTGATAACTCCATAATATTATAACCTTCACTTTGGTGATACACCTGTAACTAAATAAATTTTAAGCCTCATTCAAAGGTTATTGGAAACAATATGTCTTTATACTGACTTTAATAAGCTTTAAATAAGGTCTTTATGTAACAACTCTGTTAATGACATGCAAGAAGGATTAATAGTCATTTTCTTAGCTATGTTGGTTAGTAGCAACAATCTTATTAGTATTACTGATTCATCTTTAAGGAAGCAAATTTTAAACAACTATTTGAATTCAGACATGAAAATAACAGATTTACCCTTAATAGCAATGTAGTTAGGGTTAGTAAAAAAAAGTGCTGCTTTTAAGTAATCACAGCACCTACTAAAATTGTATGTTAGGTTTAAATAGTGATTTCTTCATCCTAGGAATATATGTCTTTATTACTAATAAGAGAGTAAAATTTCATTAGTACATATTTGAATGAAAACAGTGGAGAAAATTATCTATCTGATAAATATAGAATGTATATGAATGTTTAAATAAAATATGTATCTATTATAGGCCACTAAGGTGAGAAAGTGTTTTTTTGGTATGAGCCCCCATAAAACTGCAGTACAAATGTGTTTTCTGGAATTACAGAAAAGAGTGACAAAAATTTGAAGTGTGATTAAGTTTGTTAGTAGCCTGTATGTGCACAAAAATCTTTGTGATACTCCAAAATATTCCTAACTTTGATTTTATCTGACTTTGGATAAACAAATGTGTTTTATAAACAGAAGTTGGCTATGTATTATTGTAATACTTCAGGTCAGGAGGAAAGAACCCTCTATGAACTGCTTTTATTCTAAAAAATACTGTTGCTATGACTACTTAAGGTGATGTCCTTTTTATTTAAAGTATTTTTAGTTCTTTAGTTACCCTAACAACAGGCTACACTTAAAATAGTAACTTCTAGCAAGCTACTTCTTGTTTGCGAAGAAAATCTCTTTGTCTTTCCTGATGAAGTTCTAGTCATTAAACGATGGAAAGGATAAAAGAAACTAAACTTCAAAATCATGTTGCACATATTTATCTTAAACAGCTTTAATCCATACAGAATCAAATAATCTCTGTTGATAATTTCACTGGATTTTTTTCTTTTTATGAGCAGATGAGATGATCCAGATGGAAGAGTATGAAAAATATTTTTGGCTGTCAGATCATAGCATGATATTGTATTTAAGTGGATACATATTTTAAAAATAGGCTGTAATATTTTACATAACCTCCCTTACTTCAGTCCACAACAGGAAATAATACGTGGTTAGGCTCCATTCCTGTAAGAAAAAATGTTTGCTTTTTTTCTTACTAAGCCCTATATCTTTATCAGACTTGAATGGCATTGAGTGCTAGAAAAATCATCCTTCTTACTCACTGTCGAGTGGTCAATAGCACAAGACAAGAATATAAGAACCAGACTGGTCATTCTTTTCTGACACAGTGCTTTGCAGTACAGGTACTCTGATGACTAGAGATGGCAGGTTTCATTTTGATAAATTTTCTGTAATTAAATTTATTTTTTTGATATTTAGGCCAGCGTCAATTTTTAAAACTTTGATGAACTGCAGTGAATGTACTCCATCTGATCTAATTTCTCATCTTGGTTTCAAATTTGCCACCTTCTCCTTTCAGTTGATCCAGTGAATAGTCATCTATTCAATTTCTCAATTTCAGTCCTTATTTTAAAGACTTCTCTCATGTCCATCTCTGGTTACGTCTTCCATGCTGAGGAATATCATTCTAGAAAATCTGTGGTAAAATCCACTGGATTTACAGACTGTTGGATGGACTTAAAACTGGCTGGTCTATAATTTTTAAAGTGTGATCATTTATGTCTTGATGCCTCATAGCTGATAATAAGTGGACTTATTATCTCCATCCCTGGAGTTCATATTGCTTAACACAAGCTTTATGAAGCTCATCAAGAGCAACCATATAGATTAAAACAGTCTGGAAATGAGTGAGTAAGAACTTAGCAGAAAACAATTGGCTAAATTAAATAACAACCCAGAATGCAGTAAGGTCAGATGTTCTCTAAACAAGAGGCTGCTGGAAGTCAAGCACAATAATACATCCATCACAACAGGGACCTGGCCAGTCTGAGCTCATGACTGAGATGCTCCTTGTGCAGTCAGTTCTAGGATGAAGGGACAACAAAGATGCAGTTCACAGCTATTTGATTCTCTGAGCTGAGGAAATAATGAAACCAAGTTACTCTGTTGTAGCAGATTGTTGCTCTTGTTACACTGTCATAATTTATGGTTTGGAAAGTTGAGACTTCTCCTCCTTCCTCCTCTGGGAGGGTAAGGAAGCATAAGACCTGTCCAAAAGCAGACTACCAAAACAGACTGGCCTTGGCACATCCTGGAGCCACGAAAGCCCAAAGCCCGGGGCTGAGGCTGCCTCTGGCTCCCCCAAGCCTGCCCCAATTCCTGGCTGCTGGCTTCTGTCCTGCCTTTCCCATCGAGAACCCTTGCCCTGTCCCCAGTCTGGCAGACCTAAAAAGAGCCTATTTTAAAGAAGTTTTTGTATGAATCATATTAACTATGTTATAGTTGCTAATTTTCCTATCACAAAGACCTGAATGCAGGCAGTGCTGACAGGTCATTTAGAATGCCATGTAAAACAGACTGGGGTGCTGGTAAGGCCCTGGCAGCTAACCTAAAGAGTCTGCAATAAGGTACCTTGAAGCTTCACAGTTTCTTTTCTGAAAATTAAGTGACTAGAAAATCAATTTACCACTCAATCACAAACACCTAAATTCTTAGTTTCTCATTAAATCAACCAAACCAAGAATTCTGACACATCAATAAACACGGTATCTAGATTTTCCATGATCATAGTGACATAGCTTTTCACAAAATTTAAATATTAAATGTTAAATTTAATGTAGTCCGTTTTGCCATATAACAAAGACAGATAAATGGTGACATCAATCATTCAATTTCCACTTCTGGACTTATGCATACAGTGTATATATACAGGATCTAAGCAAAGGTCAGCTTCAATATCTGAAAACAGGTATGTTTTCATAAAAGGGGAAAAAAAAAAAAAGGAACAGCAAGTGGAAAAAACACAGATAGAGCTTTATTGAAGTGTAAAAAATATCACTGGAACATGACAAAATGGGATGTAAAGATGCTTCCTGTGTCAATGAAAGCCCAAGTATTGACAGATATTACAGTCCTACAGGAACAATAAATGAAGAAATTGACATCAAAGAACTGTGGGCAACATTCTGTTCTCATTTCAAGATTACAATCTAGAACAATTTAAAGAATAAATGATGACTTAACACAATTATAATTATGCTTTATAAAGTGTTATATGTAGCTGTCAATTATCAGCAAATATTAATTTTCATTCCAGTCAAATGGACTTGTTATTCAATTTTGCCATAATCTCTCCAGTGTTTCAAGTGGGAGCTGCTGCTGGAGTCCCTGAGATACTGATGGCATTTACATTTTTATGCAGCTTTTCCTAGTAGATTTTTTAAATTCTCTTTAATTCCTCTTCCTACTCCATGTAAGAACATAAATTTAATTTCCTTCTGATAATATTTTTCTATTTTTAAGTGTAATTTCCATATTTGATACCTCATTCCCAATTCCACTGTCCATGGTATTAATATTTTCTGTCTGGAACTTTTCTCTCTGGAACACAGAGCTGTACATGTCATAGAACTCTTCTTTGGACTGAGTATGACCATGTTCAAGTTGGCAATTCCTATCTTTGCACAGATTATGCTCACTTTATCTGCCTCACATCTTTCATCTTTCTGAGCCTTCTGTTGAATTTATGGTTTTGTTTAACTTGCTCACATAACTAAGTGTATTGCTGCCTCCTTATTCTGCCTACTAACAACATTCTAATTTAGTAATATTCAAAATACCACCTAATGTAGAATTATAATCCCATTGTTGACAGAAAATTTTATGATAACAAAAAACAACCACACCTTTTGAAACAGGTACATGAAAGAACAGATTTTAAAATAGGAGAGGACAAAGAGGCTACTAGAAAGACACGGTGAATATGACTACATTATTTTGGCAGATCAATATTCTGGGTTTTTTTTAAGTTACAAGTGATTCACAGACATTATACACTATAAAGTGTGTGTTTTGTTTGGAATGTTTCTAAGTGCTGCTGGCACCCTCTCAACAAGTAAAGAGTTGATAAAAAAAAGAGCCAAAAGAGAATAAATTATCAGACTATTAAAACGTAAACTTTGACATTTACTTGGGAAGATGAAAGTATGAATGGCTTGTATTTCCAGAGTACAGAGTAATGTACATCATGTAAAATAAAGAGGGATCTTCTGAGTTTAAGATTTTGGAAAGTCTGATATCTAAACCTTTGAAATAGGACGCTCTCCAGGAACTTATGAAAACAAGCAACTACACCAATATACATACAATAGAGGAAGCTACATGAAAGTAATTATAAAAATTGTTGGCATTCTCAAATGTTGGTGGTGTCAAGGCTGCTGTGCATATTAGATATGCATGCACCAGTAAAAAATGCATAGTCAGTTTATAAATACATCCATTACTAAATATTCCCAAGAGAAAAAAGAATCATTGAGAGATTTCTTTGTTGGAAAAACTGCATATTTTGTTTCCAGCAGAGGAAAAACCAAACACATCCCATGGTTGCTAGTTTAATCTTCACTGCAGGTACTGAAAAGCATCCACAGGTGCTTCAAATAGGTTTAACATGCACCAAATTCTGCTTTCCAGTAGGCAAATAGAAAGTTCTGTCTCAGAAAAACCAGCTTCATTGCTGCTTAACACTAGGGTGGCCTTCTCAAATATGTCAGTAGAGAGATTTAGAGATGTCCTGTGGTCCATTAAGCAGGTGTTAGACACAGAGATGGATTGTTATCCTGCAGGGCTGCAAAGAACCTAACATCTTTGTATTGAACAGTCATTTAGCACAGATAGCTATTAGCAGACTCTCTCATATGAGAGTTATTGCAGGGGAGCAATAGAAAAAAAGCTATCTTTAGTAGAAGTGGCTTTGCTCATGTAATAATTAAATACAAGATTTACATGAATATGGATTGTCTCGAGCATTCTAAAAAATTGGGTTTTTGGTTACCAGCATCCATAACAGTTTGTGGATGATGGGTGGTATGCTTATCGTCTTCTAAAATAAGGACCTACATCACAGTTAAAATGAAAAATAATAATTTATCCAAGTCAAGACACTCAAGGACATACTTATATGCTGTTGGTTTTACCTCATTAAAGATGTGTTTAAACATGCACTTTAACCCATATCAATATATTGGATTTGAAATTAAGTTTTATGGTATATCAAAATTAGACAAAACAGACATTAATCATTAAAAAAAAATATAATCAGTCAGGCAAGTCTTGGGTAGCAATATAAAGTCTTTAAAAAAAAGGAGAGGAGTCATTCACATACAGAAGATGACATTTCCTTGAAACAGCTTCCTAACTTTTGGCAACAAGTTTAGCAGTTTTCAGTGCTGAATATTTCCATTAAGATCTTCTGATTTTATAAACCTTGATGGAACAATAAGTTATACATAAGTGTTTAGTTGCCCTTAAAGTTATTTATACTGGAGGCCCCTACTGTATTCTAAACTCTGTGATGAAGTTTTCTAGCAGATGAAAAGATATTTATTATTGCTTCATTTCAACCATTTTATTGTTACATCGATTGCTGCCTACTTCTTAAGATGTATAACAGGTAGGATTTTGTTATTCAGCATTTTAATACCATGCTTGACATTTGTATACCTTTATTAAAGCTTATTTGACTATATCTGTTCCTGATGATCTTGCATTACCTATTTACTATCCCCAAATATATCAGTATTTCCTTTTTTCATTCCCATTTCAGGGAATCTCAGAAATTTATTTCCACTTCAGTGATAATTTTGTCAATGTGTTATGTATCTTTTTAGTTAATTTGAAAACAGGGAGACTAGAATTGATCACAATATTGTAGATCCAGGTGCATCAAAGATTAACATAATGAAATAATTATATTGGGTTTTCTTCCTAACATTCTAGTACCACATCCAGATGTCACTATCAATTTTAGAGCATGTTCAAAAGTCTTTCTGAGGTTTGTTTCCTGGTTTTTAATGACTTAAGACTTATCCTTATGCATGCATAACTAGAACTACTTTTCTAAATACTCTTTATGTTGTTTTTATTAATACTGAATTTCCCCTGATAGATAATTATCCAATTATATTTTAAAGCCAACATTACACTGATTAACTTGAATAGTTTGGTAGGAGCATTGAATTTTGTTAATTATTTTCCCATTTCTTTTGTGACATCATAATACCCATACATTAGGGTCCATAGCACAGATGAATGCTGTTGATCTTCTTCCATTAAAAAATTAATTACTTATTTCTATCTTTGTTTCTCACCTTCAAAATATATTAACCATGAAGAGATCATGCCTCTTTTCATCTGTTTCTATCAAAGTTTTGAAGGTCAATGTCCAATTTTTTTTTTTAAATTCATGCATGCAATTGCAGCATTATCATCTTCATCTGAATGCTTTTTGGAAATTTCAAAGAACTTGAGTTTATGATTTATTATTTCCTTTATTTCCTGTTTCAACCCTAATTCAATATACAGTATATGTCTATGGGATGCACCTATATTAGTACTTCAGTTTAGATCAGGATGTACTTTTCAGGTCCATCTCCAGTTTATTCCTAATTAGAATCACAGAATTTTTAAGATTGGAAGGGACCTGAGGAGGTTTTTGATCCAACTTCTTGCTGAAAACAGGTTTATCTATGATATTAGACTGGGTTTCTTAGCAGCACTTGGTTCAGTCAGATCTTGAAAATCTTCAAAGATGGAGACTCATCAAGTCTTTGGACAAACTCTTCCAGTTCTTAATGGTGGAAAAGCTTTCCTTAACTTCAACTAGAGCCTCTACTGTCTCAATTAATTACTTTTGCTACTAATTCTCTTAACATGCACTACTGTAGAAAGTCTGAATCCATATTCTTAATATATTCTGCACAGGTATTGGGAGACCCTTTGATTTCTTTCTCTTCATGTGAAGACCTGGGCATTTGACCAGAAATGTTGTTTAGACTGATGGTTCATCCCTAGTTGATCCATACTGACTGTTTCCAAGAACCTTCTCTCTTTCATGAGTCAATCCCAAACATTTTAAATAATTTTACCCTAAAATACATAATTTAACTGCTGAAACGTAGTTTATTTTTCAGATAGTCAACTCTGATTAATATGAAGGAAGTTAAAACAAAGTCCGGACTGTCCCCCTAAATAATTTGAATAGTTTTTTTAGTAAAATGTAGATTTATTTTTTGCTGCCTTTAAAATCAGTCTTTCAAAGATCTGTGCAAAATGTCCCATATAATTTATAGAACAACAAACTTTTGGAAAAAAAAATAATCGGTATTTTTAAATGAATTTGCCAAATCTTTACTGTGGCTTTACATGCTTATTAAGAATCTGTATTCAGCTGAAATGACAGAAAACAAGTAATCTTTATTATTATTGGAACAAATTGACATCATATGCCAAATGAGAGGAGTAACAGCAGAGAAGACATGCTTTCTTCAAACACTGAAATATCACATCAGTAAGAATATATTCTAGTCCTGCTGCAGGCTGAATTTTAATGGATGCCCATGATACACCGAGAGCTGTAAATATTTGTTTCTTATTTAATGCATTATTTCTACCTCCATCTGTTGTAAGTGGCATTTTATGGGAATGAGTTCTTGAAAGAGGCAGTTTTACTGCTTATAGTGTGATGCAAACAGTATCACATTACACTCCAGATAGAATTTTGTTAAAAGACATAAATGTATGTTTACATTTGTGCACAGCTGTCCAGTTAGATATACTGTTACAGAAAATCTTCAGCATTACTTATGATATAAAAGACTATTAGGTCATTTGTATGCATACCATTTAAACAAGGTTTTGATATCATCTGAACTAAAACATTAATTTATTAGGAATTATTTTGTATTAACTAATATTCTTTTATTTAAGCAGTTCCCTTGGAAATAATTAATTAATTCACCAGATTGATCTTTTACTTCTCTCAGCTTTACATACAGCATTTAGTCTCAACCCTTACTAAGCAAAACACACATTATTTTGTAAGTGTGCAGAGTGCATGTCTGCTCATCTCAAAATGACCATGTTTGTTCATCACAAAAAACCACAGAATAGAAATAAAAACAACAAAAGACAGATAGATGCAATCCAGACACATCTAGAATCCCTTTCAAAATGAAAAAGAACAGCAGGATAAGTTAGAACACAGAAAATTCAGGCCATAGGTCACTCATAGGAATATTCAGAACCTAAAGAAACAACTGAGAGGCAAGTCCAGAATTTCTAACTAGTATTTCCACTCCTTGAAATGTCTTCAGTAGTATTTCCTGTTCAAATGCTAACTGTTATATGCTAGCATGTAATGCTAGTTATATGTTCAGAATACATTTTTGAAGAGTGCAAACGCCATTAATCGTGCTGAGGCTCAGTTATCACAAGGGACACATTCTGAAGCTCATTTTGAAAAATCAGATCCCCTAGTACATCTCATTTAGTTATTCCTGTTGGAAAGATGAAATCTTAAGTCTGTCTCATGTTTGCAAAACGATGCATATGAAAAGTGTCAAGCTTAGTCAATAGTAGAAGTGGTAACTAGGACTACAGCAACAAATCTCAAGCCTATTTCTTGTGTCTTGTCACTGTTATTATGTCCTCATTGTACATCACTTTCTCTGGGCCACAAGAGTTTAGAGTAATTTCAGATTAATTTCTGTAGTGTTGCAGATGACTCTTGATGCTTTTGGATTTTTTTCTCTTTTGTTCCCACAACTTAAGAAAAATACTGAAAATGTGTAAAATATATCTATGTCTATATATTCTGTTCTGACAGTGATGGTGTGATATTAGCAAAGGTTCAAAGCGTCCATTTGAAATTATCATAAAACAAGAGGGGCTGTGGCTTTTTGCAGAGTTGTACATTAATGCCTCTGTTGTCAAATTCAAAATGGCCACCAAGCTGTAGCTGTTTTAACACTCTGCACAGAAATACAAGGATACACAAGAAAGCTACATTATATTTTAAAGCTGACAGATTGGCTTACAAAATACCGACTTTCCAAGACAGTAAGTTTGACAGCTGCATGATATCTCTTACCTTAACAATGTCTTAAACGGGACCATCCTCATTTAATTTTATTTAAATTTTATGCAATTAAAAATAAACTGATGCTTGTCACTATCAAATTCAAGACTGGAAAATAACTGCACTTCATGTTGTAAAATGTAAAAATAACATTATTATTTATAATATTTATAATCGACATCCCATAAAAATAAATCTCTTAGGACTCTACAGAGTTCAGTAATATTTCCTTATTTTTTTATGTAAAACAAGTGAATTCAATAAAAATTTTTCAGTTTCATTGGGAGGATTATTATGCAAAGAGTGATGCAATGTATTAAATGCTTCATTATTAATAAAGGAGAATGCAAAAATTTTCTTTCCAATATGTAATGATGTCAAAATAATTTCAAGTATTGTGACAAAAATTCCTTTTCTCTTCACTGTCTCAGTTTACAACGAATGACCTATTTGACTATGGAAATAATGTCACTTCTTTAAGTCCTATGCAATTATATTGTGTTCTGAAAGACTGCCTTGCTTAAGCTTATGTAACCCTTATGTAGGAATGGTTCAGACTAAATGCTTCAAACTATTTAAATTACTCTAGACCGACCCAAGTTCCATATTTAGGTATTTAGGAAGGTCAAGGTATGTAGATCTCATTAAAAAAAAACACTGAAGAACCTATTTTCCATGACTACTTGAACAGTCTAAAATGAATTATTGCCTCCAATATGAATTACTTGCCTAAATTTGGATGCTTACACAATTTCAGAAATACATTTAAACTTAGACAAAATTATCTGATGTGATATACATGGAAAATATCTTGCATTGAAATAATTGAATTACATTATACTTGCTTTAATCTCTGAAAATTGTTTAGCAACTCCAAATATTTTTATTTAAGGGAAAGAAGTTCAAAACATAAAATTCTGGTTGAAATTTTCCAAAAAGCAAGGAAGCTTATTTCACAAGATTCAAGTATTTTATTTCTTTCTTTTCCCCCTGTGGAGAAATATCCCTGTCATCAGGCTACAGACAGATTCTTCTTTCCCCAGTCTGAATACAGATAATTTAAAACCCTAAGTTTAGAGATGTTTCTGTACCAGAAGCCACCTGAACATGGGCTTCATCTTGTCAATATCAACGCAGACTTCAAGCCACTAAATTCTCTCCTAAAAGTAGGGCCAAACAACATGTTGATGTTATTTTAGTAAGGAGTTGGAAAAGAAACCTCCTTATTTCTTACTCCAAAGTAATATTTTTTGCTAAGGAAGTGGAATAACTAGGTTTAGTCATTTTCACCAAGACCACTTCTACTTTGCAGTATGATACTTGAAAAGTGAAACATAATGGAATTTTACTGGGGATACAATGGAAAGAGAGTTCAGCCTCTATTTTTCTTCTATAAAGTGTGGGATTGTTGTAGTGAGGTATGATCAAATTATAGGTTCAAATAAAACAAATTTACAGGTTACAGGGGATAAAAAAGGGAGAACAGTATTTACATATTTGCTTCCAGATCTTTCAGTGCACTTTGCAAATTCACTGACTGAAACTCCTAAATTATATGTGCAAGAGAGGTAGATTACAGATGCTTGCATTCACAAAAGAGTGCTGTAATTATCAGTCTAGGACATTCATGATTCTTCACTTGAGTGGTCCAAAATTAAGAAAACACTCTTCTCCTGTCAGTTCTAGAGCTTCATTTTTTTTAACATTATGGAACCAACAGGCAGTGAAAAATCAAACATGTTACACACTCTAAATAGACTGCAGCATTTCAAAAATATTTTTGTAAAAAGATTTTGTAAAGCAAAACTAAACATAAAATAGATCTATATAGAATGTGTGTATCATCATAGACATAACTGAAAACTTCATCCTGTATTTTACCGCCTTCATTATCAATGCAAAGATTAAAAGAATAAAGAATAAATTACTGTTTAGAGAAAATCACCACAACTTACATGTATTTCAGTAGTGTCAATATCACATTCCTCCTCTTCAATAAATTGCTGTTTCTGAGAAATAACTGGAAATTCTAGGAACAGTGGGATGAATCCAAGCATGAGACATTTGTATTGAAAACCATTTTCTACTGAAGTCCATTACACTACCCAGTAGATTCTTTTGGAAAACTGTAAGAACCTGAGTTTTGGGGCTTTTTTCCTAAATTAAATTAAATTAAAATGGCTTAAACAGCTAAAACAGTGGAAGCAAACCTTTTGTAGCAACTACAGTAGACCACATGAAAAATAAACTTGTTGGGACTCTCAGTTTCAACCTCTATTATTATAAATATAGTTCTCTTTGTGGTAGTTAAAACCAGTGTTCAAGTATGAATAAAGTTCAATTAATTTATCTAAACAGGTTATTTATATGTTAAAGCAGAAAAGGTAGGGAAAGCCTGGGGAAAGCATCAAAGAATGGGAAGAAATGTACTGAGTACTAATTAACAACAAATGGTTGTGTTTTTCCATTCTGTTTACATAAATATACATGAAATCATTGTGCTAAATCTTACAAGAATTTTTAGCAGACATTTCTAGTGCAGAAGAATTTTTTTATGACCCCAAGTCCTATTTCAGAAAAAAGTGGAGGATCGCATGCTGAATTGATCAAGATAACCTGAACACACATAAGTTTTAATCCTGATTTCTGCCATCTAGAAGAAGAATATCTTTCCAAAATTTAAATTTTCCATTATTTTGAAAATGAAAGCGTTTTTCTTTACCACAGAACACTTACTGTTGAGGACCTGAGTTGAGGACCTCTCATTTCTGAAGTACAACTTTCAGAATAAGGGGTCCCTGAGACAGCTCTGGCTTTTGTTGCTCAGTTCCATCACTGTGCCTGATCAAAGCACCTGACTTACATCTCTGTTTCTCTGTGAGCGGATCATTCTTGCTATAGTCTTTGAAATCACCTTGACCCTTAACTTTAAAGTCAGAAATAGTGTAATTTTCCTTGAGTCTTGAATATTTCTTATTTGAAAGCCTTGGAAAATAACAGGATTGTGCAACTGTAGAGCAGATTCATATAAATAAAGTGTGGTTCATTTTGTTAAATTATTTAGACCAGCTGGAGGTGGTTTTGAAGCAAAAATACAATTATTAACTGACTTATGTTTGGCATTCCCTTTTGTCTCTACACAAATGTGATGTATACTGGTGTTTGAGAGCCCAGTAAATTCTCATCTATTGTAGATCTTGATTCTCAGTGCACCCATGTCAGCCACAAGACGCTAACAGCTTCTGCCTCACTGTAGGGTTCTCCTTTTAATAGGTTGCTGTCTTTTGATCTTACTTCTTTTGACCAGAGCATAAAAATCCTCATTGCCAAGAATTGAAGAGTAGAGTTGTCTCAGCTATTTAATTTTTTGCTATTGTTCTTGAGTGGATTTTTCTCACCAAGAGTTTTTTCTCTCCTCTTTTCTGCTATGCTTCTCTATAGCTAGAAAAAAATTCTCTATTGCTATACATTCAGGCAAGGCAATGCGTCACATATAATTTTGAGATGCTTATTACTTAAGGCAAAATGAACATATCTATCCTACACAAAAATGTGAAGAATATATTTTATTATCTATCAAAGATGTCTAAAAGAGTCAGACCTGACAAAGAAATTCAAAATATTCCACAAAGTATTTGTTTATTATAAATGGCATTTCAATGAAATTAAGTATTCCTTGAAAATAAGATCATAGTCCACAATGATGCATTTATATTTTTTCTCATGTTTTCTTACAGAAGTTTTAATTTTAGAATTTGTAAAAGTTTTTATTTAAAATATTTAAATTCCACAGTACCACTCTACGTGCATACAATTATAAACATGTTGTAAATAATATTTTAATAAATATCCTCAATTTATTACTGAATAAATTAGAAAATTTCTCTTTTAATTGAACAAAAAAATTGGAATTGCAATTATGACATTTTCTAAAAAGTGAAGAATTTGATACATACATATGTTTAGCCTTCAGTACTGTTGGTAATCAAGTGAGACAAGAAGGAACCAATTTTACATTCCCTGAAAAACATTTTGCACCAAAGTGTAGTAAGATGAGATTTGCATTTGCCCAAATGCCTATTTGCAGTAGTTGAAACAATTTCTGAAACAAATTAGCTTTTCTTCTAAAACATGAATAATATATCTGAGAAAAATTTTTCTGCATTTAATTTTCCCAAACCTGATCGTATTTAAAGGTAGTCATTTCACCACTGAAAAATGAAAAAAATATGGGAACAGGAAAAGAAAGCCTTGTTGCACTCTCCTCTTCGAATAAATCCCTATTCAGAATTATAAGTTTTATAACATTAAATTTGCAAAATTCTGCAATAAAATGTTGCCACCCCTAAAAAAAATTCCATAATGACTAAGCACTAAATACAGGCAGGCATAAAGATTCATCTGAAGTTTTAATGCAGGAAAAAATATCAATTAATCCAAAATAAAATAATTTTATCATAACAGAAATATCTAGATTCAGCTGATGTTAGGTGAATTTTAATATAATATGTTCTGGAAGACATAATTTTCATTGTCAGTAGTTTCTATTTAATCTATTTTTATTTGAGGTGGTGTGCTATAACAGCTGCCCAGTGCACAAGGCAGACACACAGGAGATGGCTGCAGCTAGATGGGTTGTTGGCACAGGACTGCATTTGTAAATGTGCTGCAGCACACTGTTCTCAGTTATAGCCAGGCTAAGTGCCTTAAGTTCAGCTTTACTGTGGAAGCAATATACTATATCTTCTCTGACATAAAGTTTGAGGGGTGAGAAAAGTTGGTAAGCAATCCAAGATAAGGTAGGCTGATACAAGGGCAGTCTGTCAACATCTTATTAATAACTTGTACAAGAAATTTTACTTTATTCCAGATCATGATGGCTTTTGATGCTAAATTTTGAGTTTAAAACTCCCATAAATATTTGTTTATTTTTTTTAGGAACACTTCTACAAATATATTTTAATGTCTTCAGGAGAAGAAGATTTTGGAGGGAAGGGAAGCCAATGGTTCAGGCATCAGATCATTGTATCATCCAGCCAAGATCAACTCACCATGATTCCTTTTGGTGAACAGTGAAGGGCCTGAGGAATTCAAGACAAGGAAAGATAATGGGCAAAATACGGACTGAATGGAGCTAGAGAATGAAGAGTGGAATGATCCTGGGAATTTCAGTTGTTGTGATGTGGAGATGGGACAAGGGGTAGAATGAATGTAAATTGTCCACTTTCATTTGGTGTTGTGATGATGTTAATTGGATTTTGGTGTGGAGAATCTTTTTTTCATTTTTTTTATGTGAGTGAAGTTTGTGCTTTGAGAAGTATGCATGCTAAATGTGTATTTTAATGATAATTCCTAAATATGTGATTCACAGAGAACAATGTGGAATTTATTTGGTTTCTATGGCAGGGTTTTGGATGTGGGATGCTGTAAGGGTGG
Organism: Parus major; assembly: GCF_001522545.3. Classification (NCBI taxonomy): domain Eukaryota; kingdom Metazoa; phylum Chordata; class Aves; order Passeriformes; family Paridae; genus Parus; species Parus major. The sequence continues at coordinate 49,272,837 of NC_031771.1, forward strand.
CTTTTCTGAGAAGCTGCCAGAAGGTTCCCCCATGTCCAACAGAGCCAAAGCAAATCAGACATCTGTTTCTGGCCAAGGTCAGGCCCATCAGTGGAGATAGCACTGCCTCTGGGATAACAGTTAAGGAGGGGGAAAAATCTCCTGCACAAATGTAACCTGGAGAAAAAAGTGAGACTATGTGAGAAACAGCTCTGCAGACACTAAGGTGAGTTAAGAGGGAAGGGAAGGGGATACTTCAAGTATCAGAGTTTCCCCTGCAGCCCACAGAAGTCCACAGTGGAGCAGATGTCCACCAGTAATTTGTGGAGGACCCCATACTGGTACAGATGGATGCCCAAAAGAGGCTGTGACTCCATGGAAGGCCACACTGGAGCAGGCTCCTGGGATGACCCATGGCCCTGTGGAGAGAGAAGCCCTTGCTGGAGCAGGTTTGATGACAGGACTTGTTACCCCCTGTAGACACACTAGAGCAGTTTATTCCTGAAGAACTGCTCTACTTGGAAGTGACCCACACTGGATCTAGGTTTCAAATAGACATTACAAAATATTCTCCTGATACACAGATCCCAAACTTAAATGCAGAAATCATCAGCCTGTTAAATATGCTTGGATTTTCTAGATGGACTTTTCTAGTGCCATCCATTCTATATGGTCCTTTGTTTGTCTCTAAAGGACTGCTCTGGCATAAATTAAAGTGCTGAAGCTCTGAAATGCAACAGCTAAGATGAAGAAAGTAATGATTACTGCTTTGTTCCTGCAATGTGCTGACAGTTCAATGCAGATTGCCGTGAAATCTCTATTTTGAGAGGTATTAAGAAAATTCAGGTACAGCTCCAGGTTTGTTCATCGGCAGATTGTTCAATCAGCAACAAATGAATCAAGTCTATTTTTTTAATTGAAATAACAGTCAATACATAAAAAACAGAATTCCTAAGTCCTCAAATATCTAATCACTGTTTTTCTCTATTTCATCAACTCTTAAACCAATTGACCAATATCCCTGTTTAAAAAGGTCTTGGAGAGTTTTCTGTTCCTCTTGACAGCAACCATAAAACAAATGGTGTTTTAATATAAATTAGTAAGTTATAAATTTAGAAATACTTTTCTTTCACAGACTTAAGAGAACTTTCTATATTTATTTTCATACAGAAAACAAACCAAAATGCATATGTACAGGATATAAAAACACATTCGGGGGGCATTAGAGATTGCTCAGAGTACATGCCCATTCCCATGTGCATCATTATGATGCTTGTACCAGAAAGATACCCCAACACACCCCAGAAATCTTGGTTGCTTGTATTTTGCTGTGTTCAAACCTTTGACAGATGTCAGAGTCTGAAGTAATTCCTGAGACTCCCAACTAAAAATTTTCTTTCACCTTCCTCCAGCTTTCTTAGCTCTGATTACTGTCTCTGCCTCTGGGTATTAAGTTCCATGTTTACTGTTATCATAACCAGTCTCTCTCTTTTATTTAATAAAAACACTGGGACTTCATATTTTCACAAAAAAATTAGTTCAATCAATCCTTCCTATAAAATGCAGATAAGAGTTCTTTAATTAACATTTTTTACTTTGTGACCAATCTAAGAGGTCATGTAGGAATATAAGGGAAAGAAATATAAATCCATCTGTGCTTTTTTTATTCTCTTTGGGTCTAACTTTAAAAAGAAGCATGATTTTCTTCCTTTTTCTCCCTCTTGTGAAAGTTTCATACTGCCCATCCTGCTCTCCTTTTAAAAAGAAAACCCACCAAAAACCCAGAGTGATCCTTGCGTTCTACTTAACCATGCTTTTAGCAATATTGTCATATATTGTTATTAACTCCATATATCCACTGTTTTCAAACAGAAATATCACGTGCTGACTGCAATATTGTAGCTGGTTATGTTATTTTTACTGTGGACATAGACTGATGGAAAAGAATCTGATGTGAAATAAATTTAAAAACTTGCCTTGCTGAATAGGTAGAAATTAACTAGTAATTTTAAAGAAGTATATATTTTTTAAATTGTCTGGATGATGGGTGTTTTTGGTTACTTTTGCTGAAATGCATGTCTAGCCATGTAATTACTTGAGAACCTGGAGTGAACTGAAGACAAGTGTTCAGAATTGATATATCTCTTGCAAACTCTGCTCTTGGGCAGAACAAATTCACTGGAGATGAGAAACCCCAGAGTTGATCATTGAGGCCAATTAAATGAATTACTGTAGAAGAGCAGAAGAAAATTCATGAGTGACATCTAATCTATTCTAATTTAATTGAACAAAAACTTAATGTGGGTAGTTTCAATGTCTGTAGTGTATTTTGCAATGTATCACACTTTTAGAAAAACATTTTCTAAGACCTGCAGTCAGTTTTATGTTTTGTTAGAGATACATAATATATTGTTCTCCATTAGAAATGTTGTTAGAGAAGCCCCGTGGAGATAAACGTCATTGTGTCATCTTTGTATTTTGTACAGGGAGACAAAGGCTCCCTCTGACCTGCAGGCACAAATTGTAATTTTTATGGAGAGTGTTCTTTTCCCACAGATAAACCTGTTAGCTTTTGTCAGTTTGAGAGGCTATGTCACAGACGGGGAGAAAAATTGTTTATATTTTAATTCCTTCCACAGAAATATCTTGCAGCAAACCAGATCTTAAAAAAAAAAAAAAAAAAAAAGGGCAACAATGAAAGATGGAGATGCAGAATGGACAGAATGAATGTCTATACAGAACTTCTATCTTGTGTGTTTGGTTTGGTTTGTGTATATCTCCTGTGTTAAAAGAGACATAAGGTACTACTTATGCTGGCATGTCTGTTGCTTGACCCAGATAGCAAGTAAGAGCAGGAAAAGAACATTTTTGTCAAATGATCCTTTACTTTTGCCTTCATTATTGGAAATGGCTAAATAGTCTTTCACTTTTTCAACTATCTGTCTCACAGTACCTTAAAAAAAAGACAGCATGTGCTATGTTGTGGAGGAAGGGAAATATAATGCAGCGAGTATCCACTCAATAAGGTTCTTCTGTCTCTTATGCTGCCCCTTGTTCAGTATAACATTGTATTTTCTTCCTTGTTCAGTCTGCCCCTTTTATATTATGATTAAACATATCATTATACTGATTGACAAGAAATCTATAATTAATGTGTCTTTTGTGAATGTTACTCCTGAGGTCTCAGTCATTTCTCCTTCATGAATCTTTACAAACCATTTATGATATCTGCCTTAATATCTTTTAAAACATTCACAGAATCATAGAATGGTTTGAGTTAGTAAGGACCTTAGAGATCATAGAGTATCAACCCCCTATCCATGGGCAGAGACACTTTCCACTAGACCACGTTGTTCTGAGCCCCATCCAGCCTGGACTTGAGCCCTTCCATGGATGTGGAATCCACAGCTTCTCTGGGCAACTGTGATAAAGCTGGACAGTGAGGAGTTCATGTGTTGTTCTGCCTCAAACAATTAATGCCATTCCAGTGGGTAAGTTAGAACAGAATGTGGCTGGAAAGAGGAGGTAAAGCAACATTTTTCTGAGGCAAACTTCCCTGTCCTAGTCAATGGAGACTGCACAGCACAGAACAGTGAAGCTGCAGGAGTGGGATCAAGGAGGGGTCAAGACCTATACAGGGGGAGCAAGAGCAGCAAGAGACCTTCAAATCCCCCCAGCCTATTTCCAGAAAGGTCCAGAAGGATGGACTGCACATGCTAACTCATTTACATGAACAGTGATAAACCTAAGGCCAGGGTGGGGTAAACTTACCTATAAAAAGGTACCCCCACAAAGCCCAGGTGGTCTGGACCCAGGACTGGTGATCTCTTTTTATCTCTCTGTTTCAATCTCTCATTCTTCCCTCTTTTCTTTCATACTTTTATTTCTTTTATTATTGGAAAGTAGGGACAAAAGATATACTGATTTCCATGAGAAGTGTGTAGTTTGTTAATAAAACATTTTGAGCTTTTTATTTTTTCTTGGACCATTTTGGCTTTTGCTCTTCCTTTTCAGCCATTTTCAACTTTAAAGTAACAAAGTGGTTCAAAGATTACATACTGTACATAGTGTTCTTGTATGTTTTGTGGATAAATATTCTCGTGTTTGCTCTTCTTTTGAAATGCAGTGTAGCTGAAATCATCCTTATCAGAAGGGATTTCCCTTATAGGAAATCCTTATAGGAAGGTTTTTTGGGATTTCTGCAGGTTTTGGGATTTTGATTCTGGGCAAAATAACCATCATAAATAAAAGATGAATACTTCATGTGTTACCTCAACATGTTTAAAGTACCTTTTTTTCTTGACCAAAAAAAAACCCCTGTGCTGTTGCTGTTGTTATTAGTACCTCTGCAATGAAAAGTACACTTTTAATCATAAAAAGTTTTACCCTAATGTATATTAATTGAATTTTTAAAATACATTTTCATAAAAGGATCGGTGTCTTTGTGCTAACATAACACTGAGTGAATAGACACTGACTGTATTTCCATAAATTCTGAATTAAGTCTAATTGTTCCGTTGGGAAAAAAATATAAAAAGAAAAATTGTATGCATCAAAAAATAAATTAAAATATCTGGAAATAAAAAATGGTATATATAGTGTAAAATAGTTATTTTTATCAATTGACATTTTGGTTCACTGGGCTTATTAAATTAGGTATATGGACTTACTCAGGCTATTGGAATAGACTTTTATTATTTAACTGTATGTACATTAGAAGATGCATGATTAGTGAGGAAGTCCACATCATTGATTAGCTAGACCATCCTGTGATTCAGCTAATCCAGGTTCAGATTTTTTTTGCTGTGTAATGGGTTTTAAAAGCAACAGCTCTCTAAAAATACAGATAGAAGATTAATAGAATTTCAAAAGCACCGGAGCATTTAAGTACTGTTGAAATCAATAAATAGTAGTAGTGAGATCCAAAAATGCACTTAGGTATATCTGAAGTACAAGATAGGCATCTGAGACCCAGAGGGTTATTCATATGCATTTAGGTACTAAGAGTTAGCAGGTATTTCAAGTTTGCAGTAGTTGCAGTGAAGGTTCAGGAGATACAGCTGCTACTTTGGCAGAAGGGTGCCTTGAGGGGAGCTCTCTTTTCCCATTGGAAAGACAAGGCTGCTTTTCAGTTGGGGTAAGGGTCTTATGGGAAGAAACGGGGCAACAAGTATCTAGGACATTTAATATTTTGGCTCTTTTGGCAGAAGAGATCTAAACATGGCTTCTCATTTTGAAATGATTGCTATTTTTATCCAAGGTTCCATACAAAGTCTGGATTAGTGTACAGATCACAGTGCTGCCTGGCACTCCCTGGCACAGTAATCTAATAACTAGAATATGGTCCTGCAGACTAACAAGGCTCAATTGAAAAGGAAGCCCAGAGCTGCTGACTCACGTGACCATAGAAAAAGTGAATATAACTGCTGTCCTCCTGTTCCCGGTCTCCTTCAAACAAACAAATATAAACAAAAAAAACCTCAAACAGTAATTCAGTTGCCTCTAACCAAATGGGCATTTCTTATGCACTCTCTGTCTTGTACTTGCCTTAGCCCCTGCTAACTTTCAAAATCTTGCCAGACAAGACATTGTGCTCTTATAGACCACTTTGTCCTATTTTACATGTTTTGTGAACCTAAATATTTCTAAGAGATTTACTTCTGCATGTGACTGCTTCTATTTGTTCAATATAACTATATTTCCCAACCTTTTCTGGGTATTTTGAGGACATTAATGATTGCAAGGGAGTCACAGTTTTCTGTGACAAGAAAAATATAAATACCACATATACAATTCTTAGTATCACATTTCAAGAGAAGACAAGCTCATTCCAGATAATTGCAGCATTGATAATCCAAGTCCTCACAACTATAACTACTGAACTGAGCAGTATTTTATCATTTTGTCGTGGAATGGTCTGGACCATGCTCTGTGCTCTATGCTTGAGCTCACTATGTCCTTTCATGAATTATGGGCAGATACACAGTTTTTGGACTAGAGACAGTATTTTTTCAAAGTGCAGTCAAGGTCAAAATGAGCAAATTGAAACAGAAGCATATTTCTAACAAATATTTCCTTCTGAAATAAAGCAAGCCTGGTCCTTTAGCATGGAAGAGCAAACCAGCAAAACTTCAGCCTTTAAAAGGACAGAAAAAATCAGTCACATGTAAATTGTTGTGCATATATATAAGAAAAGACTGTACAAAATCAAAATAGTAACTATTTGGATTTGGAGAGATAAATGCTACATTAATGCTAAAAACCTGGAAGGAATTAAAGATTGCTGATATCTTTAGGTCATTCTACACTGTTTAAACATTCTACACTGTTCTTACTCATCCTTTTTTCTCTAAAAATCAGCTATTGGCCACTCTAAAAAATGTACTATGAATATTTAGATTGATTTATAACTAAGAGAATATTTTTATAACATCAAAACATGTAGTTTTAAGCTTAAGATCAGACTGAGTCTCATCTCCAAAAAAGTCAGTTTTCCCTAGAACTATTAGATTGGTTTATGTAATATGCCAGTAGTGGTATATAGAATTGGATGGACCTTCAGACACCAACTTCTGGTGTCTCTATTTCAGTAAATCACACTGAGGCAGCTAATTTTAAGGAGTTTTTTGGTTAAGAAGTCTGTATTCCTTTGAAGTATTTCTTGATTTCCATCTTTTTGAAGGATGTATATTTTTTGGTTAAGAAACTGAAAGACTTTTTTTAATCAAAAATTTTTAATCAAAAAATGTAGTTCCTTCTAAAGGATGGTAATCAATATTTCAATAATAAATTCAAATGAATGCAGACCTTTAGAATGTAGTTTTGAAGAACTAAGGAAAATAAACAAGTAGACATATCTAGATATGACACCTGGGGACATGTTTAGTGAGGGCTTTTGTAGGGTTAGGTTGGCAGTTGGACCTGATGATCTTAAAATTCTTTTCCAAATGAAATTATTCTATGATTCTACGCTGTAGGTTGCTAGCTGTCCTTGAATCAAGTCAATAAAACACTAGTTTATGGTCCCTGTATTTTAACAAAACCAAGAGAATGAAATGCGTTAGGCTAAAATTCTCTGAGCTTACCATGATTTAATTTGTTGAAAAAAAAATAAATTCTGAATATAATATTTTGATGTTCATAAAAAGGAAAAAAATAGATTTACTATAAATATTTTAAAAAAAGTAGTCCCTGTTTTTTGAAATTTGCATTCTAAGGGGAATGCAGATAGTTTAAAATATCTTAGTTTAAAGCAGTGCTTTCCATTGCAAAGTCTGTGTGTGTATTTAAATAAATTCTTATTTGGTGCCTTTGAAATTCTTGGCATTATGATTATAGACATTTATTTTAGGATTAAATGGTAAAAGTTAAGCAGATAAAACCCCTTTGATTAAAAAAAATAAAATAAATGTAGCATTACCCAGACAAGATCATATAACTAAGTAAATCTGAATAACCAGTAACAAAAATATTTGTTTAAAAACTGGAGAAAAATAGAAGAGCCCCACATTTGCTTAGCAAAAGGTCATCATTCTGCATTATGTATAAATGTAATCACTTTGAACTAGAATGAAGAACTCATCTAAAATCCAAGCACATTATTGATCTTTCAGTGACAAAACAATCTTTCTCATCACAGCAAACTTTCTAAAGAGGTAGAGAATATACATCTGATAATTATGAAAAAAAAAACCCAAGCATTTCATGGGCAAGCTTAAGATTTGCTGATTTTTCATAAGGCTTCTTATATTGTGAGACAGAAATTGACACTAAAACTGAAGTCAATACTGTATGAAAAAGTGCAGTGACCATTTGAAATGTATGTCCTCCTACAGTGGATGGTATATCCATTAAAGCATCTAAGAGCAGATTCAGAGTCAGCATATATCAGCTTCCTTCCTAGAATATAGGCAACCAGGTCACTGATTTTAAACTAAAGTTTTAAGTTGAAGAATAGCTTCCTCTAGGCTTAATTGACTCAAAAGGTTATGGTTATATGTTGACTACGAGGTTTTCTGGATCTTTACTACATCCTTCTCATGGATAAACATCAATAATGAGCTTTACTTTCTTCAGTATTTTGCTAAAAGTCAGTTGTATATATTTATACAAGAAAATGTGATATACTGAGTTTGAATTTTCACTTCAGAGTCAACATTTACAGTGCAAGTAAAGAACACTGTAAACAACAACTATGGCATTCTCAAAAAGGGTATGTTGAATGAAATCAGATTTTGCAGATGATTTTTCATTCCTGTAGAATAGTTTCTTTCTGGAACTAGACTTCATAGTATCTCATTTCAGTGATATTGAGATGTCTCATCTTTAAATTTGCAGTTGTGTATTCCACTTTTTCTATCAAGGGATGGTGAAAAGTAAACCACTATGGCTTATGAATGCTACAAACACCTCATGGTCTTAGTATTGCTTGCTATTTCTTCCTGAATTATATCAATATTTGTGTAAAAGAAATAAAATTAAGCACAAATAGAGTCAAACTTACTCCATCTCACAGGGTAGCAATATGTTTTCCACTGTTTTGCAGTGTTAGAACCAAATATTGATAAGAAATTTATTCATCTATCTACAATAATATTCAGTGTGCTTCTGGACTGTTGTATAAGGAAAGGTTAATCTTCTCCAAACTGCAAGCCTTTTAATTTTAAGTAATATGTTTATGGGTTTGTGTGCACAATGCTAAGTTTTTCAGTCTCAGAATGTGTGCTGGTTTAGGCTGGGATAGATTCAGTTTTCTGCTCAGCACCTTGTAGGAAGCTGTGGTTGGATTTGTGCTGAAGCACCCTTGATAAACAGGGATATTTCAGTCATTGCTATTGAGTGTTTGCACAGTGATTTGGCTTTTTCTGCCTCTCACCCTACCCAGTGAAGGGCTACAAGGGGTTGGGAGGAGACACAGCCAGGACAGCTGACCCCAAGTGACACAAGGCAGAGCCCATACCCTGCAGTTCATGCTCAGCATAAAACAAGGCAAGGGGCAAGGTTGGCTGTGGCAAGAGCTGCTCTGGGCCTGGCTGGGCTTCACTCATTTGGTGTAGAGCAATTGTTTTCATCTGCCTTACTTATCTTTCTTCAGTTTTATTTCACTCCCTTTTTTACTTTCCTTCTCATTAAAAGGTTTAATTTCATAGAAATTTTTAAACTCCTCTTATTTTTTACCCATGAGTTTTCTTACTTTTACCATTGCATTTCACTTCCCCTGTCCTGCTGGGTTTTGGCAGTAAGCGAGCAGCTTTGTGGCTTCTCATTGTCATAAGGGATTAAACCATGATGCAATGAAACTGAACGTGGTGCAGCTGACTGATTTCATCACATAAACTCTCCTCCCTCCATGCCCCCCCCCCAAAAAAAATCCCTAAACAAGATGAAGGAAAAGGAAGGAAATAAGGAAAATGCGAATGAGTGGGATTTTGCTTGTAGTGAGCATTACTTAATCAACTTCGTTAGGAATTCCTGAATAACTTAGGGAAATCTGCGGATAATATTGCAAAAATCTGCTAAGCAATATAGAGAACAATTAATTAATTAGACTTTGATTGATTCTTTTGGATAGTATTCAACATATCACTCTTAAAGAGCACCAGCATTATCAGTAAATATGCTGTAATTTATTAAAGAATTTTCCATTACCCTTACTGGGTGGTTGTTACCAGAAGTACTAGATCCCTAGTGAAGCAGCTTCCAAGCAAACAAAAAAACCCACCCCAAATATACTGTGCCAGGTTTTTTTAAAGAAAATTGCAAATTTTCTTATATGGAACCACTTGGTTTTCCACTAAACAATGCAAATCTCTTTGTGCAAGTCTTACTGAACTTCTAGGAAGTTTATCATTTTCATCTGGTTTCCCCCCTCCTAAAAAAAATACAGTGATCTCAATTTCTTATTCTATGTGTTTGGTATATTCACAGAATGTCCTATTTTTTGCAGACACCTCATAAGATTACTGAAGAGAGGAAGAATTCACCTCTTCTAAAAGAGTTACACCAAGTCCTGGATACCTGCAGGTAGATTATATGAGTGGTTGGCTGTCCTGAGCTTGCCTTTCCCAGAGCCCTAACAGCTGGCCCAGCACGAGTTTCCTGTGCATCCAAGGCTGTTAGCCAACAGCCTCCCTTGCTTACAGTGCATGTCCTTATAACCTAATTTTTCCATATGTTTTGTCATAAAAATCTGTATTTTGTACAAAAACTATGGTTTTGGTAGTGCTTCTTACCAATGTTAACCACAATGACTGTGAGGAAAAAGTTTAGGAAGACTATGGCTCTGATTTAGGCAAAAAACTAAATTAGGTGCTGTGAATATCCTCTCTCTTACTATTACACCCACAAGCATATGAAAGGAAAGAGAACCTTGGACTACAGATAAGATTTTCAACCTGCCCTCTCACATGGGTACCATTCTGATTACTAGAGCACAAGACTACAATGGGAAAAATTAACACCTAGCTTACTCTGACAATGAAAATTGGTCCAGGGCAAAGCAAAAATTCCTGATGACAGACAGCACTGTAGTTTAACAGTACTCCTGAACCAGCAAATTGATGGGATGAACCTTTTCCATTTAGTCTGACAGCAGAACATTAATTATAAATTACACTGTATTAATGGCTTATTGCACAATAACCCAATGATATGAGAATAGCATTTACAGTTTAACAATGATTAGAAGATTGAAAACTATTTTATTTCAGTGACCATAAAATGGTCAGCACTTATTTACATCTGATTTACAGAAGAGGTAAATAGGAGCCTGTGCATTCTGTTTGTTTGTTTGTTTGTTTTAATTTAGGTGGAAATGTATTAGGGTTTTTTTTTCCTTAATAAAGAAATTTACCAAAATTTAATTTACCAAAAATAATTTTTAGCAGAATTTAGCCTTTTTTTAATTAAGGATTTAATTTTAAAAGATTGCACACATGAGAGAAATCAGAGTCACTGTCATAAATGGTCTTCTCCATTTTCAGAGAGAAATAGAACTTTTAAAAGGACATGAATATATAGATTTTATGAACCATTTAACTATACATGTAAGCATGTATACTGCTGTTGACATCCTGAGTGTTGTGTTAGCAAATCAGAGCAGTGAGAAATTTAAAATTCATTAATACAATAATCTGAAACAATTGAGTACTATGACTGTATTGGCTATAACAAGATAAAGTGGGTTTTGGTTTTGTTATTTTTAGTCTTTTTTACCTGCACATAGAGGTCCTCAGAATGGCTTGTAGAAAAATTTTGTTTTATCTTGGTCTGTCATATTTTCTCTGGCAAAAGAATAAATTATTTATTGTTAACATAATAAAACTACTCATTTATTTGTGGCATATTTAACCTGAAAAGGTAACTCAGAAAATGCAGGAAAGGTAATTCTACTTTATATTATATGATTTGGAACTGAAAACATAACTTTGGCATTCAGGTGGCTAAAACAAGACTTTTCATCAATCTCTGTGCTCGTGTTGAAAGAGGTATTTGTTCCTAATAAATATTTCACTAAAAGAAGATGGGAAGGAAGACAGAGAAATTACTGCCTTGTGGTGTGTTGACTGTTGGAAGGAGGTCTCATACAAATCCCTGAAGTACAAAGTATAAAGGTAACCCATCCCTTTTCCCCAGTTTTTCAATTTTATTCAAATGTATATATAATTATAGCTGTCACAAACAAAATTGCCATGGAGAAGAGGAAATAATAAAATGAAAAACAGGGTGACTGTAAAACTTAAATTGAAGAAATGGTGTTTCTGCAAAGTGGCATTTTCCAGGATACAATTAAGTTTAAAAGGAAAACAAAACTAAACAAAAAATTTAGCAGACCCATAAATTTAGTGGGAAAATAGTAGAAATTAAATAATGCATAATATTTTCAGTATTCAATATTTTAGGAAGAAAATACATGCAACAAAATAGTTTTAGTTGAACTACTACACTGGTTCATGGTAAACAGTCTCTGAGACGCAAAAGAAGGTTTTTCGATTGAACGCAGGAAGACAATAAGTAATATATCATACACATATCAAGGCCGGGGATGTCTTTTCATGGAGGCAGCAGTTTTTGCATTTTAGTCAATATCTAATTTCCTCCAGACTAATCAGATTGATTTTTGGGAAGAAATTATTGCAAAAGGTCCACTTTTGTAAGTTCAGAGAAAGAAAGGGGAATTAATGCAGTTCTGGAAATAAATTAGAATAATTTCATTGCATGTTTTCATCAGTCTCCTTTACACAAAAGAAATAAAAAGAAGGGATGGACTATGAAAATCTTCTAGTGAAACAGATCTGGAAGGTTTTATATAGAAGGAAATGTAAACCAAGAAGAATAAGATTATCTCAAAGACTTGAATAGAAACAAAATTAAGTATATTATTATTACAAAGTGCACTGCTAAGAAGTCATGGAGAATTCTGAAGCATTACAGTCCCAAATATGCAGAAACTATGAGTCATGTCTTTGAAAGAGTCTGATGGAACTGACTTAAAAAATTTAAATTATGCATTTAAGATCAATTTTCCTTGCTATTTAATGAGAAAATACTTAAAAGAGAAGGAAAAAAGATGGTTACTATATGGAAGGTTACAGAGTCCTAAGGGGGTACAACTAAAGCAAAATGGAAAAAGAAACAAACCCAAAACAAACTAAAAAAGCAAAACTAAATAAAAAACCCCCAAAAAACAAAAACCAAAACCAAACCCAAAACTAATAAACAAGCCACAAAACAAAAACAAAAGAAAACAAACCAAACAAAAACAACACAAAACCACCCTGAAATGGCAGTATGAATTTGGAACTTGCTGTACATGAAAACTTGCTGTTAAGGCAGCAAGTTGTAGATGAAGGTTTTAGATTCTAATTTATTTTTTTTATTATAAAATATAAGTCCTTTTTTTGTTGCCTTTTACAAATGTATTACACTAGTTGTTTTGATAGGAGAAGGGTTATTTTTCTCTCATGTTTTTTTGTGGGGAATGCAAGTTTTGAACACTTTCTTTTTCCCTTGATCATGATGATTTGATCAGCCTTATACCTTTGTGGAATCTGGCCAAAGACAAAAGATGAAACTCAGTTGTGAGGTGGTTTTTTTGTTTTCTTCAGTTTCAGGGAGGGCAGAGTTCTTTTCTTATTTTGCTTACTTTGATTTTTAGTTTGTTTCCCCTGCTGTATATCCAGAGCAACTTCCATTTACATCCCAAAGAACATTGAAACAGAAAAAATTCTGAGGCACTCAAACTTACTGATGATATGTTAAAAACTCTTGTAAGAGACTGCTGCACACATTCATGGCATTATATCCCACACAAAGCCCTAGAATCCCCCAAAAAATTAATCAAGGATTTTTCTTTTTGTCCAGACATTAATTTAGCCTGTTTATCTTGCAGCTGATTGTCTAACTGTGTGCAGATAGGCTTTGTTGTGCTTCCAAAATTCACTGATCACACAGCAGCATTACATTGTTGAGTCAGCCCACTACTAAGGTTAGAGGCCTTTTTTGAAAAATAATGAGACAGAAACTTTCCTGACCTTTGTGGTTTTGTCTGGGGTGGGGGAGGTGGGTTTCAAGTATTTTTTTTTTTATTACTGTCAAGACACAGTCATCTGAATCTAAGAGTAAGGGTCTGTTTACAATCCTTTCTATGCATCTAACCAATGCATACATATACCAAAATACAGAATCATCAGGATTGTAAGAAACCTTCAAGATCATCATCAACCCACCATCACCATGAACACTCTTAAGACATATCATTCAGTGCTACATCCTGATACCTCTTGAACACTTACAGAGGAGTGACTCCACCAGCTCCCTGGCAACTTATTCCAATGCCTAACCACTCTTTGTATGAATTTTTTTCTCTAATATCCAATCTGAACCTCACCTGGTGCAATTTAAGGCCTTTTGTTCTGTCACTTGAGACATGTCAAAAGAGGCTTCCCTCCAACCTGGCTGTAGCCTCTTTTCAGGTGGTCATAGAGAGCAATGAGGTTGTCCCTGAGCCTACCCTTCTGAATAAGCAACCCCAGCTCCTGCATAAGACCTGTGCTCCAGACCCTTCACCAGCATTGTTGCCCTTCTTTGGACTTGCTCCAGCCCCTCAATGTCCTTTTTGAAGTGAGGGGCCCAGAACTGACACAATACTTGAGGTGCAGCCTCACCAGTGCTGAGTGACACTGCCACAGGCCAGGATGCCATTGGCATTCTTGGCCACCTGGGCACACTGCTGGCTCATAGCCAGCTGGCTGTCAAACAGCACCCCACGTCCCTTCCTGCTGAGCAGCTCCCAAACCACCCTTGCTCGAGCCCACAGAGATATACAGCATTGCAGCAGCACAAGTGCAGGACCTGTTGAACCTCGTGCAGCCCAGCCTCTCAGCCTGCCCAAATCCCCCTGCAGAGCCTCCCTGCCTTCCATTAGAGCATCTGTCCTACCCAACGTGGTGTCTGGGAACTTACTGTGGTACACCCCGTCCTCTCATCCAATTATGAATTGTCCATGATGATTTTGAACAGACCTGGCCCCAGTACTGAGCGTAGGGAACACCAGCTGGGTTTAACTACATCCACCACCCCTCTCTGGACCTGGCCATCAAGGCAGTGTTTCTATCCAGCAGAGTACATCTGTCCAAGCCATGAACTGCCAGTTTTTCAGTTCCACCGGTTTCCAAAACCTTTATGTTTTCTGCAGAAGTGATTTTTCTAGGAGAAAAATTTGAAGGAGAATTGTTTCACACTTATTTATCCTTGTAGTGTGGTGGAAAGGACATGAAACAAAGAACTCTCAGTTTGATAGCAGTGTATTTGTACTATTTACTCATCTCCAGTAGTAGAGAGGGTATTCCCACAAAGTTCAATTGTTTAATTTTCTTTAATTGTGTTTAATTTTGTTTTGTTTTCAATTTGAGACTCTTTGGAGTTGTTCTAAAGAAGAAAAAAAAAATACTTATTTTGTGTTGGAGCAGCTTTTGTTTCAGTTACAGAATAAGTGATTTGTCCTAGAATAAAGACATTGGTATTCACTGAAATAAGAATAAAGACAAGGATCCATTGGTATGCATATGTTTGTATAAAGCAGCATTTACATGATTTCTATACTTTTTATAACATTATAACTCTCTCCATAAATAGACAAATTTACAATTGCCTTGTTATTTTATTTCCTTCTGCTCTCATATTTTTTTTTAAAATCAGTCTTTTGATTACTTTGTTAAATTTCAGTTTGTGACAATAATGAAGAGCCAGTGGCAGGATACTAGAAAGGGTACTTATTTTTCATTAAAATATCCTTACAAAATGAAATATTTCTGCTCTCCAAAATAGTTCTATTTTTTTTAGACACCTCTACTTCTTTTGTATTGAATTGGTGAAGAAAACTGTAAACTACTGAATTGATAAATGATAGTGAAGCCCATTGTTGACAAGAATTACTATAGTGTTATATATGTGACCTTTCAAAGCTTTTGTTACCTTCCACTCTATGCTATTTTCTAAATAAATTACATTTTGGCATACAGATGACTTCTCACACAGCTTATTTCATATGAATAAAAGTGGTTTCTTTGAGCTCTGATGGTAGAATTATGGAAGAAATATTTGAATTCCATGTATTTGTTCAATATTTCTGAAAAAAATTATAAACATAAAGATGATTTTTTTGGCATACACAGTTTTATTCTTATACACTCACATCTTGATATAATTAGATTGAATGAATTTTTACAATAATTATCTTCTTAAGAACATTCCTAATACAATATATTTTTTTGGAAATAATTTTCTAAAATTGAAACCAAAAAGACATCCATACTGGTCTCATTCACAAATTGTTGTGTTAAGAGTTTCCATTTAAGTTAATTGCCTAAGTGGATGTAATTTCGTATCTAATTGTCACTCATATAATACTGAACTGCTTTGGTACCAACCAAACATAAGTTCAACATACTCACCTACTTCACAGCTTTGTTTGCTCTATTTAGTAATTTGCAGTCTGTAAGAGCTGGCAATATCAAACAGTGATGAAGCACCGTGACAGCAGCAGCAGCTCAACATTTTACTACACTGAGTTTCCCAAGCAAAGGAGAGACAAGCAGGTAAGCTCATGTAGAAATTAATATTGTATTGTATTGTATCAATACTGATCAGTTTGATCACTGATTCAGAATGAATGGAGTCCATGAGAACTCTTTTGGTTTAAAGATCAGGACTATAGTGTTTTAAGACTGAGTTACCATAAAATATCAACCATAAAATTAATAAATGTTTGAATAATGCAACTTGAAATAATTTAATACTCACTGGCTTATTTTTGGTTTGGAGTTTTAGATCACTTTAATTACTAAAAAACTATTAAGTAGTAATCAGAAGTGTTTATGAATTGAATCAGTTCTTCCGTATCTGAATTTTTTTTTCACCTGAAATGAAAATGAAGTAAAAAAGTAAAGATCTCTAAGTGTTTAAATAAACAGATATTTTAATGCACTTAAGAGGGCGAATTAATAAAGTACCTAAGCATTGGATATGTACTATAAATTGTAACATTTAATTAGTTTTTCATCTCATTACCATAAAAAAGTATAAAGTAGATGGATCATCCCAAAGTACCAGGTGACAAATATTCACAGTCCAGAGCAACCTATTGACTGAGTAACACAAGGAGGGATGAAAACTCACACTTCAAAGTTAGGCTGGTCTAGGAAGCCAATGAGACTGTCTAACAGGAGGTGAAACTACTGCAGTCAATGCCATCAGGCATCTGAGAGAAGCCAGGACATTGACAAGTGGACATGAAACACAACACCTTTTCACCACACTAGTTCAAGATAAAATACCTTTTCCTAGGAATTTTTGGAGGTCTTTTTGGTAGTTTATCCAAAAGCCAAATGTTCAGACTCCTCAGCTAATATCAATTATTTTTCCCCCAAAGGATTCACAGCCATATGTTTTATTTGTTTAGTGAGATGTGGTGCAATTATAATATTGTATGTTTTGTGAGTTTCTAATTTTGTAGTGTTCAAATTATTATGTTTTCTGTGGCATATTTGAATAAACATTAAGCATAGAATTAGAATCCAGACACTTTTCCCCCACAAGCACATATAAAAATACTCCAGCTGGTAAGAGATAGATCTGAGGGATTTTGTTTGCTTGTTTGTTTGGGGGTGTTTATGCCCTGGTTTAATGAAATGGCTTTTGGCTAAAAGCACCTTTGAATTAAATTCTTCCTTTTGCAGCTATATTATGTTCTCTGATTCCTTTTCTTTCTTTAATGGACTTCATAGAGGAATTTTCCATTTTTGTTGAAAGAAAATACTTTGCATGTTCCAAAGCAAATAGATTTTCTTTTATAAAAAATTTACCAGAGAATAAAAGGTTTTACTTGATTAGTTTCCCTTCAGCATTTCTGTTCATCAGTTAAAACACACTACCAGTTACTGAGATAATATTTTCAATGAAATATGATTCTTGAAAGAATAATATTCATGGTTAGTATGGTATAAAAAAAATATGCTCTTGGAACAAGAAGTTATGTGTTTTAGCAAAGTTTTATTTTAAGGAATTTGGAAATACTCTACTGATAATGAAACTAAAATAATTTTCTGAAACTGTACCTTAGTCTACTCCCAGGAAATTGTAATATTTCCCAAGAAATGTTTCAAGTGTGTAAGAGAAAGATAAAAACTCCACTGCAAGCTTATTATTGTCATAATGGATTAATTTATTTCTAAAGCTTTGCTATTTAGAAACATTCTGGAAACTAGTATCTGTGCTGTATATTAGGGAAAGTAAAGTAAACCTTGCTAGAGGTGGACCAACACTTTGTGGACCCTTTCACATATACTGTGACTGTTTTGAAGGAAAAGGAATAATGTAAAAATCTCCTTCAACATCTAATAGTGGGTTTCACCTTCTTCATAGGATCTCACTACAAAAACTTGGTGATGTGTAGATGAATGAGTAACTGGACTATTTTGTAATACTTTTCACTGCTTTTCTTTGCGCTGTTCATGTCCTTTGTATTCAAAATATGTCAACCTTATGGGTGAGCTGAATAATGTTTAACTCATAGACATTCCAGGTTAGGAAACTCATGGTCAAGTATATTATTGCATTGTATCACATATTTTCAAGGCTAAGACATATGCATGTATAAGGTCTGTTGACACTGCCAAAGACATGAGTGAAAGAAGAAGCAACAGCAATCATGTTCTCCTGTGAGAGTGTTGGTATTACTGATGTCCATAATGACATCAAGGTCAGTAGTGTCGTATGATAAAGATGTTAGATAAGAACAAAGATTTTAGGCTATATTTGGAGCAAAGTGAGATGAGAGCTGCTGTAAATTATCATTTAAAGTCAGTTGCAAACAAAATAATTATATCCCCCGTCTAAATCCAGCTGGTTACACTGGCTGCTGCAATGCAAGGCTTGTATTGTTTCTGAGGATACACCTGGAGAGTTTGGCATTTTGTATGCTTTAACTGAAGTACTGAAAAATAAACAAAACAGCTTATGTCCATTACTCATTGGAAATCTGCTATAATTCAGACTCAGAAATAGTGTGTTTCAGTGACTAGCTACATTCAGTAAATATGCAGCTGAATGAAAAATTCAGAATGACATTTACTTTTTTTTTTCTCTTTTTTTGAAGTTAATTTTAGGATTAATTGCTTAATAATTTTATTAAGTTGTTACAAATAAGAAAATTTACTGCTGTTTTCAGCTTTCGTGAATAAATGGCATCTTAGAGGTTGCTGTAATAAAACTTTAAATAGGTTAAATAGTGATCAGGCCAGTTTTATACTTTTAAAATAAACTTTACCAAACTTTTAAGCAGCAATACATCCCATGGTATTTCCATCTTTCTTCTTCATGCTTGATACTTTAATGCTATTACTTTCTCTCTCAAAAGGAGGACCTTAAGATTGCATTTTGTTATGTTTTCCCTTGGGTTTTCCAGTACCTCTTCTAATTTATTAATCAAAATATATATATATATACCTGCATTCCTTACATTTCTCTTGGTCTTGGTTTTTCAACTTTATGTTACTTGGATGCCTACTCTGTACAACTCCTTTGCCTTCTTGGTGGTCAAGCTGCTCATGTGCCCCTGCAAAACACTAATTTACATGTGTCATAGGGCCCTTCTTCTTCTACAAAATGATAATCTGTAACATATGTAGGTATAGTTAAATCTTTCATTTTAATGCATCTGTTTTGTTTATTAGTCCAGAAACATAGATTTTTCTGTTTTGCTAATTTTCACTCTGCATATTTCTTTATATATCAGCCTCAAATGGGAGATTTCTGTGTTAGAAATACCATCAGAACCAATACAGTTTAGCTATTTATATTTACCAAATGCTAGTTACTGAAAAGCTTGAGTGAGAGCCAATAGTTGCTGGCTCATGCAGTAAACAGAGCTAAGTATGGATCATTTGCTAAAGTTAAGAAGTGTCACTATTTGCTGTAGTGATAGTTTGGCTTCTGACAGCAGAGGTGGCTGCATATGGGGGAAGTGTTCTAAAGCTGTGTGGATGTGGGATATGGGATACAGCAGTGAACACAGTGCTGTCAGGTTAGCAATTGGGCTCAATGATCTTGGAGCACTTTTCCAGCCTTAATGATATTGTGATTCCTAATAAATATTGTTGTATTTTTTTAATATTTTATAAAATGCATATATACCTGAATTGTTTTTCCCCATCTTTCTTTTTTTTTCCTGTCATCTTTTATTTTCACTTGAATTCTTTTATAAAATATGTTTCATCTGGATTGTTTATATTTATTTGATGAGGTCCTAGCATTTTGAAAAATATTAAAAATTATTTGTTCATCTTTCATATATTTTAAAGTCACTAGAACTTCCTTAGTATGTAATTCTAAATGATGCATCTGCACTCTCTAACTCATCTATTGCATAAAGAAAATGGATAAATAAATTAGTGATAGTTTTCCTATCAATATTATACAGTAGCCAGTCAGAAAAAAAATCTCTATTGTTAGCTAGTACTTAAGACCACTAGTAATTTGAAAAAAAATTAAATATATGTGTTCCATTTACTTTGATGTCATATTGTACAGGCTGAGAACCCTGGGAAGCTTAATTAATGCTTGTATCATGAACTATGACTAACAGATTTTACAGTATGTAGAACCTATATGACCTTGATAGTCTTTACCACAATTACGTATCTTATGCAGTATTGTTTTAAAATCCTATTAAAACACAATGAAATTACCTCAGTGGGGTACACTGCTGTTATCTTAATTCATTGCTAAATAGAATTTCAAAGTAGAATAATCTGAACAGTTTCCAGATGTTTTGTGTTTATATTCCTGGGTGTATGTGTGTGTAAACTTCAGGAATATTTAGGTGAAAGATAATTATTCCAGTGAATCTCAGTGTGAGAGTATGGAGTTTTGCATCCCAGATTTCAGTGGGAAAAGAACTTTTTTCACCTGATAGGGAACACTGAGCATCTTGCCAAAATAAGGCATCATATGTAACACTGCATAAAGATGAATTCACGTGGGTATTTGCTGCAAAGGTAAAACCTAAAGACTTTTTCATCTCTGTAGAGTAAAATTTCAGATTAACTATCAAAGGCCTCTACTCAGTATCAGACCAGAATCTCTACAAAGATGATCTTTCTACACTTTGTTCGAATTGAGGCAATAGTTCATGGTGCTCTCTCTGCTGTCATCTCCAGGTTGTTTTGCAACAGTGAAATTATGGTTTCAGCTGGTTTGAACATCTCTTGTCCTTCTTTTCCATTTCAAAAAAATTCAATTCCTCTTTCAATTCCTTATCATGCTCTGCCATGTCACATTTAGCATTAGATCAGGGAACTGTTTGAAAACTCAGGAAAGAAAGCAAAAAATGTTAATTTTTCAGGCAGAACTGTTAACTATTGACTATCTTGATCAGCCATAGATATTCATCTGCGTTTGGAACAACAAAAATATAGCAGGGAGGATAAATAAACTTTGAAAACTGCCATTATGTTTTGGGTTTTTTTAATTAAAGGAATACATGCCCAGATTTTGTTAAGTTTCAAGTTTTTGCACTGTTTTCATATTTTGGAAAATTTGTTGAGATCAAAAGAATAAGAAATATATTTTCACAGTTAAGTTAATTTTCTTGAAAAAACTAAGACTGTCTGAAAGTCTTTACATGATATATAATAGAATTATTTTCACCTCTAATTGACTCTGATTAAAAAGAAATAATACTGGATTTAAAAAAAAAATAAATAAAGCTACATCTAAATAAGTTGTCATCAAATCTTTATTGTAATTTACCTCTCAAATCATGCACTGTCATAATTGTCAGAAGGTTCAGAACAATTATAAATATTAAAAAATAATATCAAAAAAAGTCCTGAATATTTGAAAAGTAAATAAATTTCACAGTAGAATGGCACTCTGTCATATCAATTTCTGACACTCAAGAGACAATGTTAAAAGCCTTCCTGAAGTCCAGGTAGAAAATATGCATTGCTTTTTCCTCATCTACCAAGGTAATAATTCAATCATTAAAGTTTATCAGGTTGGTCAAGCAGGTCATTCATCTCATGAGTGCCTATCAACTACTCCTCATCACCTTCTCCTCTTTGATGTGCCTGGAAATGGTTTCCAGAATTAGCTCCTCAGTCACCTTCCCAGGTATTGAGGTGAGGCTGACAGAACTGTGTTTTCCTGGGTCCTCGTTCTTGCCCTTCTTGAAGCCAGGAGTATCTTTTGCTTTACTTTAGTCCTCAGGCATAGCTCAGTGGCCATGGCCAGTCGTGGGTTATGGAGCGTGGCCTTGCAATAACATCACCCACTTCCCTTGGTGCTCGTGGTTGCATTCATCAGGACCCAGAGACTTATATAAGACTACTTAGCTTGAGTATTTCCCAACCTGCTCCTCTTCTACCAAGACTCTGTCTTCCTAGTATTACTGGTAAAATTAGGGGCAAAGAGGGATCCTTTTCTTTGTCTGTGTAGCTAAAACCTCTACCCTAAGGCTTCTACCCTGCTCAGCTGAGGGCTCACATTTTCCTGGTTTACCCTTTGCTACTTATGTGCTCCTAGAAGCTCTTATTTCTTCCTTTCTTGCTGCCCCACATGAATGGTTTCTGTATCAGCTGCAAACTTATGATTCATTGGAAAAAAACCCAAACTGTGAGATTATAGTAAAGCTTTTACACTTTTTAGTGTTTCCCTATGGAGTATCTTGAAACTAACAAGAAAAAAACCCAAAAAACAACAAAAAACCCCCCCCCAAAAAAAAACCCAAAAAAACCTTAAGCCACAGTGAAACAGCATTTCATTTCAGAGTTCAATTATTTTTAAGCTTAAAGAGCATGTAAGAGAGCTCTGAGTTCACTAATGTGTGACATACCCAAACTGATGAGTTTAGGTTTCAGTTAATAGAGGAAAACATTATTGCAGTATCTAAGTAATCTGTGAATGGCCAGAAGTAATTATGTAATACACTTTTTGCTTGTTCTAGTGCAAGCATTTTGTGTCACTAGATCCAAATTTCCTCATACCAAAGCTAAGAGAGTTCAGTTTTAAAAAGTCTAATCTAAAGTTATTTTCTTGTTATCTCTGGAAAATGGGCATACCATGTATTTTCTTGCTTTTGGGAAAGTCTACCAGGATGTCTTAGAGATGACAAGGAGTAGTCTAGCAGAAATTGCTTGGTTCTTTTGGTGCCCTTGGTATTTACTCTCATGGACATGTGTGTATCCAGTTTGCTGCATTATCCCTGGATTCATCTTCCTGTCTCATGAATAGTACTGTAATCCTTTAAACTCTGCCACTAGGCAATGTGAACCTGAAACATTTCAGCATCAACATTTCCACTAAAGTCAAAAGCTGAGGCAGCACTCACTGCCTCACCTTTTTCTGAGTCTGTTGTCAAGAGTTCTTCTGCCTTTTTTTTTTTTTTCATGAGAATAGAATTTATTTCAGCTTTGCTTCATCTGTAAACGTAGAAGCAATGTTTAAGCTTTCTGTATTTCTACTCCATTTCCAGGTTCAGCAGAGGTCTGCCTTTATTACATTTCTGAATGTCTGGGTAATGTTTCTCTGTTCTTCCCGTGCCCATTGAACATTTTCTGTAAAGGTACTTATGCCTTCATTTGCTGTTCACTTAATTATTAATTAACACTGGCAGATCTTTTCTTCTTTGAATGCCATTTCCTCGTCCCTTTTCTAGCTGCTACCATTCTTCATTTGCAACCTTATTTACTTCTTGTTACTTACAACACTTTGTAGTGTTGTTCCCTATTTCACACCAGATGAATAATCTCTAAAACATGAAGAATCTACCTTACACAGGAAAAGACTTGTCTATTACAAAGACGTAAGAGGACCTGAAAGTTTGGATCAGAAATTGGTACTTGCATCATCTTTCCTTTCCTCATTGCAATGAAAATAGGGTACCGATATATTTAGTAAGTCTATTTTTCCAGGATAGAAATCAAAGATTTTACCATGACAGAAACAATGCAGAGTTGCTTAGAAAAATGAAATCATGTCGGTTTTCTACTTGAAAATACCTAATGTTGGGTGGATCATCATAATTATTTATTTTAAAGCCAGCAATTTTGAAAATATAAACAAAGGTCCTTGATTTCCTTAGAAGCAATTAAATTATGTGGGACGGTATTTAAGGCAATTCTTTCTAAGACAATTTGGATATATTTAGAGACTCTGAAGCACCCAAGTGAAAGACCTGCTTTCTGAAATCTTTTGTAACAGCTGCCTATGCTAGCACAAATGAAGTATAATCTTGCAATTAAATATGTACAGATATAGTTTAAAAGGTTGTTTTCTTTTCATATTTGGAATGGAGTTCTGAATGCATCTACATATTCATTTTAAAGCAAAGACATTGACCTCAAACCCTAGCCACACATTTAACTTCAGGATGAAGTGTCTCATAAAATAAACATTATTTATATTCCTAACATACAGATGTCAATTCAGATGTCTTGTGTATCAGTTGCAAGTGTAATCAGTAGCCATTTCAACCCAACAGCTCAGCTCTAGTTATAAGAATTTTTTTCCTCTTGTGGGCATTGATCTTACATTCATGTCCATGTTGAAAATCCGGAGAGCTATAATGGTAGTAAAAAACATTCTTAATGAAGCTCCTCTTTCAAAAGCAATCTTTGAATAAGAAATATATTTTGACAGTACAATCATCAATTTCAGGTCACACTTCAGTCTACCTAAATAACTTATATGATTGAATATATATTTTTAACTAAAAATGTGATACTGTAAATCTACTTTTTAACAGTTAGGATCCTTTAAGAAAAAATTTTCTGTTTAGTCAACTTTGAAAAACATCTGCCTTAATTAAAGTTATTCCTTTTCCCTCTTGATACTCCTTTTCCCCTCTGCATGAAAACAAGCATAATAGATTAAGGCAATATCTGCTCTTTCAAGGATTTATTCCTATAAGGAATGGGAAATGAGAAGCTTTAGTGTAAAAAGAAAAGGGAAATGAAAATGTTTTCCCTCAGAGATCTCTGATATGCATTTACAATATATATGGGGATGGCACAAATAGTTTACAGGACAGCAAAAATCTGAGAGGACCTCTAAGCAGTTGTTCTCCAGTTTGTCCTTCAGAGACTTTTGGCTAGAACTTCTCTTTTTAGCACTTTTAATTTGCTAAAAAGAGGAAAGATTTTAATGTCACTGCAATTGGCTATTTATGTCAGTAACAATAGAATGTACCTGTGTACCTAAGAACACTAAGTGTTAGTGTTTATCCCATTTTTTTCTATAATCTCCTCTGAGTAAAAAAATAGATATTTCTTAGGTGATAAAAAGAAATCTACTGAATATAATTATTATCTTAATTTCTTTGTTTAATACATATTTAAACAAATGCTTAAAATAATTTTTAAAAGGTTATGAGACTTTTTCTTTAGCTGCTGATTCTTTTTTTTTAATTTATAATGCATATATCTACATCTGTATGTGTTTGCTTGAATATGTAAAAAAATTAACATCTATGCCTTTGATTTAAAATGAAAAACAGCTGATCAAACTAGTCACATACAAAGTAAATTAAACTCCATGAATACATAACTAGTTGCAAATAATTACTTAATAATAAAGTTTAGAAGCCTGATTTTGAGTCCTTCAAACTTAAAATTCCAGAAGTTTACAAAGTTCAAGAGAATCAAGCAGAGCTTAATAAGATTAAATCAACCAATCCAGGAAGGCCCTATCTGCAGGTAAAAATGTAACACTGGTAATGTGATGCAGATATAAAAGAAGCATAGCTTTAAAAACAAATTATACATTATACAAAATTAAAGGAGTAATTAGTAAAAAGTAACTTTCCATTACATATTCTAATAGTTAAATGTTCTATGTTTTCCTTAACATGTTCTTCCTTTATTTCTGCTGTGCTGAATGGTTAGTTCTTCGAAAAGTTTTGGGGGTTTATGCTTTTTTTAGGAACAAATAAGTATATATCATGTAAATTTTTATTTCAGAGAGATTGAAACCATTTCTGCTATTTTTCAATATAAACATTTATTAAAAGAAAAAAAAAGAACACAAAAGATTGTTACAAAAAAGAACGTTTTATGAAACTGACAATTCTATTCAAGAAGGATGATCTGGAACAACAGGTTAATCCTCTGATTATGCTTTCTTAAGCATTCTCAAAAATCATGGCAGTCTTTAACACAGCACATTGGCAAAATTCTCTGTGTAGATGATAGTTAACACACAGATTAGAACAATAGGAAATTATTCTGATCATTTTACTGACTTTGATTATGACTTTAAATAAAACTTTAGGACTATGAAAAGGTTCTTTGCTCAATAAATTTTTGTGCTACAAAGAATGTAGGATTCCTAACTAGATAAATAGAATATTGGGAAGAAAAAGGTTAAATAGGAAGAAAATGCATTGTTCTTTTATGTAGTTCAGGATTTCCAAGTTGTTCAATGGGGATTTTTTTGACTTTGAAGATTAAATTTATGCAAAGGTAAATTATATCACCACTAAAGATTTGCAGAAGTCTTTACTGTGCATATTTTTATTCTTTCCTTTGCTCTATTTCCAGTGCATGTTGGGATGCCCAGTTGTGTGAAACCAAGTCATAAATCATCTACTTACTGCCATATTTTCCCAGAAGAAATTAACTTTAAAGCAAAATGTTTTGGCTCTCCTAAAAATATCTAAACAAAATGGTTTTCCTTGTAAACCAAGAAATGACAAAATTTTTAAATCTGAAAGGTTCCCACCAAAAAAAAAAGTAATGTTTCTCCTTTGTGAAGACCCAATTTAAAAGAGCATGCAAAACAAAGCAAAATAGAACAAAGCCCTAGCCTGTTTAGGAACAAGACTTAAAGAAATGACTGCCTATGGTAATATAATTTAATTTCATACTAGTTTTCATATTTATTTTCATCAGGAGCCATTTTATTCCTCATTTATTCATGTAAGGACTTCCATGGATCTCAAGCTAGCTTTTTTGAAGGAAAAGCACAGGATTTGAACTCAAGTGTTTGAACTCAGGTTTTTAAATATATCCATTATCTGTTTTTTTTGGGGACCAGCCACAAATAGGGTGTATCACACATTGACTCAGAAAAAGAAATCTCTGTTGAATTTATTTAACCTTCAAAAAGTGTCAGTAAAAATATTCTGACTTGTTAATGATTAGCCACTCTACTGCACGTTATCTTCATCTTTCCATACCTTTATTGATAATAAATTGGAAAAGATATTATCATTATTTTAAATCTTCACTCTCTTATCACTTACTGATAAATTAAGGTGTTTAAGGTAAAAATGTGTCCTTTCATTGTGTTCTTGTGCAGGCAGTACAAGAGACAGCAAATATGTTAATACTATATCTACATATATGTAGATTTATTTCAATGTTGATTAAGAAATTATTCTAGTATTTAAAAAGTAACGTAATTCAGTCAATTATTAAAAATCCAAGAGAATAAATGGAGAAGGGCATTTTTCCAATTTCATCATGATGAATACTTGGTGATTAAGAATAGTTTTCGTTCCTTAGATATTTCCTTCATTCCCCTGCCACCTAGTATTCCTTTGACTAGGTTCAGTTGAATTTAGGGCTGTAAAGTATCTTTGTATCCAGCCTGTGTTGTTAGGTATATAAACTTCTTTGCATATGGATATATTAATTATTTGTTTGTTTGTAGACTATACTTGTAGTACACGAGGCTAATGAAAAAAAAGAATTTGATTTAAAATTTTAAAACTTACTTTCAGAATGCATTCCACTCACAAGTACAAATTAATTCAGATGCTGAGCATGCTTTAATCCACACTGTCATTCAGGATTATAGGGGCCAATAGACCAACTATGTCCTGAGGGTGTGCACTGGGACAGATCAATCAATTTACAGAGCTTTGGCAATGGTTGAACAGCTGGTGCTGAAAATCTTTGTTGGAGAAATGACCAACCCACCAGAGATTACAGATTTAAGCTGAGATTGATGGTTAAACCTTGCAAATTAAATCCTCTTCAAATGTGTTCTGACTGATAATAAAGCTAATTTAAAGGCATCACTCCACTGCACTTTCTTAGAACAAGATACTCATTAAACTTCTGGTGTTAAAAAAAATCTCTCAGAGGCCTGATGCTAGTAGCAAATACATTAGTGTTTTCATTTGCAGATTATTTTTAAAAGGTCTCTGTTGGCCAATTTCTTTTTATTTAAGCATTCACTAGGGTGAACTTAGGTTATCAATAATTACTTTCACATACTTAACACAACAGAGGGTAAAATGTTTTTGCCCTTTGAGCACCCAGCAGAAGCTCTTTACTAGCTCAGCAACTTTCTAAACGGTTCATGAGAAAGCTTTGATTATATAATAAAGTTCTTCTAATGAAGAAGATGTGACTATCAGTTAAGTTGAACTTGGTTTAGTTGTTCTGCTGGCAACTGAAATCCATCCAGCTGCTTGTTCACTTCCCCTCCCATCTGCCCCAGTGGGATATGGAGGATAATGAGGAAGGAAAAGAAAATGAAACTTGTGAGTTGAGATAAGAACAGTGTAATCATTGAAACAAAATTAAAATAAAAACAATAACGATAACAGTAATGACAATAGCTATTATATTGTTAGTAATGACACTGTTAATTATAGTAATAGTGGTAATAATAATAAAATTGCTACAACTACTAAGGCTAATAATTGTAATAATTATAATAAAAAGGAAAGTCAGAAAGGGAGTTAAAATTTAAGAGAAACAAATAATGTACTTTAGAATTGATCACCACACACTGACCAGCTCCTAGTCCGTCCCCAAACAGTGATTGGCCCACTTCTGAGTTACTGTACACTGAGAATGGTGCTTTATGTTGTGAAATATCTCTTTGGATATGCAACCTGAATTTTAAATTCCATCTAATTAAGAATGCAAGAAAAGTGTTGAGAGAACAGGCTTTAAAACCTTAAAAGGTTAAATAAAGTGATTTATTTTTTTGCTAAAAAAAATCATAGCAGGGAAAAAACCCACAACCCATGTAAGAGGTGGCAGGGCAGGGAATAAAAGAAGTGAACTGATTTTGTGTATAAGAGATGTGGCATCTTTGCAAACAGACTAAAAAGTCTGTCTTGTTTTAATGTTTTTGCACATAGATTCAACTCTGATCTATTGTATAATGGCAGTAATTTTTAAGGTATTAAGACAGATTTCTTTACTTCATTACTGTCAGTTTTTGTAGCCTACATCAATATATTGTAGCCTTTCATCACCTGTTCTTTTATTGGTACAAGTGGCTTCTCAAATTGCTTCAGAATTTGAAGACCTGGTAAGATTTTTTGCTTTAGTTCTTGAGGTTATTCTCACTAAATAGAATTAACCCAGTTCCCTTATCTGAGAACCAGTTCACACTTCTAAATTGCTTTCTGCAATAGTTAGTTACTGACTTGGACACAAATAGCTTGAGAGTTACCTAAAGAGGCAGCAGAGCTGTATTACGCTTGAGCATTAAAAAAAAACCTTATTAAGAAATACTTTTATTCTTTTCTCTCAAGAAAAAAAAAAGTACTAGCTATCAATTTATACACTTATTTCTCCTCTAATGTAAGTTTCCCAAGGAATAGGATTATATTAAAAAAAAAAAAAAGAGCATTCCATCTGAGTTCCCACAACAAAAATTGTACCTTATGAATGAACTGTCAAAACCTATGAACATAGTATGAGATTATCCTCAATCCAATATACTGCATTCAACACAAAAAATGGATTTTAAAAATGAGGTGGGTGAAACAAAAGAGTTAAGCCCTTGAAAAAATTGTTACAGAGGAAAGGTTTATCCATTTTCTTTCAAACCATGTGTGTAATAGATACTTGTTATCTGTTCTCTGTGTGATTTCAACAAGAAAGAAAAAATAAATGTATCATATCTGTAATTTTTGTTCTTTTCTATGCATAGTTTTCTTTCCTACCTTAGACAGGAAAAGAGTTCAAACACAGAAAATTTTAAGTGCTGATGCTCAGAATTCCCCAAAGACCAATTTGTCTGAGTGTTAGACAGTGATAAAGGTTACTGTGGGGATGAGATGGTGTTTATACATATGCTTAAGACTATTCAGTGAGGTAGATAAAGTGCAACACCAAACAAAGCATTTAAGTATAATTCTTTGCAGTGTCCAAACGTGGGGAATCTGCTGTCTATGAAGCATTATGTGAAATCTCTGGCTACTGGTGAGTTTTCAGAAATAAGACTAACTTCTGTTCAACAGAGACACAGAAATTCAGTTTCACAAATCAAATCAGCCTTTACTGTAAGAATACCAACAAAGACATAAGTTTGCCAGTATGACTTTGGAACAAAGAATCAATAAAATGAAAGGTGAAAAATGTAGCTTTCAATCCCTCTCAAAATTAGCACCTTAGTATATAGCATAAAATTTTCATAAATTCTCAAAATGGAAAACCTTATGCCTGGAAGATTGAACACCCTTATGCTTAAAAGAAACTTAAGAAGGATTACAGTTCTTAGAAAGTAAGCCAATAACATGCTGTAGAATTAACATTTCTAATGTCTTTTAAAATAAATCATATGCTGTGCCTAAACTGGGAAAATTAGAGATGTTTAGATTTCAGGTATCCTCAAACTAGCAACTTCCTCTGACCTCATGAGTTTGTTAAAAGCACCTTAAAATCCACGATGTTGCTCTCTAGTGCTACAAAGATAGAAAAAGAATCCCAAGCCTTAGTTTTTTCCCTTATTTTATTAAATATTATAAAATATGGTATCTGAATGCAACCACAGCTTAACTGAAGGCATACATAAATGATAAACAAAATAAATGTTTTTCTTTGGTAAAAAATAGATATGCTCTTTTAGTTTTCACCAATGCAATTGTTAATTTTCTAGAGGGCTGCTTCATAAATTTGTTTTGGAGAAAGGGATTTTTTTTTTTTTTTAGACTGTGCAACAAAGGCTGGTTTTACCATTCTTTTCCACAAACATACCAAACAATATAAAGACCTACATTAAACATATATGCATGCACATTATGCACACACTCAAATGTTGCATGGGCTATAGAATTTGAATTACCATTTTTAGAGGAGTTGAAGAATCATTTGTTATACCCGAAAGATGATGTACACTTTAACTTGAATAAATATACTCCTATGAGAACCAGTCATTTTTGTTGATAAGAGCCACAGATGAGTAGAGCCATGTCTTTAACTGATGGCAATATGTGGCAATAACCTTTACTCAATCATTTCGGCTGTTCCTACACTCCAAACATCACCTTTAGTAATATTCTGTGATTCAATACTGTATGTCTTATAAATGTTGTCAAATGTAGGTTTGGGACTCTAATTAAAATGCAGAGATAGGCTCACAATGACATTTTATGTGGTTACAATAGAATGGATGTATTTACTTTCTTTGAATCCCTTTCATGTCATATACAGCCTTACTAAACATTCTTCATGCAAGCTTTTTACAAATAATTTACAATTTGATCTGGCAAGTTTTGCTGTGACCTATCTGTAATGTTAAATTGCTTTTCTGTCCTTTTGTTGTTAATATAATAATAAAAATAATAACAGCACAAATAATACACTGAGTAGTACATAGAATTTTTATCTGTAGATCTCTCTGCACTTTGTACATGGGTTAGAAACATACTAATTGTGTTGTACCTCAATATCTTCATTTTAAAGTGGAAAGTATTTAATGTTCATCCTTCACATTCCCTCTCCAACTTATTATTCTGCTCTGTGGGGTTTTATATTATGTTGAATTGTGTTGATGTAATGAGACACAGTCATACTGTGCTCATGACTCTATCAGTAGGGCATAGTATCCCTCTGTAGCAAGAGTCAAATCATATCTTTACCCAAGTGCCTTATTTAGTTTCCTGTGCTTTGTTATTCTAAATGTGATTCACATATGAAGTTAAATACTTTCCACATATTAGGAGCATAAGTTTAACTTGAGTGTTAAAATATAGTAATCAGTTCAAGTTACCTGGAAATTACTTTTATTCATTCATACAAAATCCCATTTTTACAAATTCTAGTTATTCTCCCTTTATATACACTCTGTGGGGATCACAATCCAAGGTTCATTGATATGGTACTAAAACAGCAGAGATGAGAATCACGCCCTGGATTTTTAAAGGGACTTGATGGAATGAAACTTTGTTCTAGATCTTTTGACAAAGTCATAACTTATTTATTTATATTTTACTGTACTTTGGCTCACTCATTTAAATAATCTTTCTGCACAGCCTTCGGAATTACATTTTTTCATACAAAATGAAACTGGCATTACCTAATTTCCTAACAAACTTTTCAAATCTGAAATCTTTTTAATGTTTAATATAACCATGGGATCTTAGTTCACAAATTCCACCTTCAGTGGTTTCCTAGGATACAAACACACAATCACAAACAGAAAGCAGTACAGAAAAACAAGGTAAAAAGCCTGCAGCACTTCCACTTTTTTGAATCTTTTCAAATGCTTTGCATTCTCACAAACATATCAGTGCTAAACCTCAAACAAAACAGCTGGTGATGGGCTTAAACTACAAGTCATATCTGT
This sequence comes from Parus major, assembly GCF_001522545.3. Taxonomy (NCBI): domain Eukaryota; kingdom Metazoa; phylum Chordata; class Aves; order Passeriformes; family Paridae; genus Parus; species Parus major. The sequence goes on from NC_031771.1 coordinate 49,304,910, forward strand.
GTCATTTGTAAAAGCAGAAAAAATTCTCCTGAGAATTCTGAAAAGAACAACTGAAAGAAAAAACAAGAGCTTTTGCACACAAGTGCATCATGACTTTGGGAGAATGAAGCAGGAACAATTAATTTCAGGGCACTGCTTTAATAACAAATGAAATAAAAGTAGAGATATTAACTGACTCCAGCTGCTAAAGTGGAAACCAACACATAAAAGGCAATTACAGAATGCATTATGGATGATTGGTGAGGGGTATTTTCAAATAAAATAGATGTTCTGTCAAAAGCAATTTTAACATTATTCTTTCACCCTTCAAATATTTCAGTGCATATGTGATTGTATGTACAGATGCACAAAAACTTAGACAATAGCTACATTATTTTTAAAGGAGTGGAATTTCAAAACCTTTCTTAAGAAGTCAAAATCAACAACAGAGATATAATGTGGAGTTCAATGATAGATCAAGAAAATAGAATGAGAGAGCACGACATGAAAACCTGGTGATACCCATTGGATGGAATATTTTATTCAATTTTTTTATTGTCTTTTTAAGAGGAGACAGACACCTAGAAGTGTATTAAAAAAACCACTGCCAAAACTAAAAAAATAGGTAAGAGCTAGAAAAAATATTTGCACAGCAAGAAATTAAATTTAGTAATTATTTGTAGGTAATCCTAAGAAACCAAATGAAGAATAAAAGTTGTAGTAATTCAATTACAGTATAAAAGTCATCATGGGTAGAGATATCACACACTTAAACGAAAGAATAAAACAAGTTTGACAAATTAAAGTAAGAAATAAGGTAAACAAAATGCTGTAAACAGAAAGTATGATTAATGATTGGAACATGATTATAAAGTAAAAGATGGCTTGTAGTCTCACTGCTCCTGAGATCAAGATTTGTGTATTTCATTTCAGTCCACAGTTATCTTTGTCTTCGATAATAACATAAGTGGAATTGAGGAATAGTGATATTTAAGTTCAAAAAATATGTTGTTTGTTCTTCCAGGACTGAATGCTACCAATTTCTGACTTCACGGAATCACAGAATAAGTGAGCTAGAAGGGATTCACAAGGATCAACCAGTCCAACTCCCTGGCCAGCACTACCAAGAGGTACACCATATGTGTGAGGGCAATGTCCAAACTCCTCCTGAGCTCTGTCAGGCTCTGTGACCATTTCCTGGGGAGCCTCATCCAATGTATCACCTGTGATTTGATGGAGACCTCCCTGTACTTACACCCATGTTGCAACATTAGTAATTTTGATGGCAATTCAGTGTAATAAACCTGAACCATACTCATTAGATATATTTAAAATCACTCTCAGAGTTTTAGGTTTATTTCACTGCTGCTTACTTGTTATCCAGTTACTGGAGTTTTCATAATACAGGAAATAGCTCTGATAAAAGGTAAGGACAGCATTACAAAAATGGGATCTCTGAGTGACATGCTGGCATAGGGAAGTTAATGGATATTGTAATGTCAAATTATTTAGGCCAGCGTTTCACCAATCTTTTGGATGAGTAGACAGAACTAAATTGAAAAATGTCTGTGTGAGAGAAGGAAATCAAAACTTGCTTAAGAAAGGCTAGTACTTAAATAAGAACAAGGTACAAAACAACAGTAATTGTCACAGTAGATTTCTTTTTTTTTTTGGGTCACAGTATGAAAGATCATAAAAATCATAGAATGGTTCTGGTCAGAAAGGACCTTTAAAGAAAATCTAGGAAAAATCCCCTGTCACAGGCAAGGACACACACTACATCAGGTTGCTCAAAGATTATCCAACCTGACCTTGAATATCTCCAAGGATGAGCTCAATCACTCCTCTGGGCCACATATTCCAGTGTCTCACCAGCCACATCATACAAATATTCTTCTTTTATATTTTTTAGTTTAAACTGTTTCCCTTGTCCTATCACAACAGCCCCTGGTAAAAAGTCTCTCTCCATCTTTTTACCAGCCCCCTGTAGAGGACTGCTCTTACTCAATGAGCTTCTTAAATGGGCTTAGGTATTTTCATACTCTCAGGTAAGTGCATGGAGAAATGGACAGTACTCTCAGGAGGTTGAACAACATATTTTACTGGAAACTTTAGAAAATAAGGATACTTGACAAATTTTAAAGCAACTGAAATAAAATATTTCACAAGGCAAATTGCTCACTCATCAAACTCTCACCCTCCAAACTAAGTTACCCAGATTTCGAGAAGTGGAAATTAGAAGAAAGAGAGAGAGAGGAAGAGAGGGAGGTACAGAGAAAGATTTATATTCATTGGTTGAATTCTAGCATGTTCTCAGCTCTATAAAATCCAAAACAATGGGCCATGACCACATGTGTCCTTGTTCAACTGCTTTTCTCTACTTTGGTCTCCCAGGCCCTCTCCTCCAGGTGGGGCTTCAGGTGTGCCAGTGACTGACAGCCATTCTGGGCTGGACTGGGGGCTCCAGGGCGTGTGGGACACTTTTCACAGAACTTGCACTGCTCCCTCTGCCCCCCACACTTCACTTGTTTTGAGCCAGTAACCATTTCCTCCAGCTTCTCACACCTCCTTTAAGTATTAAAAGGCTGCAATAAGGTCTTCCCAAGGCTTTTCTTCTCCAGGCAGAACAACTCCAACTCCCTCAACAGTTCTTCATAGGCAATGTGCTCCAGCCCTCTGACAGCTTTTATGGACCTCCTTTGGACCTGTTGTAACATGTTTGACTTTCTTATGCTGACATCCCCAGAGCTGGATGCAGTACTCCAGGTGAGGTCTTACAAAAGTGAAATAAAAGGTCAGAATCACCTCCCTTGACCTGCTGGCCACATTTCTTTTGATTCAGCCCAGGATATAATTGACTCTCTGGGCCACAGCTGCTCATTCATATCCAATATTTCATGTACCAGTATTCCAAAGTCCTTCTCCACAGGGATGCTCTCAGTCCATTCATTACTCAGTGTCAATGCATACTGGTGATTGCCTCAGCCCAGGCACAGGACACTCACTTTGCCTTCTCAAGTCTCACACTGGCCCACCTCTCAAGACTGTCCAGATCCCTATGGATGGCATCTCTTTTCTCGAGAGATTTAACTATACTCTTCTTGCTGTTAATAAGGAACAAGGACTCTGAACACTCTTCAGTAAGAATAAAAGGAGTCGGCTACATATGGGAAAAAAATAGCTTATTTTTTCCCCAAGTTTCTCTCAAATAATCAACAGGAAACAACATTTTGTAAACAAAACAAGAATGCAGATCTTTCTTTAGGATTACTAAATGCAAATCAAAAGTAGACTGGTTTTACCACAGTGTAAAGCTGTCAGGTCTTTTGAAACACGAAAATGTATCTTTGAAATTATGGTGACAACATAAGTGTTCATACAAATCAAGCTTCCAGGCCATCTAACTTGATTTTAACTCTTTTGGGTTCAGTCTGCAATAATTTTCAGCTGAAATGCCAGATGTTACCAAAAAGCATAGATGTTGTATACATAAAAAATAGGTCAAATGATAAATGATACTGAGATGGTAGCACAAAAATGATCAGAAAGGAGACTCAAATCTCAGCTATCTTCATGTTATCCAATAACACAATGTTTTTAAAGTGAAACTCAGTTGACAGGTTTTTCCAATGTCTCTCATTTAATCCGAGTCCCCTTTGATTAAACAGATTCCCAAAAGTATTGTATGTAGGATATCACATTTTACCCAACTACCCTAACTGAAAATGCCTTACATTTTAAATATGTGTGATTGCAGAACATAAATCTGTATATATGTATTAAGGTCACTCACTACACTTCTTTATTCAGAATGTGAGGTAGTTGTCTTCTATATAAATGTTTCTAGATATTTTCTAATATTGAGCTGATCAGTTAAATTTACAATCTCTAGGGTAACAATTTAGAATGTACAAAAAGGGTACAGCTGTTGAATACAATACTATTGAATTACATTTTTTATTCTTGGAATTATAGTGTAAGATTAGATAGTGACAAGCAACAAAAGAGAAACAGTTTTCCATTTGTATTAATTTATGCTTTTCCTAAATGTTGGAAGCAAAATTCTGATGTCTCTATACTATATTATATTTCTGAAATGCACATTTGTCAGAAAAAGCTGCTCTAGGGAGAGGAAAAAAAATAATACAGTACTGCAGGTAGCTTTGAATAAGAGAGTTCAATAATATAAAACAGATATATCTATGAATTAATAAATTGGAAAAACTTTCATAGTAAATATTTACTTTTAAATTCCATTGCACATAGGGCAATCAGAGTAGATGCATATATATTTATTTAAATTAACTGGCTCCAATATTGAAATTGCTGTATAAGTTTATTGAACAGCAACATGAATGAAGTGATTTAGATTATTTTTCTTTTAAGTTTGTTGGAGTGGGTTTTTTTTCCATGATTTATATATTTTTAATTGTATTTGCAGGGAAATTTGACAGCTATTTGCAATTATTTATGAGTTGAATGAAAATATATAGTTTACTCTGTATCAGGAAATTATTATGCCCACATAGTTTTAATAGTAAGGAAGAAAAATAAAAAGGAAAACTGCTGTAGTTGGTCAGTCATTGATCTTTTCTCCTTCTCTTTTCTGGTGCAGCATCATGCAGCCAGAATCTAAAGAAAACAGCACATTATGCACACATGAAATCTGTAGTATCTCTACCTTCAACATAAAGGGAAACAAGAGTCAGCAACAACCTAGATCAGAAAGGATATGGATAAGTACATCATGGGTGAAAAGAGCTAAGGTAATTCCTGGAAAGGATGAATAAATGGTCTTGGGCAGATCATACTAAAATCTCGAGGCTTAAAATGTTTTTCAATGTATCATACCTTGATAACATTTTATAAGCCGTATATACACCACAACCACGGTGGGATGTATTAGAAATTTTGTTGTCACCTGTTGATGTGTACATAAGGAACATTAGTTTAGGGATTTTTTTTTTTCCCTTCTCCCATTAAGTGAAAACTATTGCTGAGGTATTCCTAATTACTGTTAAGTGTAAGGACTAACATAGACACTCAGTGTTATTCAGTGACAGGCAGAACAGTGTGCTAGAGAAACTCATTTCTAGCGAAAGGCTGTTAGGACCGATTTTTAAAAATATCTGCACGAGTTCTAAGTTCTTCCAGTAGCAACTGAATCTTTTTGAGCTGGCCTTCAGACATACATTTTCAAACTGAACACTGAGTTCTCAGAAAGTGTTAAGTTTTACTCACCCTAAGCTGTATCTATAGAATTGAATGAAATTGGTTGCCTTAGGATCTGTAGGTTAGATCTCCTATAGGTAACACTACTCAGCAGATCATGGTTTTAGTGAGCAAAAGTCCTGCTTTTTAATAGAATGTGTAAAATATATGGACAAAATTAAGGACCTGAACTGTCAGGTAGAGATTCTAGAGGATTGAATGTGTCTTTCTTATGGGGGTGAAAAAAAGGTTGTTTTTTTGAAGGCATTATACTCAAAGCTAGATAGAGTCCTGAGGGCACCAGCAGCACCAACCAGGCACCTTTCCCTACTCTTCCCACAGTCCAGGGCCATGTTTAATGCCAGCTTGGTGCTGCTAATCCCTTCCCAAGGGTTGGTATAAGAATGCAAAACTCCAACATTATCTCTGGTTTTGTCTACAGCAATGAATTTTGGCTAGCTTCTCTCCAGTGCTTTGTCCTGTATGGGTCCATGTGTTCCAATATTTGATTCTCAGTGGTGAAATCCGTCCACTTTCAGCCTCAACATTTATTTATAATGACCAAATAAATACAGATCTTTATCCAGCTTTTTAAAACTCAAACCTTGATCACGGTCTTTCAACAATTACACTTTTAATAAGGCTGAAAATAGTAAGTGAGAAGGCAGGAAATATCCTACTGCTTTGAAAATGAGAGGCCAGTTATGCATTTATAAGTGTTGTCTCTTTAACACCTCTCTGAATGTTGTTTGCTTATGTGAGATCTGGTCTGAAATGTAATAACTGACACTCTTTCAATCAGAGACCAACAATTACTGAAAATATAAAATGTGACTCAGTACATTTTAGTTGATTTTGCTCTTGTTTCATTTAGTGTCTAGATAAAAGTAAGAGCAAAAAAATTGCTAAAAACATTGTTATTCTATTTATGCTTAGAGAGCTGGACTGTTAAAAAACATATAATATTGCTGCATTCGAGATGGCTTCATAATGGCTATGTAATTCTAGCTGACTTCATTGGAAAATTTATTTTAATTCATTTACTCTTTTGCAAAAACCTTCAGTTAATAGAAGTTATCCTAATTGTGACCAAATTATAAAGAAAAACTCATCTTATTCTTTTGCTCAAAAAATGCACCAAAAAACCAAATAAGCCAATATGGTAATAAGGTTCAAACCTGGGAAAGTGATAAACATGGAATAATAATGATGTTTTAAAATATGTCATTGTATTGTCATATTTAAAAAACACCACAAGAAATATTCAAAAGTTACATTATGCCAAAATAAAAGTACCTACAAAAACTCCCTGCATCCTCCTCAGTCATATTTACTGTTCTATAGTCCTTCCAACTTCCTTTTTTCCCCATCTTAAAAAGCTCTTTAGAGATGAATGAAAAAAAGCTAAACAAAGCTTCCTCAAAATAACTTGTTATGGTACATATTATTTGCTTACAATTATGAGTCATTTATAGTGTCAGATCAATGCTTAAAGATTAAATAAACTTCTAAAATTCATGGTCTCCTTGGTCTACAACAGCTTCGCAGAATGACTTTCTGGCTACCACTTTGTGATTTGAAAAGTTGTCCATAAGTATGATAGCAATTTTCATTCTCCCAAATCCCAAGGGCAGTCTGCACACATTGCACAGTCCCAAGTAACACTTCTATAGTGGGTACAATTTCGAGTGAGTGTTTTAAAAATGGGTTCCATACATTTCTTCATTTACTATTTAGCGTACATTCCTAAGCTCTTAAAAAACCTTCTTGCTATCAGTTTAGTATTCTTTTTACCCTTTCACCTCTTTCTTTTAATGTAACATATAAGTGATGCCACCCTCAGTTCCAGCTGTACAGATCTGGAGACTATATTGGTAAGTGACTTCCTGTGCTGGTTCTACACTTCAGTGCTAAAGAACTGTTCATTAATGAGCTTTGTAGACAGGTATTATTTGCCATGTTTTGGAAATTGTTTCTTACAATAAAAGAGTTTACAGTTGAGTGTATCTCTGTTTTAATTATTAAAAACAACAACAACAACAAAAATCTTCATTAGAATTTTAGCTTTAAATTCTTTCTGGTCTTCTCCATTTGTTTAATGTTCAACACAGAGAAGTCTTTTTTCTTGCTATGAGTCTTAAAACCTAGGTTCAGTGTTATCTGTAAATTATGTAACTGTGCAGATCCATATATTTGAAAGTACTTGCACAATGTTTAAATGCAAAATTCCTCTGATTCCAGCAAATTATTTGTTCTGTATCTTTCCATACATAATACATACTGAAAACAAAAATCTGTCTCCTTCATTTCTGGATTAAATAGAAGTTTTGTCATTTGTTTTCCTTGCAAGTTGAAGCCTTAAATTTGTTACTTAAAAAATGTGACTTTCACATTTGCTTTCACTTGTTTTAGTGCCTACAGAACTTATATTCTGAGAGACTAAGGAATCTGATAAAAATAATTGTCCATCTTGTTCCACAAAAACTCCATAGGTCCATCCTGAAGAATTCACTGTATCATTTTAAGATGGTGCATGAGGTGGAACAGGAGCTTTAAAGAGTAAATGTGAGAAGTGACAAAATAAATTTTGATCAGTATGAATAATTTTACCCACCTTTTCTTTATAATAGAGTACCAGAATCATAGTTCCTAAACCAGAAATGGACATATTAGGAATTTTTAAATCTAAAGACAACAACAACAACAACAAAAAAAATTAAAATTATGGCTGTAGTCAGAACTGCATAACATAGTATTTCAAAATCAACCTATACTGTAGAAATGCTGGGTTTGTAGGGTGACATACCTTTGTTTATTTTAGCATGAAACTAAAAATTGAGCAAATTTGGCAGACCAGAAAAAGGAAAATCACATTATCAGCAGTTAAACAGCAAGTTGCTTTAAAGTGAATATTGTTCATTTGTACCAAGTAACCCTGTAGGTGTTTAGTAGATGTTAGGAGGAAAATTCAGGTAATGTCAGAAATTACAAGCGACATAAATGTTTTGAAGTTACCAGACTTGAGATCAACTGAATCTGGCTTGTAGAGTTTCAGATGCTGAAGATATGTAATTTTTTAGACAGAAAAAGATCATGAAATATACTCTATCATTAAATAATATGTATCATTTAAAAACTCTGTAATTTCAGGGCTCTCTACAGCAATTCAGAGATATCACTTTGTTTTTGTTCTCAGGCCTGGAATCAGATGATGTTTATAATTTTGCATTCAAGATAACCTATTCTTGTTCATGTAACTATAATAATATTTAACACAGTTGTACTCAGATACTGACTGATCTGATCATTTAGAGGTCAAATTGTAAAGTTAAGCCCTTTGACATGGTTTCTGCTTCTGGTGAAAGAGAGCTGTTCTTAAGTGTGGCTGTGTTTTTTCTTTCCATTTTTTACTCTGTGTTTTGTTGTTGTTGTTTGAACTTTTTTTAATGTATGTATGTGCTATAAACCATCTTTCATAGTCTGCCATCTTAACTGCTCTAGGCAGAAGTGTGGTTCTTAATTACAAAGTGTCATAAATTCATATGCCATTTGTAACTTTAATGGCAAATCATCAGTGAGATTTGTTCTGCCAGGGCTGTGGAACATTGAAAGCAGAATTTCACAAGTTAATGGCCTGCCCTTTTCTGACAGCACACCAAGCTTTCACACTATTAACTAACACTTTGCTTCACTCAACCACTGAACTGTTGACAAAAGCACTTTAGCAAGTCTGAACAGCAGAAAAAAAATCAAGTAAATCAAAAGCCAGTTTGGAATGAGGCAGAAAAACTGGGAAGAAAGATGAATCAAAGGAAAAATTTTAACAAGCAAAACAAAACAACTTGGTGTGCTTTGATAAAGTTTATCATTAATGCATCAATATAATGAATAATACTGGTTATAATTTTTCAGTTTTTGAATAGCTTTTCTTCTCAAAACTGAGGAAACTCAGTTTTTTTTTGAATAATACTGAGTTATTTCAGTTTTATTTATAGGTTTGATCCTACACAGCTGAGGTAATGCTTATTTTATTCAGCTGGTTTTGAAACATGAAGAAACTGAAAATTTCCCTGTGGAAAACAAAATTTCACAAAAAAAAACATTCACAATGGAAATATTGATTCCTGTTGGGATTGCAGAAAGAGATGTTTTAAGAGCATTAAAGAGATAGAAAAATTTTTATTAATATATAAAATCATATGTTTAGATGAAATCATAAAAATATAATTTATTCAAGCATGGTAAATTTCTAACATATAGAGATTTTTATTTGCAACAATCTATCTAGAATTTTATGTAAGGGTATCTTTATCTCTTAAATGTATGCAGACATACTATTTCCTGACTACAATTTACTTCTGTGCAATGACAGATCATTGAGGAATATATGTACGTTATTTTATCCAGAATATTCTTAGAAGTGTAACCTAATTCCTCTTCAGTAGCAGAGGCAACATATTATGAAGATTTTAGTGAAGTGCAGGATTTTATGATTGCAGCTTTGGACTGAATTTTGTATAACAATTAGCACAGAGGAGGTCTGCAAAAAAGACACAAAATTTCTGATCCAATTCATGGAATCTTGTAAAAATAAATGCTAGGAAATGTACCTACTCCTTAATTTGGTGATCTACATACTCAGATTTTTTGGCACACATCCCCATTCTTTTAGTCAATATGATTTAACTTTTGTTTGTAATCATAATTATTTGTAATCATAAGGTTTTCTTTGCTGTTGCATCAAACAGAATTTCTTACTATTCTAAATCATGTTGGAACACTGCACTGGTTTCAGTGAGATGCCTGTGTTACACACGTCTTTGAGGAGAAACAAACCAAAATATTCCTAACAAAATAATTTCTGCTTCTGCCTTCTTCTGTAACCATTTTTATTTTCTCTGAATCAACACCAAGAATTTGCTGCAAACTATAACACTGATGGGCTTACTGCAGCCTATTCATTGTTCAATTCAAATAATAAAATACATCTGAAGACAGGGAAGAGGGTAGCAGCTTTTTCATTTATATTGTTTCAAAATTCCAGCTTTGGTAAATTAGGGCATCTACATAGATGCTTTAGACTCCTTGTAAAACATGACAAAATGAAACAATATAATATGCAAATTAGTTAAAATCTGAATGTTATAATGAGTATGACATAGGATTAGCCATGGAATTTCCTAGGAAAGCCAAGGGGTCACAGCTGCCTTTCACAATTGCACAGCAAAGGCACAATAATGAATCAAACTTCAACTCCTAATCCTAAACATGTCATCTTCAGTTTAGGTACTTAGTACACATTTTTAAACCCAAGTCACAGTAAGACAGGTGCCAGAGAAATAGGAAAATGAAATGGGATGTAGGTGTGTAATAAGAGAGAGAAGTGACAGAACAACACAAGGATAAAAAGAAATAAAAGGGAATTTAGCTGTCAGTCAAAATTTCCTGTGAGATATTAACAAACTTAGAGATGATTACTTTCTAGTTGTTTGCTCTTTATATACATAAGTAATAATACAAATATAAAATATTACTGCTTTGCCATTCTCTGTCCACTTTTTTGCATTTCAGGCAGAATTCTTTGTTTATTTGTAAAGGTTTTGAGATAAAATTACAAGAAAATGAAATGGGAAGGTTATTGATGACAGCAAGAAATTTAAAACACTTAGATTTAACTCTTGAAAAAGGGGTCTTGTGACAAATGTGGGGGTAATTTTGCTGTCACAGAATCAGTCAGCAAAGAAAATAAAAGTTGAAATAAAGATAGAAAATTTAACAAATATATAGACATTCTGCATAAGCACATGGGTACCTTTGGGGAGAAAGTGAAAGTATTTCTCAAGTAGATTTGATGTTGAAATCAAAGAGACCTCAAACTGAACAAAACCCCTCAGCTCACTTTAAAAACAGGAAGACTTTGAGAGGATCATTATGCATACATAGATAAAAGTGTTAATTTTCTTAATAGTGTTGTTTACAGAGAGTAAAAATATTCCAAACACTAAAAGAAAGACTATATGACACAGGACTGAAAAATTTCTTTGCTAGATACTCCTGCATTATCTGTAGGCAATATTGTAAAATTTGTATTATTCCACATCATGTCCAAGTCAGGGTTAGTTGAGATGACCTTCAGAAGACATTGTGAATTAATGTAACATTAACACTAGTATCTGATCTTACTAAAATATGACATTCTATTGAAAACAAAAACTGTGCTTGTATAACAGTGTAGAGATGAGTGAAGTATCATTTTCTACTCCCATATGAGTGATTTTAAGCATTTTTTTTTAAAGTTTGATTTTTTTATGAATTCTTGGTTTCTATTAAAAATAGTGTTTAATGTAATTTCATATATTATTGCATTTCTGTTCCATTTGAAACAGTAAGGCTGTCTTCTTTTCTTCTTCTACTAAGTGATATTCCTGAACTCACAGTAGAAAGGTATTATTTAATTTTTATATTTTGTTCAACTGTTTATATTCTCTGATTCTCTATAAATATGTTGACCCAGAAATGTTGATTCCATGATAGAGAATTCTAGCCTTTTTATACTTGCATTTTTTTACTTCATTGTATACAATAATATAACAAAGAAGTGAACTTCTCTGCCCAATATTTAATTGCAAGAGTAAGAGACATTAACTGAACTATTTTTTTCCCCTTTTTTTGTAGACACTTTATTTGTGATTCACTGATCCAAAATGAAAGTTTAATAAATTCACTACCTCTCTAGAGAAACTTATTTCTCCAAAGCTCAAATAACCAGTAGGTCATAAGGTCAAGTATATGAAAGTTATGTTCAGTGTTTTAGAACAAATCAAGTATGCAATAAGTGATTCCTGAGCTTTTGGGAACAAACTGTGAAACATTGCTGCGCAACCAAAAATAACACATTTCTCTAATTAGGCTGGTTAATGATGTTTACATTTGCATAATCACCACAATGCTTCCATTAATTTTTGCATGTTTCACATTTTTCTTTCCATTTAGCAATTTCTCACATTGTTTGTAGGGCAGTGTAGTGGGATAATCCTAGAATATTTGCATTTTTCTATAAATAGCATTTTACATTGCTAAATAAATAGAGAGTTGAGTGGGCGTTTTTGCCTGTTTTGCTAATCATTTGAATAAATGTGTTTCTATTACATTTTCATTGTATGTTGAAAGAAATAGCTCCTAGGCCAGCACATTTATGAATCCTGTCAGAAACATGTGTAAGGAGACTTCATTAAAATAATACCTCTCTGTACAATATTTTTTTCTTCAACGCAGAAAAGTCATTTTACCTTTCACAGAACTTGGCCAAACTTATAAAATAAAGCATAGAAGAGAGTAAAGGAGAAAGAATTGTTCACTACACTCATTTACAAACAAAAAAATTAATTATAAGAAAAGACAAGTGATATTTGCATTAAAAAAAATCTCAGAAAGAATGGTCAGGACAAAATCTTTCCTTAAGAAACTGGTGGTTAGGTTTGCATCACATATCATCGATACAGAGCATGTTGAAAATGCTTCTGGAACATAGAGATCAGTAACAGTAAAAATACTATCTTCTGGAATATTCTACATATTACACAATAATGTAAAATCATTATACAAAACATAATTATTCTAATTCTACAAGGTATCAGGTGTTGTTGACAGAATTTTCTGCCCAAAAATAAATACTTATGCATATGCTATACACAATATTAGTTTATGATTAATATTAAAATATGTGCTTAGGACTGTAACAGAGACAGAAATTACAGCAAAAAATAGAAAAATTATTTTAAAATATTAAGAAAAAAAAAAGAGGCAGAGGAGGGTAGGAAAAAAGACTGAATGGATGATGTTCATAGTTCAAAAACATTACTTCTTTTACCTGAAATAATTTTTTATGTGTTATAGAGTGAATTGAAACAGCTTGTTGGTCTGTGTGAAATCTACCATGAAAAAAACCAAAATTGGTGTCCCAGCTCTCTATCTCCTTATGACTGGCTGATGACTAAAACTGATGAAATGAAAAGTTCTAGGTGTTTTCAAGGTTCTGCCAGACTAGTTCAGCTTCTATTCCAAGTGGAATATCATCCTTATTTTGACTGTTGGATACATCTTTCAAAACTAAAGGTAAATAAAGCCTACATTATGTCTCAATGGTGGCCATGCCAAAATTTTTGAACTGTTATACCTGTATGGATAATAAACTGAAAAGTATCCAGAAACATAAAGAAAAGTTTTGATTTGAACAAAAAGCATGTCTGGAAAGATGCATAAAGACAGATATGGAAGCTGAGTTTGAATTCATGGAAGAGATTATGAAGGGATAAAGCATAATGAGAAAAGACAGAGAAACCATAACTGCACTTTCTTTTGGAAGCAGCTGGGAAGAAAAGAGAAGTGTACTGAAAAGAAATTTTCACCTTCTGTTATTTTAAATTCATGTATATTACATTTAAAGGAAATGCAAATTCTCCTCTAACACCACACATACACACACACACACACTCATATATTTATATATATTAATTTTACTTAAGTTGGTAAGGGGTGAAAAGTACATCTATCACTGTATTAAGAGTGTTTTCTTTAATGTGAAGAAATGTTCATCTTTCAAACCAGTGATTTTTATGAAAAGACAGATATAGATATTTTTATTATATAAAAAAAAGTATTATAATTTTTCAAGTTCACTGTACACTCATTCTCTTAAAAATACCCAACATATCAAGAGATCTTTAATTTTGATGGTCTTTTGCTTTGTGTGACAAAACTTACGAATGACCCTTTGTTGCAAATGATTGTTTTAAGTTTGTTTAAAGAATCCCTGGCAAAGGCTTCAGCATAAATACATTAAATATAAAAGGGAAAGCATGATAAAATTTGTTGGCAAGTTTCACTCTACTACTTACTGGTGGTTAAAGACAAAGAGAAAACTAAAATCTATTATCAATCTAAACCCAAAATCAACCCAAAAATTATCTACGTGAAGGCTGGGGCAGCAGAGGCAGGTAATGTGGTAGGGGAAAGGATAAGGATAAGAGAAGGTAAGGATAAAAAGGAATATGGGAGACCATTCTGTTGAATCTCAAGGTTCAGAGTAGACCACCTTGCCAAATTTAGCTACAAACTATGCCACCAGTTTAGGTCTAAAGTTTTAACAGCATTTTAAACTTAACAGCACCCATCAGTAACTTAAGTTTAACAATCTAGCCAAGATTCATACAGAATTTACTATAGCACAAAAGCAACTCATGTACAGGTTAACTTGTTTACAAATCTGAAGTACCTAAGAGTCTAGGAGAGCAGCATTTATAATACATTTACTAGGGCATATTCGCACTCACACGTAGACCTAAAAGAGTATGTACAAGACATTTGTGTGAAAAATTCCCCTCAATTCAATAAACTACTCATGTCAGATGCCTTTGTATGTTCTCAGTGGGCAAAGGATTGAGCCTCAAGGAATGTGGGTATCAACCCAGGCTCCACTGTCACTCAGTTATCCTGCAAATATGTCAAACTTGAGAGTTTGCTGGCTCTGAGAAGCATCCCATGCAGAGGGATATTGCTGGATGCAGCCCACTGGAGTCCAGGAAGGCTCAAAAGGTCTTACTTGGAAACACTACTTACAGAGTTCCAAGACAGCTGATTTTAGTCCTAATTTTTCACTCTGGCTGCAATTTGGTGAAACAAGGGCCCAGGACAGGAGGGGAAGATACACCACCACACCATTATATGTTATTTGATGTCATCACAGATTTTCATTCAAATTTAAAAAATATTGCATATGAATAAAAGAACAACTAATCTGCATATTCATACCGTCAACAGACTTCTCTTTGTGGTCTAGTAAATTTTGAGCCTTTGTGGAAAGAAAGAAGTTCACGAGAATCTAATGTTTGTTATTTTCCACTAGGTATTTAAATGTCTTATTATTACTTCGTAGAAATTCTGGCAAATTTCAGAAAGACCTAATTCTCCCACGTGCAGTGCTTAAATCAGAGGTTTGGATTCCATTTTTCAGGCCGAGCATAATCAGCCACTGAAATGGTTAACCTCTAAGAGCTAAGTTTCCTGTTTGTTTCTTTCATAAATGAATGTAGCTCATTTAAACATTCTTCTTCGTTTTTGTCATTCTTATATATAGTTATACTTCATACTCTACACAGTGCTATTTTTATTTTTGGGATCATCTCAGCAGAGAACATTGTTGGTATTTAACAGAATAAAAATCCATTTGGTATTTTTATTCTGCTTTCTGTGATGGAAATCTTCTACTCAGTTTCACTGTCTAGTTAAAAGGTTGATGCACGCAGTACACTTATTAACATTTTACCTGGATGCTACCAAACTACTGGCACTGTGTTTTGAGTTATCTTCTTTCATATTTTGCAGCTATTCACTACTCTTTCTTAAAGGCACAGCACAACTTAAACCTTTCCTAGGTACTTGTGCCCAAAAGTAATGAGGAGAGAACTTGTGTATTCTCTAGCGGAAAGCATAAGTATTTTTTATTGATTGTACTGTAACATGAGAACAGAAGTGGGGAATTGTGTAGGTTATGTCTACTTTAGCAAATAAAGCTGAGCAGTAGAAATGGACTTGTAAATCAAAGCAGCTGTCAATAACTTGATGTCCACCATTAACACGTTTCATGTGGCTTACTTCAGATGGTCTTCAGTATGCTTTAATGAACCGAATGGCATTAATAACTGAAGGTCATTGACATACCTTTGCTGTGCATCATTAGATTAGTTTCACTAATCTAATGATTAGTTCATTAATTTCATTAATGCACTTGTGCTCTGAGGCTCTCCTGCAGAATGAATCAAATAATCAAAGAATTATGGTATATGGGGACATTTGCACCAAAACCACACTCTTCATCCAGAATGGAACTGTGATATAGACACACTCTCAACCACATTCTACAACTGAGGCAAATTTAAGGACCAGAGAGATCTCAGGTTATGAGAACTTCATTAGACCTTTGAGTACTAAACCTGAAATAAAGAAGAAATTTTTCTGTTGTGTGGACTGCTGTTGGGACATTTATAACTCCTTTCATGTTATGGACGTTAAGAAGGAATCTATGGACCAAGCATGATAAAAAGCCAGAAGTGGTCAAGGCCAGGTTGATGGGGCCTGAGAAACTTGATCTAATGGGCAGAATCTCTGCCCATGATAGTGGGGTCTTAAACTAGATGATCTTAAAAGTTCCTTCCAAACCAAGCTATTCTGTCATTCCATGTTCCTATGTTCTCATAGAGAAATTGCTGTAAAACAACAATTTATTAATACTAAGATACATATATACATATATATTTATTTAAAATAAATAATATATTCACTGGCGTTTCTTGTACTCCATATTAAATAATTTCCATTTTCAATACAGTTTCTTAACAGAATTTCATCCATTGTTCTGATTACAAATGTCAACTTTTAAGTTCATTTTCTCTGGAAAATATTTACAGTTTTCTCTTATATTCAATGTTAGATCTATAATGCTTAAAGCCTGAAAGCTTGAAATTAATATGCTTTGTGTAAAAGTCTTAGTCATCAACATTTAAAACTTCCTATATATCCACAATTAAGGAGTTTTTTTGCAGTCAGAACCCTTTTCTAATTTTTAAAATAAGCTGGTTATCTACTTTCTTATTGAGCATACTTCTAAGTAAATGTAATCATAAGATTCATACCCTTATTTATATGTGGTCAACATTTAGGGGTTTAATTTTTTTATTTTTTTTTACATCAAATATGCCTGCCATTATTTGTTCATTAAAGAGGTGGAAGGCTTTACATCTTAACAGTAAATATATTTTTAATTTAGGGAATAAATTATTTTGATAAATGTCTAACATTTTAGTGTAAATTTTACATAATATAGCATTTCATTGTTAGATGTGAATGTAACAGATTTTATTTTGAAATTAGACACAATTATCTGTAGATAAACATTAATTAATTTTTACTTTTTGCACTATTTATATTTATTTGATATGAGCCATGTTTTATAGAATCATTAAGATGATGAAAGACCTCTAAGGTCGAGTTCAATCATTATGCAAGCACCACCATGTTCAGCACTAAAGAATATCCTCAAGTGCCACATCCAGACACCCCCTGAGCACCTCCAGGAACAGGGATTGCACCATTTTCATGGGCAGCCTATTCCAACACCTGTCCACCCTTTCAGTGAAGAATTTTTTCCTCCTACCCAAGCTAAGCCTCTTCTGGTGCAACTTGAGGTCACTTCACCTTGTGTTGTCATTTTTACTTGGGAGAAGCCTGAGTTAAGTCAGTTTTTTACCCAGTGAACGGTACGCCCATCCAAGCTGTGGGCAGACAATTTCTCCAGGAAAATGATTTACTAAAGTCCACTGGAGAGGTCACCTTGTAATAAAAGAATATAAAGTTAATCAAGAAAAGTCAAGCAGTTTTGAAAACGTGTTGAATTTTCCATGTAAAAGTGCTGTCCTTTCTCTGCTTGAAGACAGACATGTATTGACAGACCCAAACCAAGATAAAAATTAAGTAGCAGTTTTTAGATTTCTGCAAGGTCAATACAGTAGAGGAAATTATGTTCCATCCTTCAGAAATCTCCCTTGCGGTGCATTTGTGAGTTTTTGTAAAGAGGATTCCTGAAAAAGTGTTCCTTATGATATTCTCCTCCTTCCAATAACAGGAAAGAACCTGTGAAGAATTTTCTGGCTGAGATCCCCCTTCTTAGACTGAGAACTAAAACCTGTATACATACATATGTATATATGTATTGTGTGTGTATATATATGTGTATCTTCCCTTGTTTCATAGATTCATAGTATTCATAGAAACAGAATCCCTATTTCAATAGGAATGCAATTCATGGGAAAAAACAACCCTCTGTATATAGGTATCCTCAATTGATCAGTATCAAATATAAGACTCTATCTGCCTTCAGTGATGAAGCATCTCTAAACCTACTGAAAAGAAATAGGTATAATTTAAAATACAAATGACATATATAATGAAAATAGTGTGTCTGATACTTCTGTGTAGGATTCACAGATATCTATTCTATCCAAAACTTTTTCATTCTGGATCTGCACTTTTGTTTATAGAATTCTGGACACTGAAGTACAAACTGCACATCAATAAAGTGATGGTTGCACAATAATAGACAATACTTGCACTGCCTGCAAATGCAATAACAGTGATTTTTTAAAAATAGAAAACACAAATTCATAATAAAAGTTCTAATAATCTTGGTTTCAGTTGGGATAACACAAATGTTTTTCTCAGTAGTACTTAAAACGCCGTATTTTGGATTCAGTATGAGAATAATGTTGGATCTTACTTTAAATCAAAGACTTTTCAGTTCTCATGTTCTGTGCATGTGCAAAAGAAGTTGAGAGAAAGCCTGGCCAGGAAAACTGACCTAAACTGGCCAAAGGGATGTTGCAGACCACAGAATGTTATGCTCCATATATAAACTGCTGGAAGCCACTGATTGCTTGCTGCTCAGGAGTGGGCTGGGCACCAGCCTGTGGATGATGAGAAATTGCTGGATGCTTAGGTGATTTGCATTAATAGGCACTAGTTATCAGCTGAGTATTATACAGTCAGCTTGCCAAAACTTCTGAAATGCTGACATGTCTGTAAGAAGTGCTAGCTCATTTAATAGTATAAATGAAAGATGAAGCTGTCTAAAAAATCTAAACAAAAAACCTCCCAAAAGGGCTGTTTTTGTTAGACCATTTGAAAAAGTGTCAATTGCAATTTGAATGTGCACAAATGTCATTGTTATTATTAGTTTGGATGAATGTCTCTAAACTCACCAATCTACTTTAGTTTCTTATACAAGAGCACTGAATTTTAAAATATATAGTTTGTAGTAGCAACTAGTGTTACAAGAATTAAAGCCTCTGACATTTCCATACCATTCATCCTTATTACAGGTTATGGGTAACTAGTTGAGAGTAGCCATTACAAGAAAATATTTTTATAGAAAAGTCTAATATAAAAAATAAAATGCATTAAATCCATATATGAAAAATATGGTAAAATTACACACAGAAATTCAAGCATCTCTTAACTTGTCAGTTTCCATGGCAGCAAACAATTTGGATATTACCTAGCATTTTAGGCACAGGATTTTCATTTTAATGATTTAGAAACATTATAAGACAATTAGAATCTGTTATATTTTTGAAAAATGAACTCTAATGTATTTTATTTTGTTACAAGATTTTTTTAAAGGTTCTTAGTAATTCAAATTCAATTCAAAAGAAATTCAATTTCTTTTCTGATTTTCTGCTGTGATTTTTTCTTGGTTTTATTATTATGAAGAAATCACATTAACATATTCACAACCTACAAATTCAGAATTAAATAAGTCCTAGAAATACTTATTGATACAGGAGAGTTTGTGTGCAGCAAGAAATACTATTATTCACCATGAATGAGAGACAGACAAGAAAGGTTTATTTTTTTCATACCATTTCTAAAGCATAATCAATATTCAGATGCAGAGAAAGTAGGAAAAACAGCTTTTCTTCTTTAGTTTAACTGATTAAAAAGTGTTTTGAGTTAAAGGAATATTTGAAAGTTGATTCATGTGCAGATTTTATGTGATGTATATCATCTATTGCTATAATTTTAATTTAGAGAATCACTGCATGCAGGTTGAACATAAATGAAAATATATATGAAAACCTAAAAAATTTATATATAGTCATAAATTCAACATTTAAAAAAAAATAACTTTCCAACTATTTTTTTATCACACTATGATATAAAAAAATAAAATCTCAGTGGAATACAAACTTAGGGTAATAAAAACAATATCCACATTGTTGTTCCTAATAAATGAACAGAGCAGAGGGAAATCAGAATGTGGTATTTCTCTACTGTATTTTCATATCCTGGTTCTTTTCAAGAATTAAAAGACCAAAGAAAGAAATACAGATGATATTTACCATAAACTGGGGAAGTTCAGATTAGGTAGTAACAAAAAAAAGAGGTCCTGAAAGAGTGGTTAGGCACTGGAATAAGTTGCCCCGGCGGGTGGTGGAATCACTGCCTGTGAAAGTGTTGAAGAAGCATTTGGGTGTGACACGAGGGGTGATTACGGTGATGCTGGGTTGAAGGCTAGGCTAATTGAGCTTGAAGGTCTTAGTCTTGATGATTCTGTGATTTTGTGATAATGGAAAAGTAATAAGAAGTAATCAGGATAAGAAATACAAAGAGCTGTACTAAAGTAGATCATGTTCCCAGCTCTTTTTTGGTTTTTTTTCATGTTAGCTGAGGAAAATTTCCTAAGAGGCAAACTAATTATGAAAATAAAATAGAAACTGCTTTTAAGATGTATCTGTTCTTGTTTCAAAAGTGACACTAGAGCTTAGAATTTTACATATTTAATGTTTTACACTGACAGTAAAAAAAAGAGAAAGATATTTGGTTGGATGTATTCACTCAATTACTGAATTCAGTAAGTATATGTAATTAATTTGTAGTAACTATTGAAAATTAAACAAGCAAACAAGTTAGAAATCTCTTTTCAGCTGCTTGGGTTTCAGCTTATTTACATTTGAAAGTGAAGTCTTCATATATTAAGGTACAAACACTAAAGCCTAAGTTTTGTAGGAAAATAATCTCTTACATATTTAGTCTTCATATTTTTCTTTTTCATTGTGCTTTGGTGGACTCATAATATGAAATCTTGTTCTTCCATGGAACTGTTTTCATTGGCAGGCAAGAAACATTATTCTGGGGTCATCTGTGAAATGTATGTGCTCTGTAATATTGCATTCAATACATAAATTTTCTTTTTTGTTTTAATGCAGAGACTCTTCAATTTATGGAAGCACCTGTCTAATTAATGCACAGTTGCAAAAATAAATAACACTTAAATCCTTCTCAATTCAACTGAGCTAAGTGCATCAATAATCAAGCATATGGCTGATTTTGCAGAATTTCTGTCTCAAGTCAGACAACGATCACATTGTGTGGAATGCCTGACTGCTACGGGGATAAGGTGAGACAGCTCTAGGTGCCCTGGGTATCCAGAATGGAAAATCTGTGGTGAAAGGAATTAGTACATTATATGACCTAATTTATGATGGCAGTACATTTCTTCAGTTTCCCCCATGTTTCACCAGAGTGATAAACCCTCTGGATTTCTTAGAATAAATCTATATACTTCCTGTTATTTGCATAATACTGTCAAGTAGCCATAGCATGTTCTTGTCCTCAGACAGAACGATTGTAATTAAGTCCCGTAGGGAATATTGACTTGTTCCATCTAAAATTTAATGACCACACAGGACAATCCTATGCTGAAGGCTTTTTGAGACTTAGAACTTATGAGGTGTATTTCTTCAAAATGTTGGTATTGAAGTGTAACATTTTTAAAAAATAGTGGAACAAAGGTTATGTCATACAGGATCTAACATTAAATCTTACTGTCCTCAAAGAGGTGTTGAGAAATTCAAAAGATAATGACAATAGTATTGAGTTAGATAACTAATTTGAAGCTAATTATTTCCTATTTAATGAATACATTTCATAGATCAATTATTTTCTTCAATTAGAAAAAAATCATAATCTCCTTAGAAGAAGTCTTTTCAGCAGAGACTATAGAGTAGATGTTACAGGGTAAATCTCTATTATAGAGTATTTTGCTATGTAGCCAATGATTATTCCCTTTCTTTTTCTTTACTACAAAGTGAATTTGTATTGGCAGACAAAAGAAATGTAGCTATCTAAGAAAAAAATTTGGAAATTGGATGTTTCAGCCAATTTATGTTGCTTGGTTTCCCCCACTGTTATAGAGGCTATGAGAAGATTTTTTAGTAAGTGTAATAAATCATTCTGTAAAGAGATATTTGTATTGATGACAAATCAAAAGGTTAGGAAGCCATTCACATAGTTTTGACAAATTGTGAGCATAAGAAATACGAAGGACCTGAAGTCCTGAAGCACTATGTCTGCTGCTGTTAACTTAAAACAATGCAGAAATATGTAAATCCTCTATTTTGTCATTAAGAGGGACAATAGTGACTTCTTGATCCTGCAAGTTCCAACAAAACTGAAAATTTTTGTCTCAAGAAAAGAAGAAGGAATAAAGTCCATAGTAGAACTGAATGTAAATGTAAAAATTTCTTTCTGAGGATAATAATGATCACCCAAGTCAAGATAATGCGCATGTTTATTTTGCCCACTAGTTGTACAGATAACTAATAGGAAACTGTTATCTATTAAGTATCCTCTGAGTTTAGATACAGGACTTACAAAATACAAATACAAAATAAAATATAAAAGGATTATATTTTTTTTTTAAGAAAAATGGGTTAAAACAAAAGCAGAGACGTTCATATTTTGCATTCATCATCTCAAAAAACAGTCTACAAATCTGCTAAAGTATGAAGAATTTTTGACCCCATTTTTCCTCATGAATTATCTAATTACTGGTAATCACAACAAAAAGCTCTCTCTTTTCTTTCTGAGAGTAGTGACAATATCTCTCTCATCTGCCAGTCAGAAAAGAGCAGGTAGGAAAAAAACCTTAGTATTCCAAATATAATCTCATTGGTGATAATTTTGCATTATAAGGGAAAGATCTTTTGGGTCAGAGCAAAATTTCAATGTAAGTGGAATGCAGCTTCTCTGGTGGAGAAAACCATTGTAAATTTATTGAAGCAATTCAGGGATTTTGCTCTTCAACATGCAAAATAGAATTGGAAGTTTGAATGACCACTGATACCGTGGAGTGAGATTTCATGTATGGTTTGCATCACTTGTTCCCACTTAAATTTAAACATCATTTCTAACACTTTTATTAGGATTAATTTATCAGGGTAAATAAAGTGTAGTAGCCATCTTATGAGCCATGTTAGTTTTTTGTTATTTTTAGATTTTTTTTTTAATGTGAGAGAAAGCATGTGTATGGGAGAGCTGAGGGTGGTTCTAGAGAAAAGATTGTGCCATAAACTCTTCAGCCCCACAGATTGTTACACTTTAGTATACTCAGTGTAAAAGAACTATAAAACTTGCAAAAGATATTCTGGACAACTCTCTTTTACTTAATAGATTCATCCTATGTATAGACTGTCAATATATTTTTTAATGCTTGAGAAATTTGCTGTTTAATTAAATTATTTTTGCTGAAGGAGAATTGTTAGAATATTCATATGAAAAAGTTTTAAATGCTCAGGGCATGCTTTAAACAAATTACTTGAAAAATGCAAACATATTTTTCAGTTTTAAAATACATCATTAGATTGCTATTTTTTATCTAGATTTTGCTTTCTTAAAAAATCACTATTTAAAAAAATATTTTAAAAAATACTATTTTGATAAGGAGACACACCAAAGAGGAGAAAGAGATTTCTTATTCATTACATCTTACCTACATCTCTGTGCCAATGAGTATTCTTATTTGTATCAAGTTAGATGGTCATACTTTTCAAGAAGTGTATTTATTAGAAATAGCCTACGAGCACAAAGCAATATGCTTTATGTAGTCTGATAAAAAAAAAAAAAAATATTTATTCCTCATGATTCTTGTCACAATGGATTAAAGCAGATACTAATAAATTTCACCTTTTAGTACAAATAGAGCTACTTAAAACAGGAAGCTTGAGGGCACAAAGACATTCCTGCTCATGGAATATTTCTAATAAATACAATTTTTTCTAATAAGTACAGTCTGAGCACCTGTAATCACTATACACTAAAAGAATTATTTGCTTAGGATGGATGAAGAGCTACAGCTATGAATTAAAAAGTCTGTCCTTATTGATCTAATATTATCTTTGCCCACTCTGTCACCAGGCTGCAGTGCTTGTGTGACCCAGCTGCAGGACCCAGGGCTTGGCGTTATTGAACCTCATACTGGTGACCATGGACCATCATTCCAGCCTGTCCACATCCCTCTGCAGAGCCTTCCTGCCCTACAGCAATCAACACTCCCACCAGATTTCTTGTCTGCAAACTCACTAAGGGTGCACTCAATCCCCTCATCCAGATCATTGACAAAGATATTGAACTGGATTAGCCCCAGTACTGAGCTTTGGGAAAAACAATTTGTGACCAGCCCCAAACTGGATTTAATGGCATCTAAGATATTAGATTTAACTTTCTAAAAAAAGGCTCATCTGCAGGTTCTGATACTCCTCAAGTACTGATATGATTACATTTCCATCACTAAGTTATTTTTGATACCAGCATATCTACTACTGGTGATGTGGTGCACAGGTTCTGATGGATTCTCAAGCTACTCATCCACAACTGCAAGTTTCAGATCATAGCAAAATCTGAGTAAAGGAGAGATGAAGGCAAATTATTGATAATATATTTGGTAATCAGTAGCCATAAATTTAAATTATTGATGTATACAATCTTTCTCCATTCAATTTCTGGAAAATACTTTTGACTTCCCCATGACCTGACCTCACCTCTGAGAAGACAGACTTAGAACTCCCATCTTTTACCTATCCAGTTCTGGAATGCCCTTCCTAATTCCAGTTCCTTCCAAGATGGAAGCTTGCTCTTCTGGCACTTGAGATATGTCAATCCATTTTTTTTTTTTTCTTAATTTATGGCAGGAATATGGGCATATTTGTTTGAGGAAAGATCTATGCTAAATGCTTAATTAATCCTTTCATTTTACAACTCAAAACTATAGAATATGTAGTTTTATATATATATATATATATATATATATGTATATATAACTAATTTTTTATCTCTTGACAAAGATGGTTCATTCCCCAAGTAACTGTAATTCATTAACTTTATTGCAACATTGAATAATTAAGAAGGATTTCACTGGGTATGGCTTTTAAACTCTAGATATTGCAACACTAAATCTACATCTGCTTTCACCACTCTAGTCACTATATTTTTAAAGTAATCAATCAAGATGATGCCTGTATGAAATAAAGATAAGTCATCATGATTTTACAGATTTAGCAGCCTAACAGAATATACTGATCTGATACAACCTGCTGTAATGATCTTGCTTTTTGTTTGCTTGACATATCCCAATTTACACTAGTGAAATTTTTCCATCCATTTAATTAATACCATTAATTTTCTCTTGCCTTAAAAAGAGAGGGAGAAATTTTAGATAAAAAAATAGGAAAAATCCTTTGTTTTTAATATATATAAAGTGGGGTTTGTTTTGTTTTCTTTTTTTTTTTTTCCTTTATAGTTTGACTAAATACTTCAGTATATTTGGGTAGAGTAATTGTCACTAGTACAGTGCACCATGATTTTTGTAGTATCCAGTACTAGTTTCAGCATTTTGGTATTGTAATTAATTTCATCTTATAAACAACTTATCAACTTTATCAACTTATGAAACAATAATACAGATAAGCTCTTTGTTGTATCTTTAGCAACAATGCACCATAGCAGGATTTCTTTAAAAATGTAATGAACACATTAAAATCTACTCCATTTTTAAGAAGGCAAGAATGAAGAAATAGATCTTACCTGACATAGAAATGTAGATTTTTACTCCAAATCTTTATATCTTGCTATCCAGGGTTCTTTTTGTGTTTTTCTTTCTTTTTTTGTTGTTTTGTTGGTTTTTTTTTTTTGGTGAGGTTTGGCATCAATGAGACAGACAAACTGTTTAACAGTCTCTTTGTCCATGAGAAATATTGCCTGAGATGATACACATGGAAATTCTTCAGACAGTTGAGGCCAGATGTCCCAGCTATGTATTTCCTAACTTCTTGTGTGACCTCAGCCTCCTTGATGGTGGGTTGATGTGAGGCAGAAAGGGCCTTGACTGTGTAAGCACTGTTCAGCAGTACTGAAAACATCCTTGTGTTATCCCTGCTCTGGACACAGGACATCCTTGTGTTATCCCTCCTCTCACCACAGCACCATATGGGCTGCTAACAGGAAAGCTTCAGCCCAGCAAGACTGAGTACAATGTTATGTCAAATAACACTGTTTTCACATCACTAATTTGCTGGAAATTCACAGTCACACATTTGTGGTTTGAATTAGAGTAATTTGTAGCCAGATTTCCAGAGGAGTTCTGTATGACACCAAAACCAAAGCTGTCCTCCCATCTATCAACAAATATGGCTCCAAGTGTTAAAGCTAATTATGAGTATGCACCTAATCCAGTAGTATTTCTTCCCACACAGTCCATTAAATTGAATGGGGAATAAGGGATGATATTTTAAAATATATTTAGAGAAAAATATACATATTAAAAATACTTTTCTATGAAATTGTCTTAATTTAATTTTTTTCATTTTTTAAAGAATCTTAGCTCCAAGTGTAACATTCAACAGCACTGCATCTCTTGCAGAGCTAAAGGAACAGTTTTTTATTATAGATTGATTTTTAAAATAATTCTGTACTTCATTACTTGATTGCATTATTTCTACAATGACCCAAAATGATACTTTTTTACTGCTGTGTTCACTGAAAAAAGGGAATGTCAAGAGCCATCTGTTGTGTTTAATAATTCCAGTTAAGCAATGTTTTCTAAAGCAATTATATTTTTGTGGAGGGAAGTACCAGGAGTTTGTAAAAAGTATTAGCTTAGTTCTAAAATTTGTGGGGAGCTACAAATATAGCATATGAAATTTAAGTCTTAACTAGTGAATTTTCTATACAATTTTTTTACTGACAATGAAATGCTTCTTTAGACACAAAAGTGTTTTCTTTATGCTTCCAAATACTTTTCTTATTTCGCTTAAAAAACCGCAATTATGTGAATCAAATTAAAAATTATTTGCTGTTCTATTTCTCTCCCACACCATTCAGTTCACAATTCCATGTTGCTTTTTTTTCTTTTTTCCAGTTTCTCACATTTTTTTCCACCAATTTCTCCCTGCTTATTTTCTCCTTATAACTTAACAATGCTTTGCAAAATTGTTTAGATTTTCTTTGTGATACCTCTGGGATGGGGAAAAATTCTTTCTTCAGCACAGTCAGTGGAAATAAGGTGAAGCGGTACAGAACTAGTAAAAGCATTTTGTAAAATTAAATTAACAAACTTCTCTTAGCACTCATAGCACCTTGTTCTATATTTACTGATAGAAGAGCTATCTTTGAGGCTCAAGATCACTTCACGGCTCCAAAGAAGGTAGAATCTGCAGCAGCTGCAAAAGCAGCATTTTTAGCTTTTGGGAGGAGAAGAAATAAAAGAAAGCCTTTTGTAGCTTTCAGAGTTTTTTAGTTTCCAGTTCTTGCATTTTTTTTCTTCCCAGTCAAAACTCTTTATTAACAGACTCTAGAGGACCAGGTTTTGTACTCCAGGCTGGGGTCATAGATTAGGAAAGACTGATGTAGAACAGTCTAACTCTTACATAATTCTGTGAAAGCAGATTTTGTTATTTGATTATACCTAGGCACTGTCATCACCATTTAAATTGGCCTATGTACCTTCTAAAGCAGTAGAACTGCTCACTTTTTGAATATTTTGAAGTAGCATTGATAGAATTTCTAATTTTCATATGCTATTTTCATTCACTACATGATGAAATCAGGAGATGAAAAGTGAGTTGCAACAATGATATGTGTTTACATGTGTGTCTGGGAATCAGAGGCTTCCCCTTGTTTAGAAGGTTGACAAATCGAGCCAATTTCCAACTTTAAAACATAAAGTTGTTCAGTTCATTTACTGGTTATGTTAGTGGCTAGTTGTCATACATGACTGATCTCTGACACTACACAAACCAGTCAGTTCTCATCAATCATCTCCTAAGCAAACACCCTAACTTTGGGTATTCGATACCAAGAGCTGACATTTTAGTGATAGCACACATGGCTGCAGTCCTTGATGACCACAGTCCTGGAGATTGAGCTGATGAGTTCAAGATCTCTTTAGCAAAAGAAGATGGAAATTTCTTTGTGTCTGGGTGGGCCCCTCACATAATCATAGGTTCTGTCTTTCCACGTACCCTCCAGTTCAATTGACATTAATTAGAAGGATGAACAGAAAATTCATGACAGAAAATTTCTTCCTTGTATTTCCACTACAAGCAGATTCTTACCCCATTTTGATTGTGAAGGTTTATGAGACAGCAAATCTCACAAATTGGCACTACTGGGAGAAGGAGGAATCAGCTTCTCTGCCACTGCTCCTCCATTCCCTACTATTCATCCACATTTCCACTTATCTGATTCCAGTTCATCTTTTTTTTTGACTGCAGTATTCTTGGGATCTACAATCTGATTTATTCCTGATTTCTGAGGGAAAAAGGGGTGCTTTTTGTAAATTTTGTATGAAACTATAAATTTTTCATGAGCCACTTATGTGTTACCAGGATTTCAGAGTTAATTTTTTTTCCAGTTCATTTATTTCTTACAATAACCATGTAGTCCAGCTGATGGGAATGTATGATAAGAAACTGTTAGTATATGGGCAGACTGGCCAAGTTGATGGGAAAGTTTAAGGCCAAAAGAACAGTTCTAAATTTCTAATGGTTATGGGTAAGAGAAAGGAGTGTATATAAACAGTGAACTATGTCTCACAGCAAAGCTGAGGTGTCATGACCATGGACTAAACAGATGGATGTCCAGTATATTGAGAATGAGAGGAAATTCTGCAAAAATATAAGTGCATGTAAAACTAACCTTCTCTTTTTTTGTTGGTTTTGCATGGCCTGGAGCTGGAGGCTACGGGGGTGGCTTCTATGATACTCTGCCAGAATCTTCCCCCATGTTGGCAGAGCCAATCCCTGGAGGCTCCAATGATGGACGTACTGCTGGCCAGTTAGAAATGGTGGTAACTCCTCTGTGATAATATATTTAAGAAGGAAAAAAATTCTTGCACAGTAGTAATTGTGACTATAGAAGAGCAGAATGAGGACATGTGGAAGGGAACAGCTCTCCAGAAATCAAAGTCATTGGAAAAGGAGGGGCAGGAGATGCTCCCAGCATTGGAACTGAGATTCCTCTGCAGCCTGTAGTGCAGACCATGGTGAGGCAGCCATGCCTCTGTAGCCCATGGAGGTCCACAGGGATGCAACTATCCACCCACAGCCTGTGGAGGAGCCCCACGCTGGAGTGGGTGGATGACTTGAGAGGATCTGTGAATCCATGGGAATGCCATGCTGGAGTGAGTTTCCTGGCAGGATTTGTGACCCTGTGGGGGACCCACATTGGAAGAGCATGTCTAAGACTGTTCTCTCTGGAAGAGTGACTCATGCTGCAGCAGTCTGGGGAGGACTGTTGCTTGTGGGATGGACTCACACAGGAGTTCTTGGAGAGCTGCCTCCTGTGGGAGGAACCCCACAGCAGAGCAGGGGAATGACTCCTCACTCTGAGAAGTGGGAGAAGCCACAGGTGATGAACTGACTGTAACCCCCAATCCTTGTCTCCTTGCACCACTGCTAGTAGGTAGAGCTGGAAAGGAGGAGGGGGGGAAGGTGTATTTAAGAGTTTCTTTTACTTCTCATTATCCTGCTCTGATTTTTTAGTGTAATAAATTCAATGCAGATCTCTTGAGTCTGTTTTGCCTGCAATGGTATTTGATGAGTGATCTCTGTCCTGGTCCTTATCTCAGCTTATAACCCTTCATTAAGTTTTCTCTCTTCTGCCCAGTTTGTGGAGGCAAGTGAGTGAGCAGCTTTGGTAGGTGCCCGGCATCTGGCCAGTGTCAACACATGACATCATTGCAAAGATCCTACATACTAAGTTCCAGATGAAATCAATCATTTTTTGCAAGTTTTGAAAAGGCATTTCCACATTACTTCAGGAATTCAGGCAGTAGAGATGAATACTGAAGGCTAAAAGCATACAGACAATATGAACAGGAGTGCAGCCACTGGATTTTGGAAAGTGCTTATTACCCTTTACTTGGTAGTCATTACATTGCATCTAGAATACAGTATCCATGCTTTGACCTTGCATGAAAAGCATCAACAGACTGCAATAAATTCAGCAAAGAGTCACCAGAATAGTCAGGGATTGAAGCCTATGAGGAGTTTGGATTATTCATCCAGAGAGGCCAGTTGAGCAAGCTGCTTAAAGCCTAAATAGAGAAGTGTACCAGGTTGTTTACAGGTGTGCATGACAGGGAAAAGAGAGACTGGTGTGCTGGTTTTGGCTAGGGTAGAGTCAATTGTCTTAGTACCTGGCATGGAGCTGTGCTTTGGATTTGTGCTGAACACAGAGTTTATAATATAGTGATTTTTATCATATTTCTGAGTAGTTCTTACATAGATACAAGGTCTTCTCTGTTTTTTTACTGTCACACTGGCAAGGAAGTTGGGGATGCATGGGAGGCTGGGAGGTGAGAAAGCCAGGACAAGTGACCTAAACTGACTGAAGGGATATTCTGGACCATGTGATATCATGCTCAGTGTATAAAGTGGGGAAGAGTTAAGGGACACTTGGAGAGATGGTGTTTGTCTTCCCAAATCACGGTTAGGTGTGACGCAGCCCTGCTCTCCCAGGGATGGCTGAACACCTGCCTGCCCATGGAAATGGTAAATTAATTCCTTGTTTTGTTTTGTTCACATGCACTGCTTTTGCTCTCCCTATTAAACTCCCTATCTCCTTTATCTACACCAATGAATTTTCCTGCTTTTACCCTCTCATTCTCTCCTCAGTATCTTTGGTGGGGGAGTGAGTTATCTGTGTGGTACTTGTTCACTGGGATTAAACCACAACAAATGGTTATAAATTGTTTGGTTATGGCAGGAGATACAAAGAGAAATTTATTCATTCCAAGTATAATTAAGCATTGGAGCAGGTCATCCAGGTAGACTTCACAGTCTCCATACTTGATGGCTTTCAAAGCCCAGATGGACTAATCCCATCATTTCAGTGTTGACTTTGTGACGAAAAGGATGCTTGGCTAGATGAGCAGTGAATGATTCTGTGATACTGATTTTTCTTTTTCTCTCTGACTTATCTTTGGACACCTGTATGTGGCTGATTTTAGAAAACAAATTAATGAATGAACTAGAATTTTCTGGATGAGAAATTTGTCTAACACCACAGATAAAAACAACTTCTTTCCTTTAAAACTTTCATGGGCTTTTTAACAAGTATTATATCAGGACTTTGAACACACTATTACCAGCTGCAGAATGACCCCTTGAACTATGAAGGGATTCATGTTCACAGCTTACCAGAGGGAAAAATATTCAATTGCTGAATTATTAACATATGAATTACTAACATATGTACCTGAAACTGTTTGACTCTTCATCTTTCGTTTTCCTATACGAAAGATTCAGATTTGGCCTGACACACTACTTAGCCTGTGAGATCTGAAGTCA
Organism: Parus major; assembly: GCF_001522545.3. Taxonomy (NCBI): domain Eukaryota; kingdom Metazoa; phylum Chordata; class Aves; order Passeriformes; family Paridae; genus Parus; species Parus major. The sequence continues at coordinate 49,336,337 of NC_031771.1, forward strand.
TCACAGCAAGAGATCACATGAATGTAATTTGTTTCTTGCTGGATATGCAGGTCCTATTAGCAGAACATCAGTTCTTGTGCATTCAGCAAGCAAAAAATAGAGACTTTTTATTTCAAGTTCAATCAATAATATTATGGATTGACTTCTCTCTTGAAATATTTATGGAGAAAATCCATCTGTGTACCTATTAACAAGAACCATTTTCATTATTTGTATTTGCAGTTTCTGATTAATGTCAAACAAATCAAATTACTGTGTGAAAATGGTTTTAATTTAAGCAAAATTAAAAATCTAAACAGTTGACAGCAGTGGATTTTTATTTCATTCCAAATGTGAATCTTACCTAGATACTACAGCAGACTACTCATTTGATAAGATTTTTCTTTCATCTCTGTGACTACCAATTATTCTACCTTCCTTCAATTCACTTTATGCTCAATAAAAATTGTTATGACTGGAAGTTATATGGAACCACCACTAAGACAACTGCATCTTCCAACACCCTGGAAAATTAAAGAGAATTTTAATGTGAAATATAATAGCAGAACACTTGGCAAGTCAGACACTCCTACTGACAGGTGGATTAAGCATTGATGAAATTTGGAACAGTTGGAAAGAGCTCTATAAAAAGTTTCCCATCAAGTTATTTCACTTAGCTCCATAATTTGTTGTCTGAAAATTATAGTATGATTAGAAGTATGGCAGGGAAATGAAGCTGCTGTTTAGGGTTTTTTTCTGGTTTTTGTGGGTTTATTTTTGTGAGGTTTTTTGTTTGCTTGCTTTTGGCTTTGTTTGTTTGTTTTATTTTTTTCTATTCCATAATAAGTATTGGACAGAATGTATATGTTGCTGTACATATTTTGGTGGCTTGTATTCAAAGGACAAAATTTATCACCTGAACTTGTTTAAAACAGGCACAGCAGCCATTATGGGCTTCTGAAACTAATGAAGATTATGGAGATTAGATCAGTAGTTCTTGCCTCTTTCTTTAGGCCTCCCTCCTATATTTTTAATACATTTATTTGTAAAGCAATGCACAAGGAGTCCTCACAGCAGGCTTTGTGGTCTGACTCTTAGGGCTGACATCATTGTGAGTGACTCAGACTAGGCTTATTGACAATTTCATTTGCAAATGAAGGGATACAAAAATACTTTGTGGTGTTTTATTCTTCCCTCTTTACTATATATGCTAAAAATATTCCTCACAATAAGAGAATCTGGTTTTACAAGGATTAACCATGAAAAATGTTCACATATGCTGCTACATAAATTTAACAGAAGTTTTACGGTGTGTACAATGGTAAATTGTAAATACAATAAGTAAATATCACAATAGCAAATGCAAAAAGCATGACATTTTCTAAGAAATCGAAGTACAAAATCTAAATATAATTTTAATAACATTAAATTCAATCCTTTGAATTATGCATTTCCTAATTAAAGTCCATGGCAACAAACATAACATGATGCATTATAAAATACAAAATCTCTGGAATAGAAAATTACTTTCTTGGATAGAAAGATTAACATTATCATTTGATTAGCCAATGCCCAATACTATTTTGGATGAGATTAGTTTCCTTTTAATTACCCATGTGTTCACAGTTTGAGGTACTTTATTACAGGCATGCTTCAAACCACATCCATCTCTCCCATTACACCTTTTCAATTACAATGAAAGTAGAATAAAATTACATTATTATATTCACATTTTAATTTGTACTATAACTATTAATCTTTTCCTAGCCTTTAACCAGCTGGATGAGTATGATGGCATAGTATTTTTCTCTTCTAAGCACTCTTCTCTTCTGACTGTAACCTTTTGTTCTTTTTTGAGTTGCAGGTAGAAACCACTTTAGATTCCATCATATATTTATAGGTGTATTATCAAGGTAGAGGTGTGTTTATTATTAACAACTTTCAGTGGGTTTTGAATACATTGTTTAATTCTATTTTTTATTTTCACATCAAAACTCAGTAGAAATTTCAAAATATGACACACAAAAATTAACATAATCATTATGAAAATACAGGCATGTCAAGACACTAAGAATATCATATGGTAGGTAATGCAGGCCACATTCAGCTCATTGACTTATGTCTGATCCAGCACCTCTTTATATATCACATTTCTTCCATTAAATCTTGTGAAAATTTTAGACTTTTGACTCAGTCTATCAACTGCATCATGGTAATATTCTTATAACCTGGAGGTTACATTAAAAGGCTTTTTCCAATGGAACTGAATTTATTTGTGAAACATTGTCAAATCAGATTCACCAAGAGAACTAGGTAGTTAATTCTTACTGAAATGACATTATAAAGTTTAAATTGTTTAATAATTTTGATTCCCACAGCTCATGCACAGAAAAATGTCTCAGCAGTTTTAGAACAGGTGAACTTTAATGGGTGTTTAAATACATAACTATAAATTAGGTGACTAGTAACTAGCCATAGATGACCACACCGCAATGATTTATTATCTTACATCTGTGGTAATTTTCATCTCAGATCCATGCCCTCACAGCTTCTGGGAATGTAGGCCATCTCAGTGGAGTTTGGATCCAAAAATAATAAGAAATGGAGTCTTAATTTGTGGTTGGAAGTAGTTCCTTTGCATCTTCTTCATCAGCATTGAAAATTCATGCTAAGGAATGTTGAATTTAACTTACTGCCTTGGCCTGTGATGTTTTTGTTCATTGTCTAAATACATAGATATTACTTCCTGATTAGAGGAATTCCCCACTAATGCAAACTAAATATTAAGGTTTCATCAGTATGAGGGGAGAATAGCTGAGAAAATCTCTGGCTTTCTGTTTGACAGGAGTTCCCCATTGTAGAAATAGGGACATTTACTGAGACTGTGACTACAGCCCATAAGGCATTTCTAGCCCTTTAAATCTCAAACCCATGTTTCCTGCTCAGTGAATGCTTAAAAAAGAGAGCACCAGACATCAAACAGAAGATAAATTGTTCTGTAATAGACAATAAACTGTGATTAAGGCCAAACATGAACTTGAACAATATCTGAGCCTAGATGTTAATCTTATCTATTTGTGAATGTTCCACCTACAGGGTAATGGGTTTTAATTCCGATGCATAACAGTGATCTTTAAAAATCTTTAGTACCTGGGTGAAACTGAGGAAAAAGTTCCTCCCCCCACAAAAAAAAAAGTGCAGAAAACTAGTCAGTCAGATCTAACGATTAATTTTTTTAATTGGGATTCCAAATTCAGGTAGGTAACTAAGTGTATAGAAATGAATGAAATACTTAGATTCTTGTGAACAATAGCAGAAACTGAGATAGATATTTATCAGGTTTAGAAGCTGAAAAGGTTTTCCATTTTTTTTCTTTATGGCCATGCCAGAAAATAAGGTATGAGATGTTGTGTTCTGGGTCAGGAAAGCTAGAATATGCTGTTTATTTTGTTTATATTGGTAGATAGATCATCTAAAATTCTCTCTTATATGAGAAAATCACTTGGTTCAAGGACACTAAGTATTATTCTGTATAAACCTTGTTACTCTCTAATACAGTATTTAATTTATACTGTTTCCAGACAATGAAGAGTCTAGAGAAAAATCAGATATCAGAATCAGATTAGTGGTTGGCATTGTTCTTTTGTTTATTTGTTTGTTTTATTTTTAGAATTGAAAGGTGCAGGGTTTTTCTAGTCAAAAGATAGATAACTATTTTAAATAACCATTGAAAGAGTGAGTTATGATGGTTGTTTCACCATACAAGTAGATGAGGACATCCTAGTGTAACTTTGCCTTGGATGGAAGCTTTTTCTTAACCACTTATTTCAGAGTTGTGATGTGCAGGCATCTCATGAACCTGAAAACCGTGAATCATGACTGGAAATAAAGACAATATATATCATAGCAGACCTTCTAAAAGTAAAGTGTCCAATTATTCTCCTTTCTTCTCTCCAATCTGAAGATATATTGGTTGTCACAGGAAGATAGACATAAATCAGCTTGCATTCAATGTCACAGACAATCCTTCAATTCATTCAGCACTAGCTTTATTTGCTTATCTTCAAAATTCTAATATGATTTACTGGTGCAGTTAATCTGGAAAAAAAAAAAGAAATAAATTTTTTCACACTTCTTGAATTAAATAATATTTTAAATTAAATTAAATAATAAAATCAGTGTCACCTATTGATAAGCTCTTAGATGATCTTTGTTTCATGTCTCAGATCTCTGTTCTTTTAACATGCCCATACCTTTTACCTTCCATTTGAGCAAGGGAAGATAATTTGCTCCTTGCTATTAGACTGAATATAATTTTTAAAACTGATACAGTGCATCTTAGTTACACTATTCTTGTTTTCTCTTTGTAGATTAACTGTAGGTCTGGTGGATTAGTTGTTTCTGATGGAAAGTCAGAATAAACCCATTTTCTATGCCATTCTCCATAAAGTTAAGCCTCAGTGATTCTACTTTCTTTTCATTCTGTCACTTTCCTTGGGTTTTTTTTTTTTTTTTTGTTTTGTTTTGTTTTGTTTTTTATTGTCATAGTGTATAAAAGAGCTTCTTGCTACAAAAGGGTTGAATAAAAGGATTGAAGACTTTGAGGTGTGATGGCCAAATTTGGGTCAATAAAATAAAGCTCTCCACTGAGTAGACAGCTTAAGAACATATGTCTAAGACCCCACAAGGGACCACTGGAAGAAGGGTTCTCTCCTTTAATGATGTAGTATTTTCAGTGTTGTGAAGAATACTTAAAACCTGGTTGCCTACTCCAAAAATTTCCATCATAGGCAAGTATAATGTCTGATCATATATACTTCCAAGTTCAGTGATAAGAATATCCTGTGAAAACTCTTCATTTATCAGATATTCTTCTTTCTTAGGGACATTTCAGGCAAATTATGCATCTTACCTTGAAGCCCTGTCAGAAAATCAAAGTATTGCAAAAAACAGTGACCTAAAGCAATATTATTATTATTATTATTATTAATAATAATAATAATAAAAACTAAATTGAAGAGATCTCAACAAGCAAATCAGTAGTAGTCACTAATAGAAGTGGTGATCCTGCACCTAGCTTGAGACTTGATACTTAATAATTCTTATGTCATAAGATCTTCACAAGTAATATTTTTAGAAGTGTTCAGGGTACTCTAATTTTTTGTTGAAGCTACTGTAGAACAAATATTAACAGATCAGAGAATTTATATTTATTTCTCCAAATAAAAATAATCTGATTTCACATACTATGCATTATATTGCTAATAAAAAAAATAATCTTTATTATCATAGATAATAGAAATTGGTATTATTTGAACTTTTATTTTGCAAATACCTATGTGAACATACAATTCTTCCTGAATATGAACATATAATACCTCCTGAATCCTATGAGATTTCTATGTGAGTCTTTTAAATCATTGTATGAGGCTGGAATCAAACCATAGCAATTAACTTGGAATTTCTTGAAAAGCTCCATAGAGGTAAATATCAAATATTTGCTGAAAGTGCCTTGGAATTGGGATATTAAATTAAATTGGTATATTAGATTAATATTTTCCCCTTTTGAAAATTCCAATCCTAATATATTTTAAAATACAGCCACTGTTAGAATCTCTGAGAGCTTCATCTTAATGATATTTTAAAAATATTTGCCAAACACGTACTATCTTTTAGAAACTCTACAAGATTTTGCTAAAATGTTTCTACCAATGTAACCTAATTACTGTATTTCATTATGCACAAGAAGAATATTCTAAATTTAATAATGTTTTATGGAATTCCCATTCATTTTTAAATTAGTACTATAAGCTAATACAGCACAAATATATCTGAAAGAGTAAATTTCCTTTATTTTGATCTTTGCTGTCCTGTGACATACCTTTCATAGCAGGTCAAAATGACTTCAGAAAAATGTAGACATAGTATTTTCCAGTATTGCCAAGTTTAACTTCTGTGGACTCTGCTTATAAGGACAGAAGAAATTTAGCATATTCCTATGCAAATATGCAAACTTAACCTCAATACCAAAGCTACTTGTACATTTGGCCAGCTGACTCTCTGCTCATGTGTAGTCATGCCCTCAGGCACCTGTGTGCCTCTGTGGGTTTTAGTTTTTATCTTCAAATGATCTAACTCTTCAGTGGGATTGTGTCTTATTTAAATGTTCCCTTGGAATATATATATACACACACACTTATGGAATAAAAATGTAAGTCTATATGTATTACAAAACACATTGCAAATAGTCTTAGCCAGCTCTTTCTGAATAAATTTATTATTCATGTTCTGTACTTCATGTTTCAGAAAGTCATTTTAGGACCCACAATCTGGTTATAGACAAGCAATCAAGTTGTCTAGTCTAGCAAGTTAATTCCTTTCAGCTTCTTTGCTCTACCTACTTGTATACCTAAGCTAAGACAAATTCAAGTTAGATTGCTTAGAGGAAGAATAAACTATCTCAAATTTATCGTAAAATATCATGGGCAATTAGCAGAGAATAGTTCCTGCATGGTAAATTCATACTCTTAAATGTCCTACAGTAATCTGCATGTGCATTCTGATGCAGAAATATTCTTTTGACTGAAAAGCACGTAAGTTTTGCAAATTTTTTAGAATTAAAATATCAAGATCACAGTGTCAATTCTAATGACCAAGAAGAACTAGTTCACTCCTGTGATTATCCTGAAGATACAGAACCACAGGATCACAAAACCACAAAATGACTGATTTTGGAAGGGACCTCTGCAGGTCATCTGGTCCAATGTACCTGCTCAAGCAGGGACACCTGGAGCAGGTAACCCAGCACCATGACCAGGCATCCTCTGAATATCTCAAAGCAGAGATGTTTCACTTTTTGGGCAAGCTGTAAATGTGTTCCATCACCCACATAGTAAGGAAAAGTGTTTCGTTATGTTTAGAGGGAATCTCCCCCATTTCAGTTTGTGCCCATTGCCTCTGGTTCTGTTATTACTGAATAGCTAAATACAGGTGTTGAAGATCCATTTGCAGCTGAAAGACAAGTCATGTTTTTAGGACAGGTTTGAAAATGTAGAAGCTTAGTCACTTCCTGTTTTTTCTACAAAGCACATATCATAGGGTGATTTCAAATCATATTTAAAATGCACATTTAAAATTCATGGGAGTGAAGATGTGATATATGTCTATCCCTTTTTTCATATCACAAAGACATAAGACATTTGACTGACTGAAGTAGGAAAAATTTGACTGCATATTTTTTCTTCTCATATTCATTTAATCTCAAGCTCCATTTTGCATGACAGTTAAGAACAAAAAACTATTTTGAAAAATGTTTTGTAACAATTGGAAAACTAAGACCAGTATTTCAGTGATCCATTTCTCCAGTTAATCTTACATAGGTTTCTATTGGTCCTTGTCCACTAGTCCTTGAATAAAGTAAAATGAAATCCTTAGCACGTGTACCATAATTTATTATGCATTGATTTCATGCACTTGAAAAAATGAGAAAACATTATGATTATGCTATGGTTGTTAAGGTTAAGCAACATCCATTGAAACAAACAACCCGACATCTTTTAATTATGTCTAATTGCACACAAAATGGGCAACTTGAATTCAAGAGAAGAGCAGTATTAGAGGGTATCTGAGGACTTTCAGTATAATATAATCTGCAGTTTATCTTTAAAATATTCAGTCCCAGAGTAAATTAATCACCTCTCTTGAAACTTAAGTTCCTAAAAATATCACTTCTGCCTATCCTAACCTTCTTTACTACATATTTTTTAGTACCTAGTTTTTGCTGCTTATAATCATCTCTATGCCATTTCTTCACCAAGAATATTGTTATTGTGTTTCAATCTTTATTTACAATATTTACAATATTTACAAGAATAATTTTCAAATACGTATTTTATAAAAAGCTTACTACCTACCTCCAAAACTTCTCTTTTCTCATTGTTGTTTTTATATTTACTTGAAAAGATGCTATAGCAACTTATATACCAACATACTTACTTATTCTATATTAAATGCTCACAGGAAAGAATACGAAATAATGAATACCAAGGGTCACAGTTCTTTGTAAGAAACAGGAACAGAGAAGTAAAAGACAGGGAAAAATGAAATCATCATTCTGACTTCTATAGTGAATAATTACAGGGTCATCTATAGCAGTCCTGAGAGCTTTTTGCAGTAAGCATGCCATACTTAAAAACTGAAATGTGAGCTCTGTAAGCTCAGTAAGCAGCTAATGATGTTTTCTGTTAGCAGACTAAGCTTTCTGGGAAATCCTATACTGTCAAGGAGTAGAAGCCAGCAATGGAAAAAGGCCAAATTTAATAAAGAAAATAAGCATAATAATACAATAACAACCTGAAAAGGGAAATCATTCTATTTCTACATATATATTCTAAAATAATATCCTGCCAGGTTGTCACTGCTGTTTGATTATGATTTCATTATTCAGTGCCAATAAACAGAAGTACAGACAGTTCTCCTTTACGCAAAACTCCTTTTTATTTAGATTTTCATAAGTGCAGAAGTATAATTAGGATTCCCCAATCATTCTCCCCCTGCTTGCCACATAAATTCTTCTAGCAAACTGGGAAGGAGAAGTTAACTGTGAGCACTATATTGTACTGCAGGAATTATCTAGATTGTCAAATAGCTGTACTTTGAAATTACCTTATGGCAGGGGAAAGAACTAGATATACCACTGAATTATCTTATTAGGAATTCTATTTTTTCTATATTGTAATGGCCCCTGGAAGAAGAACAGAAAAGAAATACTCCTGAAACTGTCCATATTTACTCGGGAAAATCTAGATTCACCCCTCAAAATTTGTGAGCAAGCAAGTAAAAAACAGAAGTGGAAGCACTATTTACTTACAGAATAAGTGCCAACGAAAGTAAAACTAAATAATTCATTAGCATGTTTAGGTAGCCAGGATCACCTTATTTTCCTGTAAGAAAGCAAAACTCAGGTTTGGCACTTAGAATCTTTAGTAATTCTAAGGTTGCAGTAAATTATATATCTGTAAAAACAAACAAAAAAAAACCCCTTAACTCCTTTTAAAAGATAAATAACTTTTAATATGTGTTGATGAATACCATAATAAATATTTCAGTAGTGATTTTACATACAGATTTAAAATGGCATCCAATTTCATTATTCACAGTTAGATCCTAGTGTAACTTAATTATATAATGAAAATTTTAATAAAAATTCTGTAGGACAGCATAGTAGTTTCTGGTTAATGTTTATGCCATCTTTCTCTTTAGAAAAGTAAATAATCATCATCATATTTTGACTAACATTAAAAGAATGGACAGTACTCTAGGAAGTTTCAAAATGTTTTGGTGAGAGAATGAACTCAGTATTCTTTACAATAATCCACGACTCTCCTGGGATTTTACTATGTCTGTTCCTAACATAACAGGAAAACCATCAGGTTCATCAAAGTGAAATGTCAAATCCTGCACCTGGGATTTGACAAGTTCACGCTTCAGGAGAGTCTAGTGACCACTGCAGAAAAAAATCTGGCAGTTTGGATGGACAATGAGCTGAACCTGTGCTAACAGTGTATCCTTGTGGCAGAAATAACCAAACCACAACACCAGCCTATAGCAGCATCAGGAAGATGTTGGACAAAGGTGATCCTTCTCTCTAATCCGCACCAGTAAAATACATCTGGAGTGCTGAGTCCATTTCTGGGTTGCTCAGTACGAGACAAATAGATGTGTGCTACAGCAAGTACAGCAAGAGACCACAAGCCACAGAAACTCTTAAGGGACTGAAGTTCTGAAATATGAGGAAATGCTAAGAGACCTGGGACTGTTCAGCCAGAAGAAATCACATATATCCTATAAAAATATATAAATATTTGATGAAAAAGTGCAAGAAATATAGACTGTCTTCACAGTGTGCCCCAGTGACAGAGAAAGAAGAAATGGGCACAGTTGTTTATTATTTGGGGTTTTTGCTTTTGGGTTTATTTTTAGATTTCTATTGAAATGCAGGTATTTCCATTTAAAATTTTCAAATATAAAACAACTAGGCCAAATCAAAACCCAAACCACCATTCAAACAAAATTTTAAATTTTTATTTCTTTTTTTTTTTATTATGAGGTTAATCAAACATGATAAAAACCTGTCCAGAGCTACTGTTGAGGTTTTGTTTTCAGAGATATTCGAAGCTGATGACATGATCCAAAGGAGACTGTTCTAGATATCCTTGCTTTAAATAGGATGGTTGAACTGGAAGATCTCCGCAGGAATCTCTCTAACTCAACCATTCTAGAGTTCTGTAACACAGTTCTCTCTGAGAACACACAGCCCAAGGTATATATCAATTAATATTATTGTTTTTGTTGACAACACTAGATTGCTGACACTTGTGTATTGACAAATGCATACTATAATTTGTGATAATTACCATGTATATTAGCCTCAGCATGAGGTTTATATCTTCAATAAAATTGAAGTTTTTTGTTTCAGAATTGAGTGGTTTTTTTGTCCTTAAATCTGTCACATTAATTTTTGTAAATTTCTTGACCATTTCTTTAAAAGAGGTTTTTTAAAAGACCTAACTTGATTGTAAAACTGTTGTTCATCTCACTTTATTTTCAACACTTCCTGAACTGTGCTAAGCAACAGAGGATGTTGAAAATTTCAGTGGTTAAAAAAATGTTGCCACTATTTTTTTCCAGGAAAGAACATTTCCACTCCTTTAAAAACATAAAACTACTGCTCCTATTTTAAGCACAGAGTATCATAGAAAACAGAGTATACCTAGCTACCTTCTGTTACTATTTTGCAAATAGTAAGCATATATTGACTTTTTTAGGTCAGTATTAAGCTTATTGACTGGAGGATTTAATATTTATAGTATTTTGCCAGAATCAATATGATGACCTTAAGGAGGGAAAGAAAATGTCTTTGAGTCAACTAAATAAAAGTGTTTTCAGTTTGTGCCAGAAACCTGCTGATATTTAAAAATATCTATGGTGAAAAATATGGAATGTAGTTACAGTTAACAGCTCATCATTCTTTTTCTCCTGGAACTCTGTATTTTTAAACACCAAAAAATTAGTGCTTTTTAAAAAAATGATGGCACTTTGTAATAATATCTGATCTGCTTCAAGTCCTTTCTTTTTAAGAGACAATTAATGTACCATTTGACTCCACTGATTTCAGTTTCAGGGAAATTGTATTTTATTTTTTGCTTTTAAAATGTAAAGCACACCTCTCACTTTTTTGCTAGCCATTAGTGCAAATTAGGATCATCTCAAAGTAGAAGGAATTTGTTCCTATTAATTTAGGGAGAGTGGCATTAAAATGCCTTGGCACGCCTGTCCAGTTTCAACTTTTTTAATGGGGATGATCAGAAAGCTCCACAAAAATCCTGTGATTTCTGTTTTTGGTGTGTGTTTGAAATCCCTATTACTTTATGAGATGTTACATGTGAACTAGAAGTCAATGCAATGCAGCACAGTAATGCTCACTACTGCACTGCACTGATGGCTGGTACATATTTGTCAGTTTCTCTCATATGGACTTCTATGTCCTTCTTTAGGAAATATGCTTACTGGTTATTACCCAGGTTGTTATGAGAATAAAAATAAAATAAGGACAAAATATAAATTCTGCCAAACAGCTTATGTTGCCATGAGTTAGCAGCACTTGTTGCACGTCATTCTTCAGACCAAAACGATGTTATGCTATGCTACATAATTGTTTGTTTTTTTTAACAGACACATAGAAAAGTAGCAAAAAGATTATGACATACCTTCTAAAATTTGCATGCTTGAATAGGAATATATAAATGTTTAATCATTCTGTATTTTTTGTGTTTATTATTAAATAAATGTATATTTTTAAATTTTGTTTTTACTATGTTTGAATTATTATTATCTTAGATCTTTTGTTTCAGCAATTCTAAACATTACAAATGTCAGTGGAAGTCCATCAAAATGAGCAACAAACTGAAAAAATTAGAGTGATTTTATTTTACTTTTAAAAATTTTGTCCATAGAAGTATTAAAACTGGTAATAGATCAGATTATTCTGTTTTTTGTATTCTGAATTCAACTCATTCAGTAGAGAATCTGGAAACAGAGACTGAGAAAAAATATCACCAAAATGTCTATGGCAGCATATAAATTCACCCCCCAAATAAATTTGAAAAACGTATTTTTGAAGAGAAAACTTATCATTGCCTGGATATAAAAAAAAAAAATTTACTTAATTTTCAAATGTTTTTAGAGAAACTAAAATCTAAATATTTTTGTAAAAACATGTGGATATTTTGCTATTTAGTATTTACCTCTTCACACTTGATATATTAATGAAGACATTCAAAGACATAATTTCTAAAATAATTTCTAAAATAATTGAGGAATCAGTTTTAAAACTTATTTTTAATGCATACAAGTTATTTGACTGTGGTACTCTCATCATTGTAAATTAATTGACTTGTTGATATACTCAATGGATCACCTTTAGGGAAATAAAATTATCTTTTCACGTTAAAAATACCAATTTTTTCTATTAAGAACTTCAAAATCTCCTGGGATGAAAATGGAGACAAAAGAGCTACAGAAATGAAAGGGAGCACTTCATGATGTCCTAAAAGCTTATTTACTCTAAGAGAAAAATATAAGGGGAGAAGAGAGAAAGTGGCTGTAACAATGTACAGTACACGTGCTGTTGCTGAGATACAGTGTATTCCATAAGGAAAAAAAAATAAGAATTCTTTCTATTACAAGGAAAAAAATAGTATATACAGAAAGAAAAAGTATTACTCTCTCTTAAAGATATATTTTGGTTTGCTTTTATTTTCTTTCCCTTTGGATGAAGATATACTTTTCCTTGTATTTTCCTCTAAATTATTCCAAATGTAGATGAAATGTATATTTGATTTCATATTAGTATGGAATAAACAGTGAAACATCATCAGAATTTGTCTCACTCTTTAAGGGCATAAGTACACACATTTAGCTCTTTTCTCTCACCTTTTCCCCTTTGCCTTTCTTCTACCTAAAGCTTTTGTTTAAGTACAGGCTATATTTTTTCTCACCTTTTCAGCAAACACAGCATGAATAATGAGAAAAGTTAAAACAGAAGAAAAGCTGTGCAATGTCAGGCGAAAGGTTCATTTAGAGAAAGGTACATTTATGATGACTCTAGCAATAGCCAAAAGCAAATGTCTAACAAGGAGCAGCAGGCTCACAATAATTTCCTAGGGTACTTCCTCCCCTCTAAATATTTGGAGCAGAAATACTTTTTGGGACAGAGGTATTTTCTACCTGTTTGAAACTCTTGCATGGGTTTCCTCTCCCATGTTTGTCCAATGTGTCTTTTGATGCCATGTAATGTAAATCACTGGACGGCAGATTGAGATACTCACAGGAAATACTGTTTGTTTCAGATGTTCTGCAAACCTCTACACACCTCTCAACATGATAAACCAAACACCTATTAAGGTGAAGAGAGGCTTTTAAAATTTTTTTTCTTGCTTTTTTCGGAATTTATTCTTAATTTTGCAGAGATGACATTGCATTTGCTGTTTCATGATGGCTATAGAAGTTTCCCACACCATTCTCAAATTGTTGTCTCTTATGCAGTTCTTCTGACCTCTTAAGTTGTTCTGTTTCCTATATGATAGGGAATACATACTTTCTTCCTTTTTTTTATTGAGCTCTTCCTCTGAAAAATTGCAATATACCTGTCAAATAGAAGTATATTAATTTTCAAATTTAATATATTTTCCATGAAATATGAAATATTTTCAGACAAATGCTAATATTCTGTCAAGAGAGAAGAACTCCATCTACTAAAAGGAAAAATACTGGAAAAAAAATTCCTTGTTGAGCTATACTTTGAATGTTTTTCACCTACTGCAGATACCTTATTTTAAGCTAAAACTTGCAAAAAATATATTAAATGTGTAATTTAACCACATGTTGAATTATGATGTCTCCATGGAGAGATTTTTCCAATTACATTCATACAGGAAGCTTCTGTAAATAATTGCCAATTTCCATAGCAAATGAACCCTAAATTCAGTTTTAAAACTACATTTTTATGTCATACATCTTTTCTTACCTTTACATTCAGAAAAGTACAGAGAAAAATGTGTGTATAATTGATAAATATATAAAATTCTAGCTGTGATTAAACAAAAACTTCCTGGAAGAAATAAATAGATATGTGAGACTCTGCTTGTTTTCTAAAAATAAATAAAAAAATCCTTTTTTTTGATATTGTTTAAAAATAATTATAAAAAAGAATTATTATATTTTAAAGAAAATGCATATTTATTGGGGAAAATTACTTTTACCGCTGAGTTCAGTTCTTCTGACAAATTTCCCTAAGATTACCTTGGTCACACAAACCCATATAATGCATATTACCTATTCATAGAATTGTGTCATCTACCATGCTGATGTTTTGTAACCAAACAAACGTGAAAATATTTTTTTACTTAATATTGTCATCCAAACAAAATATGCATTGCTGCTAAATTGCATTTACAACAGTAGCTCTGCCTTGTGGTGTGATATAGTCCAAGTACACAATGAATAATTTCTTTCAAAACATTTGTTTCATATTTGGATTTGTCATATATGCTTGATTTTTGATAACCTGAAATTTAAAAGCCTATGTTTTCAAGTATAAGCATGACTAATTCAATGAGATCTTTCAAATATGTTAACACGAATTTGACACAAACAAAATAGTAGAATGTACGTTAACATATCTTAAATCTATGGTGGTTTTTAATTTTTTCCCCTTGCTGTAGTAAGTTGAAGACAAAATCTGTTGGAAAATAAGATATGGATATTTCTGTTCATCATATTCTCACTTGCTTAATGCAGACGATATATGGTTCCTGATAAAAACTAGAAGCTACTGAAAGATACTTAATAGATCTTGTGAACAATCTGAACTTAACAGAAGAAATGTAATTGCTTCTTAGCCTACAGACAGTTTATTTAAGAACCAATATGCAGCCACAAGCAGAATTTTGTTTCAGAACTAATTAATGATTGCCTGATTTAAAAGTGTGTAAAATAGGATACAGGAACTCGTCCAGGCTATCTACATTAGGCCAGTCCTCACCCTTTGTAAATATCTAATTTCAGTCGTCTGAATTTTCTTATTCATTTTCAATGATTTAAAAACATGTAAATATCATCTAAAAGGACTGATAAGGATGAAAAAAATGACCCTGATAAATAAACAAAAAACCTAGAATAATTGTGGATGAAGAATATCAAATAAAAGAATCACCACAGACTAAGAAATTGCATGAGTGAATTTCATTAACTGATATCCACTATATTTATTTTCATTGTGCTATACAGAAAGTCACTAAAACTTAACAGATTAAAAATATTTATTTTTGAAAGTAGTAATTTTTAGCTAGAATTCAGCATAGAAATAACAGAAGCATGATAACTTTGTTTCTCTCTATATCCTTAAAATTAAGAGAGCAGCCTTGTCAGTTTGTATTAATGATATGTGTGACAATTATAAAAAAGCAAGCTGAAGTAATTAGAAAAACAAAACAAAGTGTTTGAATACAGTACTTTTAATGAAAATGAAGGCTGTGCCTTCATTAAAGCAATATGAACTGATGCAAAATAGCAGTTATATGACTTGATTAAGGGAACAGTTAAAGGTGCTTCAGTGAATTTTGACTTCTTTTTACATGTTACATTCTGACTGGATTATTTAAGATAACTTTTTTAGTTTCTCAGCCATAAGACCAGACCTTTACAATATTTTGACTGGGAATATCAGTCACCTCTGACCTCAGTGCTGACATACTGGAGATAATGAGGTGGTGAGGTTACAGTTGGTATTCCGAAGGCAGCTTAATGAATAAGAAGGTATTTACAGAAGTTACAAATAAATGAGCATGTGAATGTATGGAAGGGAATTAGAATGTGTCATGATGTTTTTTGCAGAACACATATATGAAGGCAGGTTATTGGTATTCTCTGTGCAAAGAAAGGAAAACATGCAGGTCTATGTAAGTGGTACTGCTCCATTTATTTTTACCCTCAGACCTGTATATTGCAAAACTCACGTTATGTCTCATATTTGTTCTACAGCCTAGGAGACCCTTCAAGCTCCTCAAGATTCTCCCAAAATGGAATTGAGCCACATATGCGCCTGGTAAAGCACTGCTGGGCTCATTGTCCTGACTGCAAAAAACATAAGGAAACAGAAGAAATGCCCAGCACACAGTGCAAGGTGGTCATAAAAGTATAGCTTAAAATATTAACCCAAAAAAGATAGACTACCTCTCCAAATCAGAATTAAACTAATGTTTCTGCTTCAGCTGATTCTTTAAAAGCTAAAGATGACCCTTTTTTTACCTCTCTTCCTCCTAATCCCACTTGTCAAAATACAGTCTTTTTCTCCTAGACTGATGTTCCAAAACAACAGAAAACCAAAATTATTTCCTAAAATAGATGACTGCAGGGTGAGATTTCATAGACAATTAAGATCACCAACAGAGATATGAGTAGGTGCCAATGGGATGATAGTGTAGGCATGACGCCTAAAACAATGATTCATGTGGTGAAAGGAATTCCATGAGAAAGGGATTTAAACTCAGGCATGATAGGCTGCTCATGGGGGTGATAGGTTATCAGGCTGGATAACTGGCTCAGATGGGAAGAAGAGGGAGCAAAACTCATGTGTCATGACTCCGTTCTGCCCTTGCACAAGAGCCACAGCCTTTGTAATCAAAGCTTTCAATATAATATAAAGTGCCTGGCCTCCTCCCATAAATGACAGCAGCAAAAGGGTTTTGACTACAGTCAGGAGCTGTTTGCCCAGGGAAGTTGTGAATCCTCTTCACTGGAGATACTCAAGAACTGTCTGGATGCAATTCTGTGTAATGTGCTCTAAGATAACCCTGCTTGAGCAAGGAGGCTGGACCAGATGACCCACTGTAGTCCCTTCCAACCCTTCCAACATTCTGTGGCTCTGTATGAACTGAAATATAGGAGTTCATTTCAGATATGACTGAGTCAAATAAAGATTCCTTCTCTCTCTTCTGGTTATTGACTTTTTGCAGTAGATGTAAATCAAGCAGTCAAGGGTGTGCAGATCACTTCTCTTAATAGATTATCCGTTAAAACACTTTAAATAATCTTTGACATTAATTTGTTACAGACTCTCTTAGCATTCTCAAATACATTGCAAAAAAAAAAAGACTTCCAAACTACAGTTTCCTCTTCCTCTTGTTAGAGAATATATCTCTGCCTCTGAGAATTCCATTTCCAGCAATAAATTCTTTTTTTTCTTTCTCCAGCATAACACGTTTGCTCATGTGGAGAAGGTGAAAAAGAAAAATGCTGCTGGCCTAAAAGTTGGCTGTGTGCATCCTGAAACAATCTGAAAACTTTGTGTGTAACCAGCTACCTATCAAAATCAAAACTGTTTAAGAATATGGGCAGAAAAAGAGCTGTGACTTAATTGTAAATTAAGTTATTAAAACATTTCACCCATAAGAAAGCAGAAACATGTTCTACAGCTTATTTCTCAATATAAGCTACTCAATAATATTTGAACTATAGATTTTAGATTCTTGCAGGAAACCCACTTTGAAAGCCAGTTGCAGGCCAATACTTACTACTGGTGAATATGCAATAAGAAATTTTATTAATTAATAGATTTGATTAAATAATCTGTTTGTATGACCAGAGAAAAGATTTAATGGGTAGGTGGAATACATTATGTGCTCAAAACTTATATTTATTAACATTTTTTATGATATTGGTCTTCTAAGCTTGGCTAATGTCTTGCCACCTAAGGAAATACATAAAAAATACTGAAGAGTTCTAAACTGTTTCAGAGCAGTTTCTAGGACATGTTACTCTAGAGATGGTTGGGTGAAGAACTCATCCATCATTCAATCTGTCCAAGAATAGACTCAGCATGAGCTGATGATGTCTGTAGTACAGAGTATCCAAAGCACACTAGATGCTATCTTTGAACCCTGAAAGCAGGCTTCCTGAGACAATAAATACATATGATTTGGCAATTAATGAAAAAATTCATGGGAACAATGTAACTGAATAATAAGAAGAGGATTTATACTTTTCTGGATCATACTGCCATTTGCAAACTGAAGTATAAATACCAAAGTACAACCAGATAACCAATAAATACAGAAATTCTAGTCTTTCAGCTTCCTTGGTCACATCTGGTCATATCTCCTCCTTGTATTTGGACAGTCTTGATCTTAAATATCATAACCACGATCTCTATGAAATTTGCTTGGCTTTTGATAGTGTGATAGTCTTTTTCTTTTTGAGATATTTTTAACTGGCTTGGTTGGTTGTTGTTTATTTATTTATTTTTGTTAGTTTTTAATAAGTGGGGAAACAGGTCACTTATTTGACCTGTGTATTGAGGTTAAAATCCAGCTCCTAGTTTCATGGTATCCTATCAATATGTGCTATTTTGCTGAAGATAAGAAATTTTGTCACTGAAGGTGGCAGAAAAAGGTCATCAGTAGCATTTAAAGAAAGGAATTATCCACAGTCAAGGCATCCACCAAAATGTGTGAGTTTGTTACAAGCGTACTTGCGAGTAATGAGCAAAGTCACATAAACATATTTTTTATTAATTGAAGTTTTTGCAGTATTTTTCTATGTATTTATATTCAAGGCTTTAGGTTAATATAACCACTATGGAGGACAAGACCTAATTTATCTTTTAAAAATAATCCGAAAGAATTTTATAGGTCTTCTAGCCTTTTGTTTCAGATGTTGTCAGATTTTAACAGCTGAGAAAAGACCTTATGCTGCTAGGCCATTGTAGAGAGCTAGACCTAAGCATGTTTTGTCTCAAACACTCCGAGTTATTGCTACAGGAAAGGTGTGATTTGAGGAGAGGTCCTGCAGAGGTGGGGCAAAGCTGTTCCTAGCCAATTCCTGCTTCTCTTGAGACTCCCTGGAGAAGAGACAGCTGTGCATGAATGAACAAAATAGCACATAAATCTAGTTTACACAAGAGGCATACACCACGTTTAATATAAAGGGAAGCAGATGGGGAACCCACAACCTCAGCTCCAGATAAACCACTTGTCAGGACCAAGGCAGGACCTGAGGGCTGGTGATATTCTTTGTTTCCTCTTTGCATTGCCTAGGTAAAGCACAGCTATTGTATTCTACTCCATACTCCTTACTGAGGTTTCCTGTGGGACAGGGAAGCTTGTGAAATTGTGTTGTGGCTTGTTAGCCAGCACCTCTTGAGCTGTTTTTTATGTGAGCTGAGAACTTACTGAAGTGTACTGCGTAAAATGTAGGGCTTGTTAGCCTTCACTCTTGTGGAAATCTATTGAGAATTTAAGGGCTTGTTAACCAATACATTTTCAGTCTAAACAGTTGCTGTAGTTATGGCAAATGTACAGTAAAACATAAGAGTTCTCAGACATGTGTCCAGTGTCTTTGTTCAGCCTGAGAAGAATTAAAAAGGAACATCATTCCCTCAAAGTGTGACAGCTGTGCGTGTTTAAAACTAGCTTTCATGGTTACATTGTAACTTGTTTGTGTCCTTGAAATTCCCTCATCTTCATGCTTTTTATAAAAACACTTTTATAAAGAATGAACACAACTATTACAACTTTTTAGACAAGATAAAGAAATTCTCAATGAATCCTTAAAATTCACGATCACTTAGAAGCAATGAAAATTAAGAACTATAGAAACTGCAATGCTGACTTACTGCCATATATAAATAATACCACAACAGAAAGTTGCAATTATGTTGTACCACTGAATGAAATTAAACAAAACAAATTAAGAACATTTAATATATATATGCACCACTGATGCTCGTGTCTGCATTAGTTCAAAAGAGATCATGATCCTCATTCAGAAAAGTTGAAAAAAGCACAGTCAAAATGGAAAAACACCATAATCAAGATAAGTATGGTACAATTAAATTACAAAATAAAGTTAAGCAGTTAGAATAGCAACAATAGAACTAAATAATATCACTTTTAGTCTGAAAGCATTTACGGAATCTTGCTCTTAGTTTGGAGTTAATGAAAACTGTTGAAAATAAGAATAAATGGAATTATTTTTTTTCAGTAATTTGTGCTACCATGGGTTCATACATAAATATAAATCTCAAACAAGAAAGTTATTTCACACTTGCTAGCATTATACTCTAAATGTCATCCCAAAAATAAATTCAGGTAAAGACAATTTTCAGCTCTGCATTCCATATTTCCAAAATTTGATTTTTTTTAACATATAACTAAACAGTAGAACAGAAAAAAAAAATATTGTAAATCTGGCTAAGGGTTTTTTTTATTTGTGAGAGAAGAAAACTGGAATAAGTCATTGGAGCTTGACTTGTAACAACATTTATTTCCAGCAGTTCCATTGACTTAGTATAGGCTAAATTTACAATGGGAATCAGGCTATAAGTCTGGCTGTTAAGCTCCACTAAATATATGAATGATTTTTTTCTCCTATGGTCAGTTGAAATATCTAATAATATTTTAGAATGTATGCTAGGTCATCAAGCACTTAAGTTTTGGTCTTTTGTATTGTATTTGTTATTTTGGGAGGAATAGTTTAACAGAACAATAGTGAAATAATGAATAATGAATAATAAAAGATAGCTTGGATAGTGGAAAAATGCCTATATTTTGTAAAAGGGATTATGATGCTAAATGTAGGATGTTTATTTGCATTACAATATAGATGCAGGAAATCTCTGGATGATCTGAATGTGACTAGAGACTCTTACATGGAGTGGTGAAACTTTTCTTAAAAAAGTTATACTGTGTAAAACATAAAGTGGTAAATAAACTGATTTTTATATTTGTATGAGTTGGAGTTCTTGTGAGCTTGTGCTTGAGAGAGTAGATTGATATGTGAATTTGGAAAGTAATTGAATTTATACATGACCCATACCCTGAGAGGTTTAGGATTAAGTGCACTGTATTTACTACAAATGTTACTTTAGTCATCATAGAATCATAGAATGGCATAGGTTGGAAAGGACTTTAAAAATCATCTGGTTCTGATCCCCTGCCATGGACAGGGCACCTTTCACTAAATGAGGTTATTCAGACCCCCATCCAACCTGGTCTTAAACACATCCAGGGATGGCATCTACAACTTCTCTGGGAAACCTGTTTCAGTGACTCATCCCTCTTACAAAAAAGAGTATTTTTCCTAATATTTACCTTAATCTTCCTCTCAGTTTAAATCCATTCACCCTTGCCCTGTCACTACATGCCCCTGCAAAAAGTCCCTCTGCATCTCTCCTGTGGGCTCCCTTCAGGTACTGAAAAGCCATAATTAGGTCACTCCAAAGTCTTCTCCAGGTAGAACATACCCAATTATATATACCCAATATATATACCAAATTATCTCAGCCTTTCTTTATAGGAAAGAAGCTTCATTCCTCTAATCAATTTTGTGGCCTCTGGACTTCCTATTATATATGGAGTAATAATTTGTCCTTTATGTGTGTGTGGTGGATAAGACAAAGGCTCATGGGCTTGAATTGTTGGATAGAAAAGTTATATTAAACACAAAAAGAATGTCTATTGTTGACTGTTGGTGAGTTCCTCATCTATGTCCTTAAGAATAACATAAACCATCGGGATCTAAATAAACTCTCCTAGCGCAAGGTGAATGCTCAAGATCAAGCACACTTTCCATTTTAAGACAAAAGGGGAAAAAAAATGTTGCTGAGGCTGTTAAAAATTGTCAAGTGATAGCTTAGTTTCAGCAAGAAACAGACCAAAATAAAAACCAGAAATCCTACGGAAAAAAAATGTTTATAGAGTTTTCTTAAGAAAACTAAAATTTTCAGGGAAGACCTGACTGGACCAAAACAAATTGTTTGTTTCTTTATTTCATGATGAAACTGGTGCTATGCTAATTCAGAAGATAGTTTGTTTTCTTTACACTGTTTTTAAGAAAAGCAAAATAACCAGTACCATTTGCAGTGCTCTAGTCTTCTCTGCATTTAAGATGTCATTGGTATATAGACATTGAACCATGACAAACCTTGCATTTTACCTTTTGTTACTCATGTGAGGGACTGACTCCCTTCCTTAAGATGCAGTTTAGTCATCATAAAAATCACATTGAATTTAAAGGATAGACTGTTTCTGATTCCTACCTTGATTTGGATGACTTTTTGTAAACTGTCACATTTGCTTCAGGAAGCTGCAAGTATAATAATTTCATATACTGTATTATGGCATGATTGCTGACTGTGCTGTAGAAATGAGTAGGGCATACTGATAAAGAACCAGAGGTAATTTAAGGCCACTCTAGTCAACAGCAAACCATTTCTACATACTGTATGCAGCTATGTGAATTTCATTGTATTTGGGAAAGTGTCCACTGCTGCTAGGAATTTAGACACATTTTGAAAACACCTAATTGAAGATTTTGAATGCAGAATTGCAGTCTTTTCAGATCCCTGCTACATCAGTAGTGATATAACTCAAATTTATAAAACTGAAACAACTTTTGAATATGTACTTCAGTCCCTGTTGACAATTTTAGGCTACAAATTGCCATAATTCTGAAGCAATTTGAAGCTGAAACAGCAGGTGAATAAGTTTTAGGCTGAAGTACACAAATGCTATGCAAATCCTACATTAAAAGAAGATCATGCTTACATTGTAAGTGGAGTATGTTATAGAAATATCACCTCCACATATGTAGTGGTGTATCTATATGATTTTTGGAATATGTCTATTTTAATTAATAATTTTTTAGAGCTAATTAGTCCAAGTACAGTGTCACCCTCCAATGACTATCCTGCTTTTGGGAGCTGAGTTTCCTTATGGCATATCAGAGTGTGATGCAAATGCTCAGACCGATGCTAGCTAGCAGTTGTCTCATGAAATTATCATTCAGTTCTGCATTATATAAATCATGAAATCTATGCAGTTTGACTTGAAAAAGATCAAATCTGGAATAAAGAAGAATCAAATCTGAAAGAAAAGGTTTTAAGATATTCAAAACACTTCTGATGTCTCTGATTCTTTTTGTATCTAGGAAACAATATTTTACCTCTTACAGTATCATAGTTCTTTAAAATAACGTAAATGAAAATAGAATATTGCAAATTGCTTACAAGGACATGAAGAAAGAGGAGAGAGTATGTAAATTGTTCACAAGTTTTAAGACTTTATTTGAATTATCACCTTCCGATGCATTAAAAGAGGAAATTTTGTTTTGTAGTGGGAGATGGTTTTCTCCATGCTTTCCATTCTACTTTTACATAAATCCATTAGTGTTTGACTAATACATTATTATTTATGGCGAAATTTCTGAAAAAACTCTAGTGGGAATATTCAGAACATGCACAGACATTTACATATAAGCCTTAAGTAGATTTGCAGATTGAATAGCTTATGTATCGTATTCCATTTCTGTATGGCAAAAAAATATTGTCTAAAATATAAAATAAAAATATTTTTGTAATCTTAATTAAGTTTTTCAACATTTTATAAATCTAGTCTTTAGCACAAACATTTTTTCCTGTCTCCTTTTGATACACACAGATTGTGATAACTTTCCTCTTGTTTTGCTCACTTTCCTATACGAATGACTGGAGATACATGGGAAAAGCATAATTTATTGTGAAACAATTTTTATAAATTTCTTGGAAATTAGACAAATGAAAAGTTCTTATAGGGTGTCTAAACGGATCAATCATCAGACTGCTTTAAGAGCTGATTTGGGAAAATCTTTCACCTCATGTAAAGAATACACATAAAAGAAGTTTTTTTGGTTAGAGAAAAGTATGAGGTAAAAAAATTATATTTATATCTCGTGAGAAAGACAAATACAGCTGTGTTGTTTTCATTTTAATAAACACAGCCAGATTCAAATCCAAAAATTAAGACAAATATAATATTTGTTTCATGAGTTTCTTTGGACTTATTCCACAAAACAAAAGACAGTAAAACTGCTTCTTCTTGTTTTCTGATTGTTTTGTTTTCATACAGAGAAGCGAAACAGGAAAATTGCATTGCAGGTGTCACATTCATATGAAGAAATTTCACCAGGTTCATAAGAACGCATAAGTATGTCTGAATTATTTGAATATACATTAAAAAAAGTATAAGCTTGAAACTTCATGTTGTTCAGTTTCCAGACAAGCCATTAAAACAGTTCTTAGGAGTCTAGCAAGGAATTTAACAGCAAAATTACTCTGTTGCAGTGGCTTCTCTAAGTTCTGCTTAAATAATTGCTGATTTGCTATATATTGGAACCAGTCTGACAAATACTCAGAACATTGTCTTTCTGTCAAATTGTCAGTTTTGTGTATCTCAGGTGGTTATAGGTATAAGCTGGTTTTCTATAATAAATTAAAGCCATTGGATAGCTTTTTATGGATGACAACTTTGGAATAAGATATATAAATTTCACCTGAATTCTGTTTTCCATCATTAAGCTTTATTCAAAATCATATTAATTCTGTATCTAGTTCTTCCTTGTAATTCAACAAAGTATTGAAACATATTTAAGTGAAGTGCATGTTGTGTGAGAGACAGCAGAAAATTATTACTGGCTCAAAACAATTGAAGTGTGTGGCGGAGGGGGGGAGACAGGGCAAGTCCTGAGAGACTGGGATGTGCACTGCTCCAGAACCAACCCCCTGGAAACCCTGGTCTGCACTGACTGAATTTCAAAGTAATTTTTCTGCCTTTATACCAAAGTTCATTCAAGAAATTCCACTGAAATTAAGAATTTTAAACTGCTTTAAGCATAGCTATTCTGGCAGATAAACCGAGAAGTTTTTAAATTGGAAATCAAAGTACAGAACTCAGATCTTTAATAATTTTAACATGGGATATTTAAGACAAAGTTTCCAAATCTGCACAGCTGATTCTGCCTAGAATTGTACTTTAAATGCTTCCAAATTCCCTCTCTGTAAGAGTTGATATTCTGGGATTCTAAATGCAGCTGTCATCATCAGAATAATGGGCCTGAAAAAAGTATTTGGAGAAGCATCAAACAAGAAACAAGAATATGAAAAACTATTTATCTTTCAATAAGTACTACTATAACAAATTTTTCAATGTGGAATTCCTGTAAATTTGGATAGTCCTGTCGTAGAAGGATGGGACAAATTAAAAGGCACTTATTCATCCTTTTCTTGCTCTATGTTTATGATCTTATCAACAAAAAAAAAAGGAAAAATATAAAAAAAAAACATGGAAAAGGACTCAGTACTACCTCTTGTTCCTTGTCTAGTAAATCAGAAAATTTAACAAGAAAAAGATTTGTTTTTTCTGGCAAAAATTAACTTCCATGTCTATTCTATAAGCTTTTTCCACTTCCTTTCATGCCTGGAATGTGTTGTTTTTTTTTTTTTTAAATTTTATTTTATTTATTTATTTATTTTATTTTATTAAAAGCATAGCAGTCAGATAATTTGACCTCTGTTTTACTGGATCATTTCCCCCCCTTCTCTTTTTCTTAAATGTAGATAGTAAATATATCCATCTACAGCCACAAAGTTCAATTTCTACTTCATTATGTAATCATTTCAGGTAGACTCTTGACTGTAAATTTATAATCTAAAACATTAATTTCCTCCCAATAAGACATATTCACTTATGATATAATAGTTAATGTCCCTTTTCCAGTTAATTTTTAAAAAACCAGACAAAAACAGTATTATCACAGGCACATGGTTTGCTGAGGACAAATATGATCCATCAGTAAGGACATTCCTCTTGGATTGATTTCAGCTGATGTCTGAAGCATTAAATATTTTGCAGATTCACAGTAGCCAAAAGGACAGCACTGAACAACAATCCATGAACAAATTAAGTGGCTTTCCAAAGGTTAAGGAAGACATATATGCACAAAAAATGTCAGTCAATAAAATAAAACAGGTTTCACAGTGCCTTGTCTTCTTCTCTTGAGGATGTATGCTATTTCCTCAGACTGTTAAGGTAAGGATAGTTGAAAATGCAAGTTTAAAAAAAATCTGAAGCCAACATAAAATAGTCTACACTATATTTGTCTAGTTAGATAAACACTTCATGCCTTTTGTTAGCTCTAATAGGAAAGTAACAACAAAAAGATGAAACAAAACACCACAAAACCCAACCCACAACTTTTCTGCTATTCTAAAGATGAGCAAAGAAATCTTTCATGTCTTCTAAAAGAAACAGAGTAAAATGTGAAATATGAACTCGATTTTTTTTACTGTTGTGTTTTAACCAATTTGACACTGGAATGGAGTAGCACTACAGACAAACTCCTGAAATAGGACATGTTAAATGATTTAGGAAAACAAACATCATTTTATTCAAACATATATTTCTATATCTAGCTGAGAAAATAAGAAGGAAGGGAAGGGCGGAAAAAATAGCAATGTTTTTTTTTTAACATGTAAAGAAGATTGTCTGTCTGTGAAATAATGGTGACCTTAACAGAGGGTTTAAAACAATATGAAAGCAAACAAATATTAATATTCTGAAAATGAGAACTTTTTTTGGCTTATTATTTTTTTTTCTCTCTTTAAATTTTACCCTACTCCCAGCCAATGTAATTTTCTGTTCTTGTTTTCTTTTATAATTTTTTTTGGATCATGTTTCACTTTTAGAAAACAAGATATGGTTTAGAAAAAGGTCTCTATTTCTTCAGTCACCATCTCAAATTATTCTTTCTTTTTTTTTAGAGTTCCATTCTATTTTTAAATATCAATTAATTAATATAGTGATTACACTGTATCCAGGGATTAATGTGTTTTTACTTAGAAAATATTTGAAAATTTGCAACCTAGGTTAGATAATTGCTTTATTAATGTCAATTATTTTTGTTACTGTGTCCAATCATAGTCTGCAACAAGTAAATATTTTAATTTCAGAAGAATGAATTAGATAGTATAGTTTGATCTGTATAGTACTGACAATATTTTTCCTGGTTTGTGCCTAGTAACATACATTAATCTAAATCTGCTTTCTGTTATTGATCTGATATGAAAAGTCCAAGATGAACAGAATTTATCATTGTTCTTTAACCGCACTGGTAAAAATGTGCCTGTTTCTGCTTTTAGCTTGTCCAATTTAGTAGAAAGACTGATGTCTTGCATATTTTTCTTTGGCAGATTAAAGCACTTTTTTGTATATGCTATTTTCTCCATTTGAAATGCTGTAGTTCTCTGATAAAATTTGTAAAAAATAAAGAGTTCACTAAAGAACAATGGTAATTGGCTAACAATCACATATATAGGTAATAATGTGTGCATGCAGCCTTTTCCTATTAAAGTATTAAAGCTGATTAAAGTATGTTAGAGTTTTCCCTTAACTTGAATGCATTTAGTGTTAACTCTTTTAATAGTCCTATTCTATAGAGGTCTTAGCTATGGTGACATTGTCCTGATATGCCTGGTGTTTGTGTTTTTCGAGAAGAAATGCTGCTTATTTTAAACTTTATTTTTTACTGTTTTTCTCATTTAGAGGTTCTGTAAAATAATCTTTGATGTGACCCTAACCATATGATGCACTAAATATAGCATAGCTTTAAGGTGATAGAAACATAGAATATCCTGAATTGGAAGGGACCCACAAGGATCACCCAGTCCAACTCACAACCTTGCACATCTCTATTCCCAAGAGTCACACCATGTAGCCAAAGAGCATTGTCCAAACACGTCTCAAACTCTGCCAGGCTTGGTGCTGTGACCGTTTCCCTGGGGAGCCTGTTCCAGTGCCCAGCCACCCTCTGGGGGAAGAATCTTTCCCTTATATCTAATCTAGATATCCCTTGACACAACTTCAGGGCATTCCCTTGGGTCCTGTCACTGGTCACCACACAGAAGGGATCAGTGCCTGCCCCTCCTCTTCCCTCATGAGAAATTTGTAGACTGCAATGAGGCCTCCCCTCAATCTCCTCTTTTACTGAACAGACCAAGTGACTCCTCATACAGAGTGGCCCTCATCTCAAGGCCCTTCACCATCTTCATAGCCTTCCTTTAAAGGAGTTAATTCTGTAAGAGATTTACATCTTTCTTACATGGCAGTGCCCAAAACTGCACACAATTTTCAAGGTGAGGCTGCCCCAATGTAGAGCTGAGTGGGACAATCCCCTCCCTTGCCTAGCTGGTGATGCTGTGCCTGATGGCCCCAGGACATGGTTGGCCCTCCTGGCTGCCAGAGCATCATATACTGGCTCATATCCAACTTTCCTTCAACCAGGACCCCCAGGTGCCTTTCCTGGCACTGCTTGCCAGCATTTCACTCCCCAGTCTGTACATAAATCCAGGGTTGTCCAATGATCCGAGCTGCAGAATCTGGCACTTTTGAGCTTCATATGGTTGGTGGTTGATTTATTGAGGTGTCTCTGCAAGGCCTCCCTG